>NC_057809.1:512770750-513091897 GCF_018294505.1 Triticum aestivum | reverse complement strand
CGTGCCGCCTGCAGCCCCGCCGCCGCCGCCGCCAGGAACCGCCGCCCCGCCCACGCAGCCCCGCCGCCCGCCTCACCGGAGTCCGAGCCAAGGTAGTCGTCGCCGCCCGGTTTTCTGAGAAAAACCGTTTCGGTTTTTTAGAAAACCCTAGTTTTCGTTTTTTTAATAGATCGATTTTTTCGGTTTATTTATTTAGCGAGCGTTCGCTCGTTCGTTCGTTTTAACGAATGCGTTCATCGTTAAGTTCCAGAAAACGAACGTTCGTTCGTTATTCTGTTTGTTGTTTTTCTTGTTCTCAGATTATTCCGTGATTTTTTTGATCGCAATTTCTGATTCGATTTTCGTTCTAGTTTAACTTTTCGCTCGTTTATCGGAATCAAGCGATTCAAGCGCCTGGAGTTTCATCTCAAAACCCTCTTTCCGTTTAACCAACTCAAACAAGTTTTTGCCTCAGTAAAATTTGACCTGGATTCAGATTAGTAAATGGAGTTTGTTTCTTTTGCCGTTTGTCTTTCGTTGCTTCGTTCGATTTGATTCTTTTTGCCAACCGGAATTCTTAAGTTGAACTATCTGGTTAGATATCTTATTTGAGTTTTACCTGTGCATTAGATGAGTACTTATTGTATGCTTGTTTATTTGCGATAGAGTATCCGGATTGCGCCACTTGCTACTTCGAATCCCTAGGTTTCACGGATCATCAGCAAGGCAAGTAACACTTTGATCATACTTCCTATTACCCAGTTTTTATTGCATTAGATCAATCCTCACACATTGCATGATTAGGATCTAAATAAATTGTGGGTTTGGGGAAGTAGATGAGGTAGTACCTATTACCTGTTTTATTATCAAACCTTTGGGAGTTACTTCTATGTTTGCTTAATGCCATGCTATGCTAGTAGACGTGGATTGGATGAGTGTATCCATGACAGATGTGAGAGTGTTAAATTAATGCTTTATCTAAGGTGGCAACTTAAACACACATCTGGGTGGATTGAGGCACCTGGGTATTCCAGTGATTGCCTGTTTTTCTTTTGGACCGCCACCCAGGCTCAAAGGGATCATGAGATTATTCATACTAGAAACTTCTGTGTGCAGTCACAAGGTATTATGGGCTCTAGCATAGTTGACTAAGTTGTGCGAACTCTTACAGTGGTAGACTAGCAGATGTAGGGGGTGTAGGTGGTACGGTCTACCCGTTCATAAGGTGCAAGCGCTTCTGAAATACTATGTCTCGGTCATCCGTTTCTCAAACACTATGTAGTGCGAGAATCCCAACGGAGGAGATCGAGTCTTGTGGGGAAAAGTGCGCAAACCTCTATAGAGTGTATAATCTAATCATGATTAGCCGTGTCCCCGGTTATGGACGTCTTGAGTATCTAGTACTTGGATTATCATGTGAATCTCATCATGTTACTCTAATTAATTTTGTTGGGTTAATGCTGATGCTTGATTGGGATTGAGAGGGTGTCTACACTCTCAATATTTAACAACTACCATGATAGTTAAATAAAATTTATTCCTTTGCAGTAGGGAAAAATTGGCTTTACGCAAAACTGTAACCATAGAGCTTTCCACCAGCCAAATATGCATGTAGTATAGTCTTATTCTTCCATCATTCTCTATGTGTTACTTTGCCAGCATATTCCATGTGCTGACCCGTTTTCGGGCTGCAACATTCATGTTGCAGACTTTTCAGACGATGAGTAAGGAGATTTTTAGGTCATGGTTCTATACTCAGTGATGCCGTTGGAGTTGATGGACTCACTTATCTTCCACGCTTTCCGCTGTTATCGTTATTAGATGGCCTTAAGCCATATTTATTGTAATAGTTCTCTTTTGAGACACTCGATGTAATAAGTGTGTGATTGCTACTCTATTATAAATCCTTCAAGTATTGTGTGGTGTCAGCATTACTGATCCAGGGATGACACTGGAGCACAGAGATCAGACTGGTTGAGGTCTGGTCGCTACAAGATGGTATGAGAACACACTCTAACTGTAGGACACGACCACTAAGCTAAAGCCCTAGTCACTACTCACTCTTCTCTTTCCGACTCCTCATCTTTTCTATTCTTTTAGGATGGCGGATGCAAGGAACAAGTTCACGCAACCGGATGAAGATACACCCTTTGGACGTCACCTGAAGGAAGTCACTAGATATCTGAACATCAGAGTACCAAGATTCACCGGAACCTACAACGCCACTTTACCTGAAGAGGAGCGCTGGATGATTCAAGTTCAAGTTCCAGGAAGGACGTTCATGCCAGTCACTGAGCCCATAGAGTTTTCTTTTGATGCACCAACCCGGAGTCTAGGAAAGAGCATGGCAGCTCACATCACCATGGTACGTATTGGAGAAGTTTACCGCAATTATCTCAATGATACTATTTACCAGATTTGTGGGCGCCTAGGTAAGCACTGGGAGATGATCAACACCAAGAAGGATAGATCCATTGCAGCTTTTATCCAGGAGTTGAACCAGCACATTCGACGTCAGGAGAACCAGATGTGCGCAGACATGATAGATGTGAAGAAGGCAAGGACAAGAATCAAGGAACTGGAGGAAGAACTCAAGGCTACACGTAAAGATTATGAAGAGGAAATCGAAGTACTAGTGGATAAGAATGCCGACCTAAAAATGAAGATCGGAATATTCATGGGAGGCCCTACACCAGTAGAAGAAGACGAAGAACCCAAGGAGATTCGCCCGGAAGACTACATCATCATCGACGACACCGACTCGGATCCAGATGATAGCGATGATGACTATGTTGATGAAGCTGGAGCAGATATCATGGAGTCTGCAACCGAAGAATATTTCTAGTAGACCACCCAACAGTAGTAGTAATCCACCATGTAAATATAGTAGTTCGAGCACTTTTGTGATAGTTAGACCGATTGTATGCCCTTGTTTGATTGAATGAAGTGAATTGTTTGTGTTTGACTCATGTGCATATGGGTAGTGTTTTCTCTTTAGACCCCTCTCTATTCTTAAATCTCATATTTTCTAAACCCATCAGATGCCTTCGAGAGGTGACCCCGGATTTACCTTCCCACCGGAGCTCACTCAGTTGATCCAGCAGCAGAATACGTTGATGCAGTTGCTAGTCCAGAATCAGAATCAGGGGAACAACAACAACCCACCACCACCACCACCACCTGTTGACCACTTAGCCCGTTTTCTTAGGCTGAACCCGCCCGTGTTTTCCAGTAGCACCGAGCCTATAGTAGCAGATGATTGGCTCCGCAAGATAGCAAGGGAGTTGACCACGGCAGGATGCACATATGCGGAAAAGGTGAAGTTTACCGCACATCAGCTTGACGGACCCGCAGCATCATGGTGGGAGAATTTCACAGCCACTTTCCCTATCGACATTGTCACATGGGACTAGTTCCAGCAGGCTTTCCGTACTGCCCATGTTTCAGCAGGAGCTATAGCCATGAAGAAGTGTGAGTTTCGCAACTTGCGCCAAGGAGGACGGACAGTTGGCCAGTATATGGAGGAATTTAGTAAGCTAGCATGTTATGCCCCAGATGACGTTGCTACGAATGCAGCTAAGCAGGAGAAGTTTCTGGAAGGACTGAATGATAAGTTGAGCATGCAGTTGATGGTAGCAACCTTCAAAAACTACGAGGAGTTTGTAGATCGTGCTCTTATGATTGAAGAGAAGCAGCAGCAAATTGAGAACCGCCAGAGGAAGTATGGACAAGGGAAGTATAATTCTGGAGCTCAGCAGAAGCCGTGCTTTACCCCTAGACCGGGAGGACCTTTTCAGCATACCCATGGGGGAGGAAGCTCGCACAATCATAATGGTCCCAAGAATGGTAATGGGAATGGAGGAAGCAATGGCCAGAACCGTACCAACCCATCAACCCCAGCCAAGAGAGACCCGAGCCAAGTCACTTGCTTTAAGTGCCAGAAGACCGGACATTATGCCAATGAATGTCCTGAAGCCCAGAATGGAAATGGCAATGGAAGCTCTGGGAAGAAGCCAAACCCTTTCAACAGGGGACAGGTGAACCACGTTAACATGGAGGAGGTTGAAGCCCAGCCCGATGCATTCATAGGTAAGTTTTTGGTTAAGTCTTTTACTGCACTCGTTCTTTTTGATACTGGTGCATCACATTCATACATATCAAGGGGATTTGTGGATAATTATAAACTGCCAACCCAAGCCCTTAGGTCACCCATGTTAGTAACCTCGCCTGGAGCAGATTATATGACTAGTTTATGGTGTGATCGGTTACCATTAAGGATTGGTAACTATGTATTTCCTCGGACCTAATAGTATTGGAATCTCAAGGATTGGATGTGATATTAGGCATGTATTGGTTATCGAAGTATGAAGGGAACATTGAATGCGCCAATAAGTCAATTTTGCTTACAACGCCAGAAGGAAGAAGGATCAAGTATGTATCCTGGCATGTGCCGAAGAGGACTCAAGTAAATTGCTTAACATGAGTTGTGCCGGAGGAAGTACCAGTAGTGAAGGATTTCCCTGATGTGTTTCCAGAGGAATTGCCAGGTATGCCACCGGGTAGAGATATTGAGTTCTTGATTGAGCTTTTGCCAGGCACACGGCCAATATCTAAGAGACCATACAGGATGCCCGCAAAGGATTTGGAGAAGATTAAGAAGCAGATTAAGGAGTTACTGGATAAAGGTTATATTCGCCCAAGTTCTTCACCTTGGGGATCGCCAGTACTTTTAGTGGAGAAGAAGGATGGATCGTTAAGGATGGTTGTTGATTATCGAGGATTGAATAAAGTAACCATCAAGAATAAGTACCCACTACCGATGATCAATGATCTGTTTAATCGATTGCAAGGAGCTAAGGTATTTTCCAAGATCGATCTGCGATCAGGATACCATCAGTTGAATATTCGAGAATAGGATATACCTAAGACGGCTTTTACCACTAGGTATGGGCTGTATGAGTATACCATTATGTCATTTGGTCTGACTAACGCACCTGCCTATTTTATGAACATGATGAACACAGTATTTATGGAGTTTTTGGATAAGTTCGTCGTAGTGTTCATTGATGATATCCTGGTTTACTCAAAGAATGAAGGGGAGCATAAGGAGCATTTGCGTTTGGTACTTGGAAAGCTCAGAGAACATCAGCTATATGCCAAGTTTAGCAAATGTGAATTTTGGTTGAAAGAAGTTGGATTCATTGGACACGTTATATCCGGAGAAGGTATAGCAGTAGATCCCACCAAGGTTGACACTGTGACAAATTGGGAAGCCCCAACAACAGTTGGAGAGATCTGTAGTTTTCTGGGACTCACAGGATATTACCGGAGATTTATTGAAAATTTCTCGAAGATTGCGAAGCCTATGACGGAGTTGTTGAAGAAGGATACCAAGTTCAAATGGACTGAGGAATGTGAGGCCAGTTTCCAGGAGTCGAAGAAACATTTGGTTACATCACCTGTGTTGATTTTGCCGGATCAGAACAAGGATTATGAGGTGTATTGCGACACTTCACGTCGAGGACTTGGAGCAGTGCTTATGCGGGAGGGAAGAGTTGTTTCATATGCCTCACGACAGCTTAAGCCTCATGAGTTGAATTATGCCACGCATGATTTGGAGTTAGCAGCCGTAGTGCATGCGTTAAAAACTTGGAGACATTTTCTCATTGGAAACCATTGTGAAGTATATACGGATCACAAGAGTTTGAAGTATATTTTCACGCAGAAGGAGTTGAATCTCAGGAAAAGGAGATGGTTGGAGCTTGATGGGGTTATGTACCTAGGGTAGGGTCACGGACCTGTCCCAAGTAACTTACCCTAGGACATCCCTAGAAGAGGTCGCCTTCCAGTCGACCAACGAGGACTCACTCGACCAACGAGGACACACTCGACTGGCCTGAAGGACTCGACCACGAAGACTCACTCGACCACCAGGAGGTCAAGAGGCACTCTGCACCGCAACGGTCTGTAATTAAGTAGACTTTATGATAGTAAAGGCACTTTATGTGGGGCGTTACCAGTAACGCCCCAGACTTAACTCACCTTAAACCTTCTCCTACGTGGGCTGGCTGGGGTCCTGGCGCACTCTATATAAGCCACCCCCCTCCACAGGCAGAAGGGTTCGGCACCTTGTAATCCATACATTCATAATCCACTCGACCGCCTCTGGGCTCCGAGACGTAGGGCTGTTACTTCTTCCGAGAAGGGCCTGAACTCGTACATCCTTTGTGCTTACAACCTCTCCATAGCTAGGACCTTGCCTCTCCATACCTACCCCCCACTCTACTGTCAGGCTTAGAACCACGACAGTTGGCGCCCACCGTGGGGCAGGTGTTTTAGCGATTTTGTGGAGAAGTTGCGATTCTTCCGAGTATTTTCATCATGGTGTCTGCTGGAGTTTTGATCGAGGGTCAAGAGATCCGTCTCGGCACTCTCACCTTCATCGCCGACGACTCCGCATGGCTCCAAGAGGCTCCACTCGACGTAGATGCGCTCCCCGTCCGCGGTGCGACGCATTTTCGCGCATGTGTCCGCGGCGTTCTGCTGCGGCAACCATCGACCCAGTATCGGTCGGTTCCTCCGTCTTCCACCCTCCCGGTCTCCCGCCAGCGCAAGCGCTCAGGCCGGTCGAGGCTTCAGCGATGGGTGAGTCACGCGGTGGCTCGCCAGTCGGCCACTACACAAGTTGCGGCAATCGAGCCCAACGAATCTCTCTACGGCTTGTTCGATCAGTCGACTGGCTCCGGAGAGACTGCATCCGAGTGCGGAAGCAGTGATCCAGCGGCGGAAATCTTGATGGTCGACGGGCCCCATAGCCCTCCTGGCTTCGCCCGCGGTGGTGGAGCAGGTGACGGCGGCGACCCTGCTCGAGGTTACGAAGAGTACCAGCCCGAGCCACTCGACTCTCTGCAAAGAGAAGAGCTTCGCCGCAGGAACGAGGATCCCCTGCGTATTCCCATCGCAGGAGAAACCCCCGAGGCTCGTGCCTTGGAGGAGGCGCGTCTGGCCAATTTGGCCGAGCGCACTCGACTGGAGAACCTTCAGCGAGCACTCGACGAGCGCGCGCGGCAACGAGTTCCCGACACCAGTCGACGTCAACTCTTCCCGCCGACTCAGGTATATCGAACCCCAATTCAGAATTTAGCAGCTGCGACCCGTATAGCAGAGTCCATTCAGCCTTCGCAGTCAGAAGCTGGCAGAGGTTTGCTGCAGATCAGGGATCTGCTCCGGGCAGCAGGAGATCAGAATTCAGCCGTGTCTCAGTCGCGCAACAGAATTCACAGTCGATCTGTCACTGTGAATACGGTTCAATCGGCTCACAGCCCCAGGTCGCCTCCGCGGCGCGAAGGGCGTGAGTATCGGCGAGATCAATATGGCGACAGACTCGACCGAGATGATAGGCGTCGAGTGCCCTATTCCCCTCCGAGGGGTGGGTCTTACGCTCCTCGGCAGCCAGATGATAGGCGTCAGTACAGTACAGGGCGTAGGGTTCCAGTTGACCCCAGGGAGCCAGGCTTCGACGCGCGATCCATTATCGTGCAAGGGTTGGTCGACCGGAACAGAGCCCATCGTGGTGCACTCGACAGAGAAGTGCCCACGAGCAGTCGAGTACATGTTTCTGGTCCTGAATGTTTCAGCAGAGCTATCAGAGCCGCTGTTATTCCCCCCAATTTCAGGTTGGCAACAGGAGTCAGCAAGTTCACTGGTGAGTCTAAGCCTGAAACTTGGCTTGAAGACTACCGAGTGGCAGTTCAGATCGGTGGTGGGAACGACGAGGTGGCCATGAAGCATTTGCCCCTCATGTTGGAAGGTTCTGCCAGGGCATGGTTGACCCAATTACCTCCTAGCAGTATTTACACTTGGGAAGATCTGTCCCGAGTGTTCGTCAGAACGTTCGAAGGGACTTGCAAGCGACCAGCGGGATTGACAGAGTTGCAAGTCTGCGTGCAGAAAACCAATGAGACTCTCAGAGAGTATATTCAGAGGTGGATCACTTTGCACCACACTGTGGAAAATGTCTCTGACCATCAGGCAGTATGCGCCTTCAAAGATGGTGTCAAGAACAGAGAACTGAGCTTGAAATTTGGTCGAACCGGTGACATGACCTTGAGTCGGATGATGGAGATTGCTACCAAGTACGCCAACGGCGAAGAAGAAGACCGACTCCGAAGCGGCAAGCACAAGCCGAGTCAGTCGGAAAAAGGAAATTCCAGTCGGAAACAGAAGCGGAAGGCTGAACCGGCAGCTCCTGGAGAGGCTCTGGCCGTGACTCAAGGAAAGTCTAAGGGGAAACCAAAAGGATCCTGGAACCCCAAGAAGGTGAAGGATAAAGAAGGGAACGACGTGATGGATATGCCGTGTCATATTCACACGAAGAAAGATGAAGAGGGGAATATCATTTACCCAAAGCACACCACTCGCCAATGTCGACTCCTGATCCAGCAGTTTCAGGGAAAACAGTCTAAGGACAAGGAGAAGGAGTCGGACAAAGCCGAAGACAAAGAGGACAGTGAGGGAGGATACCCGCATATCAACTCCACTCTGATGATCTTCGCAGATGTGGAAAGCAGAAGTCGACTGAAAGTAATTAACCGAGAGGTTAACATGGTTGCCCCAGCGAAGGCAAATTATCTGAAGTGGTCTCAAACACCCATCACATTCGACCAATCTGATCACCCGACTCATATTGCCACCCCTGGGAGGCAAGCTTTGGTGGTCGATCCAGTTGTCGAAGGCACTCGACTGACAAAGGTGCTGATGGACGGTGGAAGTGGGCTGAATCTGTTATATGCAGACACGCTGAAAGGTATGGGCATTCCGATGTCCCGATTGAGCACTAGTAACATGAGCTTCCATGGAGTTATACCAGGGAAGAAGGCTGAGTCTCTCGGCCAGATAGCTTTGGACGTAGTATTTGGCGATTCAAAGCATTTCCGCAAAGAAAAGTTGACGTTTGAGGTCGTGGATTTTCAAAGTGCATATCATGCCATTTTGGGGAGGCCAGCCTATGCACGGTTCATGGCTCGACCATGTTACGTGTACCTCAAATTGAAGATGCCCGGTCCCAAAGGTGTGATCACTGTCACCGGTGATAGGAAAAAGGCAGAGGAGTGCTTTCAGAAGGGCTCCAAAATTGCCGATTCCCAAGTGACAGCGGTCGAGTTCGAAGAATACAAGCAAAACGCAGATCCGAGTGACTTGCTGCGATCCAAGAAGCCCGCCACAGAATCTGCATTCCAGTCGTCCGGTGAGACGAAGCCTGTTCACATTCACCCGACCGACCCCGAAGCAGCTCCGACCCGCATCTCCACAACACTCGACCCAAAATAGGAAGAAGCGCTCATCCAGTTCCTCCGTGAGAACTGGGACATTTTTGCATGGAAGCCCGCTGACATGCCAGGTGTTCCCAGGGGACTGGCTGAGCATCGCCTAAGAGTCGACAAGTCTGCAAAGCCAGTCAAAGAACATCTTCGGCGGTCCGCCGTCCAGAAGAGAAAGGCCATTGGTGAAGAAGTGGCTCGACTGTTGGCGGCAGGATTTATCCGAGAGATATTCCACTCCGAGTGGCTCGCTAATGTCGTCATGGTTCCTAAGAAGGACAAGTCGCTCCGAATGTGCATTGATTTCAAGCACATCAACCGGGCCTGCCCGAAAGATCACTTTCCTCTCCCTCGCATAGATCAAATTGTTGACTCGACCGCGGGATGCGAGAGGTTGTCTTTTTTAGATGCTTACTCCGGGTACCACCAGATCCGTCTGTATGGGCCCGATGAAGTAAAAACAGCTTTCATCACTCCATTCGGGTGCTTCTGCTATATCACCATGCCATTCGGCCTCAAGAATGCCGGAGCCACATTTATGCGAATGATCCAGAAGTGTCTACTCACTCAAATCAGTCGGAATGTGGAAGCTTATATGGATGATATTGTTGTCAAGTCACGAAAAGGTTCCGACCTGCTCGCTGACCTCGCCGAAACATTTGCCAACCTCAGAAGGTATGATATCAAGCTCAATCCATCAAAGTGCACATTTGGAGTTCCTGGTGGCAAGTTACTCGGTTTTCTCGTTTCCGAACGGGGAATCGACGCCAACCCAGAAAAGATTGGCACTATTCTCCGAATGAAACGCCCTGTGCGAGTGCACGATGTCCAGAAGCTTACTGGATGCTTGGCCGCATTAAGTCGATTCATCTCACGACTCGGTGAAAAGGCATTGCCTCTTTACCGACTGATGAAGAAGGCTGACAAGTTCGAGTGGACTCCAGAAGCTGATGCAGCGTTTGCCGAGCTAAAAGCTCTGCTCTCCACCCAGCCGGTGCTTGCTGCTCCAATCAGCAAAGAGCCTCTGTTGCTCTACATCGCAGCCACAGGACAAGTCGTCAGTACTGTGCTAACGGTCGAGCGGGAAGAAGAAGGAAAAGCTCTCAAAGTTCAGCGCCCAGTGTATTATTTGTCTGAAGTCTTGACTCCATCCAAGCAGAGATATCCTCATTATCAGAAGCTTGTGTATGGAATATACATGACCACAAAGAAGGTTGCTCATTATTTCTCTGACCATTCAATCACAGTCGTCAGCGACGCTCCACTATCAGAGATTTTGCACAACAGAGATGCAACTGGTCGAGTGGCCAAATGGGCGATTGAACTTCTTCCCCTTGATATCAAGTTTGAGGCAAAGAAAGCCATTAAGTCCCAGGCAATAGCAGATTTCCTCGCCGAGTGGATCGAACAGCAGCAGCCGACTGAAGTTCACTCGGAGCATTGGACCATGTTTTTCGATGGTTCTAAGATGTTGAATGGTTCCGGTGCTGGGGTTGTCCTGGTTTCCCCCAGAGGAGATAAGCTCAGATATGTGCTCCAGATTCACTTTGATTCCTCCAACAATGAGGCAGAATATGAGGCCCTCCTATATGGGTTGCGCATGGCCATTTCACTCGGCGTCCGTCGCCTAATGGTCTATGGTGACTCGGATTTAGTGGTCAATCAGGTGATGAAAGAGTGGGACGTGAGAAGCCCAGCCATGACTGGATACTGCAGTGCAGTGAGGAAGCTGGAGAAAAAGTTCGAGGGGTTGGAACTCCATCATATACCCCGACTGAAAAATCAAGCAGCTGATGATCTAGCAAAGATAGGTTCCAAGAGAGAAGCCATTCCGAGTGGTGTGTTCTTGGAGCATATACATACTCCGTCAGTCAAAGAAGATCCTTTCACCGAAGAAACTCCGCAGCCCAAGAGTGCCACAGATCCGACTGAAGTTGAAGTCCCAGCGGTGGTCGACTTGATCATGGAGGTTTTGGTAGTCATTCCCGACTGGACGATTCCGTATGTCGCATATATCTTGAGGAAAGAGCTTCCGAAGGATGAGGAAGAGGCTCGACAGATCGTCCGTCGATCTAAGGCCTTTACTGTCATCAAAGGACAATTATACAGAGAGAGCGCGACTGGAGTCGGTCAGAAGTGCATAACACCAGAAGAAGGTCGACTCATCCTCAACGATATTCACTCGGGGACCTGTGGTCATCATGCGTCCTCTCGGACCATCGTGGCCAAAGCATACCGAGCCGGATTTTACTGGCCCAAGGCGAATGAGATGGCAAAGGAGATAGTAGATAAGTGCGAAGGATGTCAGTTCTACTCGAATATGTCGCACAAGCCTGCGTCAGCTTTGAAGACCATCCCACTCGTCTGGCCTTTTGCAGTTTGGGGGCTGGACATGATCGGTCCTTTGAGAACAGGACGAAGTGGCTTCACGCATGTACTGGTGGCAGTCGACAAGTTCACCAAGTGGATCGAAGCTAAACCAATCAAGAGCCTCGACACCGGTACTGCTGTTAGCTTCATCAGGGAACTAGTATTCAGATATGGAGTCCCGCACAGCATCATTACGGATAATGGGTCGAACTTTGACTCAGAGGAATTCAGAACCTTCTGCAACTCCCAGGGCACACGGGTCGACTACGCATCAGTCGCCCATCCGCAGTCGAATGGACAAGCAGAGCGAGCTAATGGACTGATTCTCAAGGGACTGAAGCCGCGACTGATGCGTGATCTCAAACACGCGGCTGGAGCTTGGGTCGACGAACTTCCATCTGTACTCTGGGGACTGCGGACCACGCCCAATCGGTCGACCGGAAGAACTCCATTCTTCTTGGTCTATGGAGCTGAAGCAGTCTTGCCGAGTGATCTTCTCCACAATGCTCCTCGAGTCGAAATATACAACGAAGTAGAAGCTGAACAAGCGCGGCAGGACGCAGTCGACCTTTTAGAGGAAGAAAGGGAGATGGCTCTGATCCGGTCGACCATCTACCAACAAGATCTGCGCCGTTTCCACGCCCGAAATGTGAGAGGTCGAGCCTTCCAGGAAGGGGATTTGGTTCTCCGAGTGGATCAGCACAAACCACACAAACTTGCTCCTTCTTGGGAAGGCCCTTTCATCGTCACCAAGGTTCTCCACAACGGGGCATACCGTCTTTACAACGTCGAGCATAATATCGACGAGCCCCGAGCTTGGAACGCGGAGCTACTCCGCCCGTTTTACACTTAAGTTTTATCACTCGGATGAGTTGCAATAAAGAACTTCTGTAATTCATGGGTTTAGAAATAATTGTGTCAGCACTTTTTATTTTTGTCCACATAAAAACTCCCCCTCAGTGGGTGGCTTAGCCGCGAATCCGTTTCGCCTAAGTTTATAAAAATCCTACCGAGTGGTAAGCCAGCCTTCCACTCGGGGGCTTAGCCGCGAATCCGTTTCGCCTAAGTTTATCAAAATCCTACCGAGTGGTAAGCAAGCCTTCCACTCGGAGGCTTAGCTGCAGCCTCGTGCTCGCCTAAGTTTATAAAAATCCTACCGAGTGGTAAGCCAGCCTTCCACTCGGGGGCTTAGCCGCGAATCCGTTTCGCCTAAGTTTATCAAAATCCTACCGAGTGGTAAGCAAGCCTTCCACTCGGAGGCTTAGCTGCAGCCTCGTGCTCGCCTAAGTTTATCAAAATCCTACCGAGTGGTAAGCCAGCCTTCCACTCGGAGGCTTAGCTGCAGCCTCGTGCTCGCCTAAGTTATAAAAATCCTACCGAGTGGTAAGCAAGCCTTCCACTCGGGGGCTTAGCTGCAGTCCAAGCACTCGCCTAAGTTTATCAAAATCCTACCGAGTGGTAAGCCAGCCTTCCACTCGGAGGCTTAGCTGCATCCTCGTGCTCGCCTAAGTTATAAAAATCCTACCGAGTGAAGAGCGATCCTCCCACTTGGGGGCTTAGCTGCAGTCCAAGCACTCGCCTAAGTTTATCAAAATCCTACCGAGTGGTAAGCCAGCCGTCCACTCGGAGGCTTAGCTGCAGCCTCGTGCTCGCCTAAGTTTATAAAAATCCTACCGAGTGGTAAGCCAGCCTTCCACTCGGGGGCTTAGCCGCGAATCCGTTTCGCCTAAGTTTATCAAAATCCTACCGAGTGGTAAGCAAGCCTTCCACTCGGAGGCTTAGCTGCAGCCTCGTGCTCGCCTAAGTTTATAAAAATCCTACCGAGTGGTAAGCCAGCCTTCCACTCGGGGGCTTAGCCGCGAATCCGTTTCGCCTAAGTTTATCAAAATCCTACCGAGTGGTAAGCAAGCCTTCCACTCGGAGGCTTAGCTGCAGCCTCGTGCTCGCCTAAGTTTATCAAAATCCTACCGAGTGGTAAGCCAGCCTTCCACTCGGGGGCTTAGCTGCAGTCCAAGCACTCGCCTAAGTTTATCAAAATCCTACCGAGTGGTAAGCCAACCTTCCACTCGGAGGCTTAGCTGCAGCCTCGTGCTCGCCTAAGTTATAAAAATCCTACCGAGTGAAGAGCAATCCTCTCACTCGGGGGCTTAGCTGCAGTCCAAGCACTCGCCTAAGTTTATCAAATCCTACCGAGTGGTAAGCCAGCCTTCCACTCGGAGGCTTAGCTGCAGCCTCGTGCTCGCCTAAGTTATAAAAATCCTACCGAGTGAAGAGCAATCCTCTCACTCGGGGGCTTAGCTGCAGTCCAAGCGCTCGCCTAAGTTACAAAAATCCTACCGAGTGAAGAGCGACCCTCTCACTCGGAGGCTTAGCTGCAGTCCAAGCGCTCGCCTAAGCACAGGCACCTTGCTTTGAACCTGCAAAGGACATTTTGAGCCGAAGGCAATCATATTCAAGCGTCAAATTCAAGTTTGAATCGATGTCTAAAGGAACCGAAAGTGCTCAGGCGTCAAGCCTGTTAAAGTTTGTCGGATACAATTCCACTCGGCATACCGAGGCAAATTTAAAAGAGTCGAGCCAGAAGAAGTTTTTTACCCCTCCTGTGGAGGGCTGGAAGGTGCAACAAATTCATCAAGGTCAATTCCGTCGGCGATCCGAGTGGCAGCTGCAAGGAAAGTCTCCATAAAGGACCTGAAGTCGTGCTTCTTGGTATTGGCCACCCGAAGAGCCGCCAGCTTCTCCTCTCGTGCATCTTTGCAGTGGACTCGGGCCAGACACAGAGCGACATCTGCACCACACCGAGCCGAGGACTTCTTCCATTCCTGCACTCGACCAGGGATCGTGTTCAAGCGGGCCATTAGTGACTCAAGGTCATTCTGAAGTGTCTCCTCAGGCCAGAGCGTCGAGTCGATGCGAGATGTGGCGGCCTTCAGCCTTGCGAGATAATCCACGACAGCTGCAACGCGAGACTCCAGTCGGAAAATATCCATGGCAACCTCGTCATTCACCGGAGAATTGACAGGGTCAAGGTTTGGCTCCAGTCGGCTGGTTTCTTCTTCAAAGTTTTGACAAAATTCTGCAAGGGTGATCACTAAGTCAAGGGGATAGTCGAATGGAAGAAGCCACAGTTGGAAATATTTGCCAAACATGGAGGTTTACCTTCGAGCATAAGAAACAGCTTCTTGGCAAAGCCACTCAGGAAGGCCTCCAGTTCAGTCTTCTTCTCAGTCAATTTGCTGACTTGGTCGGTCAAGGCAGCTTTGTCAGTTCTCAGTCGACTGACTTCTTTGTTGGCAATCCCAAGAGCAGTTTTCAGGTTGGTATTGTCTTGTTCGAGCTTGGTGACTGAAGCTAACTTCTCGTCAGCAAGCTTGATCTTCTCAGCTAGCTCAAGGTCTTTCTTCTGCTGGGCCTCCCTTACCTTACCTGCAAGACACAGCAAGATCAGATGTTGAAACAAGCAAGAGGAAAAGCAGTCGTCAAGGTCTCACCAAACATACCTTCAGTCTCCTCCTTTGCCTTTGTCAGCTTCTCCTGAACCAGCTTCAAGCTCAGCTCGACTTGAGTATGCTTCTGTTCCAGTTCTGAGTAGCGAGTCACAAGATCACAAGAGTTCTGCGAAGAACCAATCGACTAAATGTCAAAAATAATTCACTTCCGAGTGAAAAGGGAAAAACACACGTTTCTAAGACTACAGCCGAACACAAGCATTCGACCGTAGTCTCGGGGACTACACCCAGTGGGTGCACTCAGCGTGCCCCCACTAATCCTGTTGAAGACAAAGTCGACCAGTCGACCTCAAAAAAAAAAACAGTGTGCGAGACACATTCTCTAAGACTGTGATCAACTGCAAGCAGTCGACCACAGTCTCGGGGACTACACCCAGTGGGTGCACTCAGCGTGCCCCCACCGGTTTGCGAAATCCAGTCGACCAGTCGACTGACAAAAAGATTGACATCATAAAGCCTAAGGCCGACTGCCAGCAGTCGACCTTAGCCTTGGGGACTACACCCAGCGGGTGCACTCAGCGTGCCCCCGCTGACACGAAGTTTGACACACTCAGTGGGTGACTAATATAAATCCCGGAAAAGAAAAGTTTTTGGTAGCATATCCAACAGAGCAAGCAGCAGTCGACTGACCTGGACATTGCTTTGGAGGGCAGAGCTGGCGTCATAAGCTGCCTGGCTCGCATCCCGGATGATCTTCAGCTGCTCCATCATGAGTCCCGCCTGGCGTATTGCCTCCTTCGCTGCGCTAGCTTGGTCCTCTGGGACGTGGTGAGTCGTGAAGAGGGAGGGCGGCTGAGCACTCGTCAGTGGACTCGCGAAGGACACCGTGTGTCGAGTGGTGTTCCCTTCCTCCACAGTCAGAGTCTCAGGCGCCGTCGCTTCCTGAGGCACCTTGCTAGCGGGCGTTTTCCGACTCTTCCTGCGTGCCAGCAGTTCTTCATCCTCGTCGTCGTCAGGAAGATCGATAACAGTATGGGGCGGAACTGCGAAGAAGAATCAGGATCAGAAGTCGCGAGTTAATCGACTAAAAACGGTGTTAAGAATACAGTACCTGGGTTCGAAGTTGCCGCATCCTCCATCTCGTGGTCATCGGCCCGGGCCGAAGTCTCAGAGGTAGCAGCACTACAACTCCAAAGGATCAGTCGACTAACCTCAGCGTCGATCAAAGATAAAGTTCGCACAAGAATAAGAAAATATGAGCAACACAATTACCCTGAAATGGTGGGGATGGACACCTTCATCTTCGGCAGGAGCTTGGTCGGCTTCGATGAGGCCGCCCTGGGCTGCTTCGGCGCCTTTTCAGTCGGCGCCGGAGAGGTGGTCCGGGGGCGCTTGGTCGACTGGGTGGCGGTCGCAACCCCCTTACCACGTTCGGTCGAAGGGTCGTGGACAAGCTTCGACCGCCTTTCTGAGCGCGGTGGAACGACCTCCTCTTCCTCTTCTTCCTCGTCCTCGATGTCATCTTCATCACCTTCATCATCATCATCGTCGTCATCATCCCCTGCAGCATCCGAGTCCCATTCCTCCTCTTCCTGGCTCTCGCCCCCGCTCGCCTCGCCCCCCGCTCGCCCTCGCCTTCCTCAGTCGAAGCTTGTGCCCCATTGGGCATCGAGTACAGCTCGGTGAAGGCCTAGCAGTCGCCCAAACAAGGATCAGTCGACCAGTCGACAGGGTTAGCAGAAATGAATACGACAAGGACACAATGGAAAGCAGAGCAAGTGCACCTTGTTTGGGATGCTGTTGTGGTCGAGTGGAGGAATCCTTCTGGCTCCGCGCGGGTTGTCCCTGTTTCCGGTAACGGCTGCCATCCATCTTTCCAGAGTGACATCGTCGACTTCTTCTGGATGGACTCTAGTCTCGTCTTCGGGCCCACAGTACAACCACATGCAGTGGCTCCTGAACTGGAGAGGCTGGATGCGACGCTTGAGGAAAACCTCCAGGAGGTCCATGCCTGTCACACCGTCCCGAACCAGCTGCACCACACGCTCCATCAACATCTTCACGTCGGCTTTCTCCTCCGGAATCAGCTTCAGAGGGGAGGGCTTGTTCACTCGGTCCATGGTAAACGGAGGGAGTCCACTCGACTGCCCTGGCGTCGACTGGACCTGGCAGTAGAACCAAGTCGACTGCCAGCCTCTGACGGACTCGGGGAAGGACATGGGCGGGAAGGTGCTATTATTCCTCACCTGAATTCCCAAGCCCCCACACATTTGGACGACTTGGGTCTTCTCGTCACCTGGGCTCGCCTTCTTCACGGTCTGAGAGCGACACGTGAAGATACGTTTGAACAAGCCCCAGTGCGGTCGACAGCCCAGGAAACCCTCACACATGGACACGAATGCAGCGAGATAGGCAATGGAGTTTGGAGTAAAGTGATGGAGCTGCGCTCCAAAGAAATTCAAGAAACCACGGAAGAAAATGCTTGGTGGCAAGGAAAACCCCCGATCGACATGAGTGGCCAGAAGCACACACTCACCCTCTTCTGGCTGTGGCTGCCACTCCTTCCCCGGCAACCTCGCAGCTCCGTGAGGGATCAAGCCCTCATTGGCCATGTCGAGGAGGTCCTTCTCCGTGATGGTCGACTGGATCCAGTCGCCTTGGACCCAGCCTTTCGGCAGGCGGGATCTGGACGAGGATCCTCTGCGGCTGGTGGATCTCCCCTTCGCCTTCTCCGATGCCGACGCCTTCTTGGCACGCTCCAGCGCCGCCGTCTTCTCCTTGGCCATGGTCGCCGGTGAGATGCACGAAGGGAAGCGGTGCGGAGGCGAGAGCGGGCACGCTGAGCAGGGAGGAAGGGAGCAGAGGGAGAGAGGGAGAATGCTGAGGCGCAGCACAGAAATCCTCGCCGGGCACATTTATAAGGTCCCTTCCGAGTGGCTGACGTGTGGGCCCGGTCGATCTAATCATATCTGTGAGCAGTTATGAGGACTGGATACGTGGCGAAAAAGGCGGCGCGGAGATCGAGGCGTCTACGCCCCGTCCCATCCGAACGCCGTGGTCTGCCCCGCTCCGCGCGCGCCCCCAAATTTCGCACCCCGCAGAATCCGCGAACAACAAATCAGTCTGTCAGACGCGGTGATTCCGGCGATCCGTCGCTCGGAGATCGACGAAGCTCGAAAGATCACTCGACGCAAAAATAGAATGGATCGAGTCGACCGAAGACGAATTGCTCCCTGTCAACGAAGAGATTCTTTGATCCAGAACAGCGCACAACTAGAGCGCAAAGGTTAATCGGAAACGACATCAACTCCTTCTTCACTCAAAGCCTCAATCCATTCGGGGGCTAATGATGGGGTTATGTACCTAGGGTAGGGTCACGGACCTGTCCCAAGTAACTTACCCTAGGACATCCCTAGAAGAGGTTGCCTTCCAGTCGACCAACGAGGACTCACTCGACCAACGAGGACACACTCGACTGGCCTGAAGGACTCGACCACGAAGACTCACTCGACCACCAGGAGGTCAAGAGGCACTCTGCACCGCAACGGTCTGTAATTAAGTAGACTTTATGATAGTAAAGGCACTTTATGTGGGGCGTTACCAGTAACGCCCCAGACTTAACTCACCTTAAACCTTCTCCTACGTGGGCTGGCTGGGGTCCTGGCGCACTCTATATAAGCCACCCCCCTCCACAGGCAGAAGGGTTGGGCACCTTGTAATCTATACATTCATAATCCACTCGACCGCCTCTGGGCTCCGAGACGTAGGGCTGTTACTTCTTGCGAGAAGGGCCTGAACTCGTACATCCTTTGTGCTTACAACCTCTCCATAGCTAGGACCTTGCCTCTCTATACCTACCCCCACACTCTACTGTCAGGCTTAGAACCACGACAGAGCTCATCAAGGATTATGATATGAGATTGCATTATCATCCCGGGAAGGCTAACGTAGTAGCTGACGCATTGAGCCATAAAAGCCACGTCAATACCCTAATGACGGGAGATTTACCAAGGGAGTTAGCCGAAAATCTTCGTGAGCTTTGTTTGGAGATAGTTCCGAGAGGCTATGTAGCAGCATTAGAGATTCAGTCTACTTTGATGGATAAGATCAAAGAAGCCTAGAAGACCGACAAGGAGATTGCTTCTATAAAGGAGAAAATGAGCAAAGGAAAAGCTAAAGAATTTCGTGAGGATGAGCACGATACACTGTGGTTTGAAGACCGTGTTTATGTGCCCAATAACCCGGAGATCAGGAAGTTGATACTGCAAGAGGCCCATGATTCACCATATTCGATTCACCCAGGAAATACCAAGATGTATTTGGATTCGAAGGATACTTTCTGGTGGACCGGAATCAAGAAGGATATTGCGGAGTATGTAGCAGTTTGTGATGTATGTCAGAGAGTAAAGGCAGAGCATCAGAAGCCAGCAGGACTGTTACAGCCATTGCCAATACCCAAATGGAAGTGGGATAAGATAGGCATGGATTTTATTACGGGTTTACCCAGAACTCGTCCAGGCTATGAATCGATTTGGGTAGTAGTCGATCATTTGACAAAGGTAGCTCATTTCATCCCAGTGAAGACTTCCTACACCAGTGCTAAGCTGGCAAAGATATACATGACCGGGATTGTATGTCTGCATGGAGTTTCAAGGAGCATTGTATCAGATAGAGGAACCCAATTTACCTCAAAATTCTGGAATCAGTTGCACGAAACTTTGGGTACCAGGCTAGAGTTCAGTACAGCTTTCCATCCACAGACAGATGGACAGGCCGAGAGAGTCAATCAGATTTTGGAGGACATGCTGAGAGCTTGTGCGCTAGATTATGGATCTAGTTGAGACGACAATTTACCATATGCAGAGTTCTCTTACAACAATAGTTATCAATCCAGTTTGAAGATGGCCCCTTTCGAAGCCTTGTACGGAAGGAGGTGCAGGACCCCATTGTCATGGGATGAAGTTGGAGACCGCCAGTTGTTTGGACCGGATCTGATTAAGGAATCTGAACAGAAGGTGAAATTGATTCGCGATAGTTTCAAGGTAGCCCAGTCCAGGCAGAAGAGCTACGCAGATTCGAAACGCAAGGAGATAGTTTACAAAGTCGGAGACCGAGTTTATCTTCGAGTATCTCCACTTCGAGGAGTTAAGCGCTTTGGAGATAAGGGAAAGTTAGCGCCATGTTTTGTAGGACCATACAAAGTTTTGGAGCGTATGGGAGAAGTAGCTTATAAGTTGGAATTGTCCGAAGGATTGTCAGGAGTTCATGACGTGTTACACGTTTCCCAGTTGAAGAAGTGCCACGCAGAGATGGCTGATATACCGGTGAGAGATACAGTGCCGCTAGAAGCGATTCAGTTGGACAGTGATTTGACCTAGGAGGTGAAACCGGTTAAGATTCTTGAGTATGCCAGCCGAGTCATCCGCAGCAAAGTTATCAAGTTTTGCAAAGTTCAGTGGAGCCACCACACGGAGGATGAAGCCACCTGGGAGTGAGAGGAAGATCTGCTGAAGGACCACCCTCACCTATTTTCTAGCCAACCCGAATCTCGAGGGCGAGATTCATCTTAAGGGGGTAGGTTTGTAACATCCCAAATTTCCAATTTGGAATGTTATACACTAGATCATCAATGCATATCATATTTTATTGCTTTTGGTTGATCCTAGAAATTTCACGCAACTCAAGGACCCTCGGAGAGAGTTGGGGATTTCGTTATTTTCATATTTGAGTTTTCTCAAATTTTGAAAATAGGATCATTTGATTTTATTTATTTTATCTTCAATCATTTCTATTATAAAAATATAAGAGAGGGAATAAAATGATTTTCCCAAAATAAAGAAATATTGAGAATTTAATAAAAAAATCAAAGAAGATTTTATTCTGGAGTTTTTCGTGGTTTTATTTGAATTTAGAAAAAAATTGCACATTTTCAAAAATTGCATTTAGGGCCAAGAAAATGTTCATCCTGTTCTAAATATTTTATTTAGACGGTGAAAATTTGTTTTGGCATTTTTAGATTTTTATTTATTTTTTTAAAAAAAATTAGTCCGGCGGAAATTATTTAAAAAAACCCGCGCCCAACTGGGCCAAAGGCCCAGCCGAGCCAGGCCGGCCCGCCAGGAGCCGCCGCCTCCTGCGCCGTGCTGCCGTCGGACTTGGGAGTCCGAGCCAGGGACGCCGCCGCCGACCCCCTCCCCAAGCCAGGCCGCCGCCCCGTCCCCCCTATAAATAGCCACCCGGGGCCCGCCCTGGAGCCCCGAGCCGAGCCGCGCCGCCCCGCCCACGCAGCCCCGCCGCCGCCGCCTTGCGACGCCGCCATCGCCAGGAACCGCCGCCCCGCCCACGCAGCCTCGCCGCCCGCCTCGCCGGAGTCCGAGCCGAGGTAGCCACCGCCGCCCGGTTTTATGAGAAAAACCGTTTCGGTTTTTTTAGAAAACCCTAGTTTTCGTTTTTTAAATAGATCGATTTTTTCCGGTTTATTTATTTAGCGAGCGTTCGCTCGTTCGTTCGTTTTAACGAACACGTTCATCGTTAAGTTCCAGAAAACGAACGTTCGTTCGTTATTCTGTTCGTCGTTTTTCTTTTTCTTGGATTATTCCGTGATTTTTCTGGTTGTGATTTCTGATCCGATTTTCGTTCTAGTTTAACTTTTCACTCGTTTATCGGAATCAGGCGATTTAAGCGCCTGGAGTTTCGTCTCGAAACCCTCTTTCCGTTTAACCAACTCAAACAAGTTTTTGCCTCAGTAAAATTTGACCTAGATTCAGATTAGTAAACGGAGTTTGTTTCTTTTGTCGTTTGTCTTTCGTTCCTTCGTTCGATTTGATTCTTTTTGCCAACCGGAGTAATTAAGTTGAAATATCTGGTTAGATCTCTTATTTGAATTTTACTTGTGCATTAGATGAGTACTTATTGTATGCTTGTTTGTTTGCGATAGAGTACCCGGATTGAGCCGCTTGCTACTTCGAATCCCTAGGTTTCACGGATCATCAGCAAGGCAAGTAACACTTTGATCATACTTCCTATTACTCAGTTTTTATTGCATTAGATCAATACTCACACATTGCATGATTAGGATCTAAATAAATTATGGGTTTTGGGAAGTAGATGAGGTAGTACCTATTACATGTTTTATTATCAAACCTTTGGGAGTTACTTCTACGTTTGCTTAATGCCATGCTATGCTAGTAGATGTGGATTGGGTGAGTGTATCCATGACAAATGTGAGAGTGTTAAATTAATGGTTTATCTAAGGTGGCAACTTAAACACACATCTGTGTGGATTGAGGCATCTGGGTATTCCAGCGATTGCCTGTTTTTCTTTTGGACCGCCACCCAGGCTTAAAGGGATCATGAGATTATTCATACTAGAAACTTCCATGTGCAGCCACAAGCTACTATGAGCTCTAGCATAGTTGACTAAGTTGTGCGAACTCTTACAGTGGTAGACTAGCAGATGTAGGGGATGTAGGTGGTACGGTCTACCCGTTCATAAGGTGCAAGCGCTTCTGAAATACTATGTCTCGGTCATCCGTTTCTCAAACACCATGTAGTGCGAGAATCCCAACGGAGGAGATCGAGTCTTGTGGGGAAAAGTGCGCAAACCTCTGCAGAGTGTATAAACTAATCATGATTAGCCGTGTCCCCGATTATGGACGTCTTGAGTGTCTAGTACTTGGATTATCATGTGAATCTCATCATGTTACTCTAATTAATTTTGTTGGGTTAATGCTGATGCTTAATTGGGATTGAGAGGGTGTCTACACTCCCAATGTTTAACAACTACCATGATAGTTAAATAAAATTTATTCCTTTGAAGTAGGGAAAAATTGGCTTTACGCAAAACTGTAACCATAGAGCTTTGCACCAGCCAAATATGCATGTAGTATAATCTTATTCTTCCATCATTCTCTATGTGTTACTTTGCCAGTATATTCCATGTGCTGACCCGTTTTCGGGCTGCAACGTTCATGTTGCAGACTTTTTAGACGACGAGTAAGACGACTTTTAGGTCGTGGTTCTATACTCAGTGATGCCGTTGGAGTTGATGGACTCACTTATCTTCCAAGTCTTCCGCTGTTATCGTTATTAGATGGTCTTAAGCCATATTTATTGTAATAGTTCTCTTGTGAGACACTCGATGTAATAAGTGTATGATTGCTACTTTGTTATAAATCCTTCAAGTACTGTGTGGTGTCAGCATTACTGATCCAGGGATGACATCGAAGTACAGAGATCAGACTAGTTAAGGTCTGATCGCTACACCAAGACACACGAGCACATTGTTCGCTTCGTAGGACAACGCTACCGAGACAAACCTTATAACGAAAAATCCAAACCCGAGGAATCAGATCACCACCTCTCAACGATAGGAAGCAACCATTGGCACGATGCCGAGGTGGGAAGACCTTATTCTACCCTGGCGACGATACCATCATCTCTTGTGACCGCCGAGCGAAGGCAAAACATAACTTTGTTCCTAACCCTACCACCACCAAGGCCACCACCGAACCGAAAGTTCAGCGTCCTCGCCCCTTCCCGATGTCAGTGCCTAAGGCGGAGGGAAAAAGGGGCCGCAACCTCGTCGGTAAAGCGAGTAGATAAGCCACCATCATTGGTCGCCTAGGTCACCAGGACAAGGAAGGGGACGAAAACGATTCATCAACTATTGAGGCAAGATTAGATGATTAACTCGCTTTATATTGTGAGACGAGAAAGTACTTACATAGATATTGCTCAGGATGCGAACAGAAAGAAAAAAAGGTGACACTCAAAACATGCGAGTACCCTAAAGAAGACGTCGACATTAAAGTGAACCACACACTTTTAAAGGTAAACCACACTCATATAGTAGCACGTACTACTTTCACACGTATTATCTCCAAGTTTTGGTCGTTCTTCACTGGATGAGGTTGGTAATAGCCGTACAGACAACCGCTATCTGCACCGCGTAGGAGCTGTGCTGCGCGACCGGCGACGGGACACCGGCCTGAGCGAAGGCGTCTTCGCACTGGTGCGCCAAGGACGCGGCTTCCCCGGCCTTCTCCTTCCCGGCGGCGTAGTCGCGGTTGTTGATGTCGTCCTGTGCTTCGGCGAAGGCGAACCCCATGCTGTCGTACAGCTCCTGGCACTGCGCCAGCGCCCCCTGCGCCCTGGCGTCCGTGCCGTGCTTGCCAGCAGGTCCTTGATGTCGGAGACCGCGTTGTCGGCGTCGACGACGCCGGTGAGAGCTGCCACCTTGGCCAGGCCCCAGGTGTCCGCGCTGGGGCTGTCGTGGTGCTTGCCCAGCTCCGACACGCAGAAGTCGTAGTCCACGCGCCCGTCGCTGCCGGCCGCCGCCTTGCACGTCGTCACCACCGTTGCGTCGGCGACCCCGCTCGCCAGCGCGAGGACGGCGGTGAGCGCTGCAGCCGCGAGAAGACGAGCCGTAGATGGCTTCATGCTTCTTGTTGCTTTTGTTTCGAAAGGAAGCGACTAATTAAGTTCGTAGACGCCTCGTGTTTGCTCGGACGGAATTGATATGAGCTAGGAGTAGGACTGACGGACTGAATCTTGTTGCCTTTATAGGCGCGGCTAGCAGAAATGCTGAATAGTACTGCTGATTGATTAATGGGCCTCAGTTGTTAGACCCAGGCCTATTTGGACCAGCTGCGGTAGAAAAAGGTTCGTGCTAAGATTGGGCTGCAAAACGCTAAAACCATTTGGGATTTGAGAGCATGGGAACGGGAGCGCCTATATGGCGACCTACGCGCTGCGGAAGAACCGAGCGTACACCCCCGCTCCAACCCCCCCCCCCCCCCCTTTCGCGCACTGCTGGGCCGGGCCATGTGCGGGCCGGGACGCCGCCTTGTTTTTTTCTTTTTTTTCTTTTTTAAGTAATTCGGGATATCAAAAAGTTTTAAAATTTCAGGAAAAGTTGCTAATTTTAATAAAAAATATCAAGATTTCAAAATGTATTCATGATTAGAGAATAATGCTCAGGAATTCAAAAACTGTTCACGAATTTGTAAAAGATGTCCACAAACTCAAAAAATATTCACGATTCAAAAACACTTTGCTAATTCGAAAAAAATTCACGAATTTGAGAAAAATGTTGGCTAATTCGAAAAAAATCGTCAATTTGAAAAAAAAGTTCGCGATTCAAGAAAATGTTCACTAATTCGAAAAACGTTCACAAATTTTAAAATAAATGTTCACGACTCAAAAAAATATTCGCTAACTCGAAAAATGTTCACGAATTTGAAAAAAAAGTTAATGATTCGAAAAAAAATACACTAATTCAAAACATGTTCACAAATTTGGAAACAAATGCACAAGATTTTGAAAATTTAATCTATAATTTTAAAATGTTCATTATTTAGAAAAAAAATCATGAATTCAAAAACATGTTCATGAATTCAAAAACATGTTCATGACTTAAGAGAATGTACACAAATTTCTAAAAAAAATTCAAAAATTTAAGGAAATGTTCCCAATTTCGAAAAAATGTTCGTGAGTTATAAAAAGTGTTCACGGTTACAAAAAAATGTTCATGATTTTGGGGAATGTACACGAATTAGTACAAATAAAACCACAGTTTTGAAAAAATGTTCATCATTCCAAAAAAAAAAGTTAACGACTTAAAAAATAAATCATAAATTAATAGATTTTTGGAAATTGGAAAAAAAGATTAAAAGTGAAAACATATAAGTAAAGGAAAAACAAAAGAAAACAAAAAGGAAAAAGGAAAAACAAAAACGAAAAACCTGGGTCAGGCAAGGTTCTAGAACCTTCACAAAACTGGTGGGGGGTAAAACTCCGAAATGGGCCGGCCCATGTTAAGAGCGCATGGGAACGCAAGGGAGAAATTCTAAATGCTATTTGGCGCCTTCAGCGCCGTTTTCTGCGGTTTCCGCAAACGGGCGCACACCTCCACTTTGCGATGGGCCGGCCCATTATTTTTTGTCTGTTTCTAAACTGCAAAAAGCGCGTCCACAAAACCGATGCGAGTTGTGATTCAAACACGCGACGCACGAGACGAGAGTAAAACGGGATAATCACCAGGACACCTCGCCTATTGTGATCACATAAATGTTTTCTCTTCTTCTAAAAAAACATAAATGTTTTTTCTTCTTTTGTCCTTTCACTAGCAAACATGCCCGTGCGTTGCAACGGAAGAAAAAATCACTCCTCATACACACACTCAACGATATAAGCAAATCCCTTGAAAAACTTTCATGGATGTAATACAAAAAACAACATGATAAGCAGAGTTGTAAAGGTGGGATGATTTTTAAAGTGTACTGAAGTTGTGTGCAATTTATTAGACAACATAATTATCTACCTAGCACAAATGCTAGTGCTCCACAACGGAAGAAACAAACTCACGCACACCCATAGTGAGTCATCTGTGTTGTCACTTCTCTTCGTCACCATCTTCCACTTGCAAATAAATTCATAACTTGGAAGTGATTGAGTCACCTATAATAGTAGAAAGTAGAATAGCATATACCTATTGTCAGCTCTCACGTACATCACATGAGATTCAACAAAAACAACATCATCAGAAGATTCAAAAGTAACATAGTCACTTTTGACAATCTCCTCCACGAGTCTGTTTTTGATGTATTAGTGTGACCCCATATATTCCTAGGTAGAGGCACAATGAAATTTTATTATGCACGCACAACCGTTGATATATTTAATCGGTCCACAACGGAATTTATTTTGTGTTGTTAATTCCTTAATAGTGAAATTTTTTATTTCTTATTCTAGTTCCTAGTGAATTTTATTTTCTTTTTAATTCCTTCCTTTCATGCTTCACATAATTAGCAAAATTTATTCTTTCTTTTATTCTTTCCTTCTGAAATTTATTTCTTCTTTTAATTCCTTTGTTCATGTCTGGTATATAATAGGGAAAATTATTTATTCCTTCTTTAATTCTTTCCATTAATTCCTTCCCTTCCTGCCTTATCATAAAGGATGGAATTTTTTCATCTTTTTATTATTTCCTTTAATTCCTTCACTTTTTGCCTCATAATAAGGATGCAATTCATTCCTTTTTCTTTTCTTTCCTTCCATGCTCATAACAGCAGAAGTTACTCCTCCATTAATTCGTTTCCTTAATTGAACTTTTTTAACAAAATTTGTTTAACTCATATAAAAGATATCTTCCTCATCTTTCTTCAACAACATAATAGGCAGGTGGAGTGGTTAGTGCGGGCAGACTATGTCCTTGTGAGCTGGGTTTGATTACCATGTGGAGCACTTTATTTTTTGCGTGTTGGCGAAGCCCATATGAAAAAAAAGAACGACGTACGAAAAAACAGGTGAGGCACAAAACAATTGATTGGACAAAAAAAGATGGAGAAACAATCCTCCCTTTAATATTAGGTAGAGATTAGGTAGAGATAGAGATAGAGATTTGTTTCTTTTCTTTTGACTTTTTTCTCTGTCGCTTTTTTTCAAATTTGTGCACATTTTTCAATATTGATGAACATTTTCAAATTTGTTAACTTTTTTTCCAAACCGATGATTTTTTAATTGGTGAACTTTTTCTTAAAATCGATGAACTTATCTAAATTTGTGGAATTTTTCAATTTTGTGAACTTTCTCTCAAAATCGGTGAACTATTTTCGGTTTGTCAACTTTTTTTTCAAAACTGATGAACCTTTTTTCAAATTTGATGAACATTTTCCAAATTTGTGAACTATTTTTCAAAATCAAGGATTTTTTTTTCAAATTTCTTGGTTTTTGTTAAAAAAAATGATGAACATTTTTCAATTTTTATTTATTTTTTTTCCAAGTCTATGAATTATGTTTCAAAATTGATGAAGATTTTTCAAATTTGTAAACTTTTTAAAAGTTGATGATTTATCTGGAAAACAATAATTTTTTTTCAAAACTGCTGATTTTTTTCAATTTGTCTTAACCTTTTTAATATATGTACTTTCTTCAAGTTTACTTTGTATTTATTGCGAATTCCTTTTCACTTTATCTTAAAAAATAAACATAGTAGATTGGGTATATATCCTACATGTTAAGTGTATTAAAACAAGGGTCAAATAGTGTTTTTGTCTTCGAAATGGACAGTTAGATGAGTTGGCGCATTGGTTGTTGTCTTGGCTACACAGATTGTCATTTGGTGATACAATCATGGTTCTCCCTGAATCCCATTTGTTTTTAGCAGTATTAGCAAAAACGGCACGTGCGTTGCTACGGGAAAAAAAATTCATAATGTTCAATGCCCATGACCATATTTTGCTGCATCTCCAAGATACACTATCATTCTCATTTTTCGTGAAATCGTGATTTTGCTTTGAAAATTGTGAACATTTTTTTAAACCCGTGGACATATCTGCAATCGTGAACATTTTCAAATTCGTTAACATTTTTATAGAATTTTGAACATTTTCTAAAATCATGAATTTTTTGAATTTATGAACATTTTATACTGTTTGAAAACATTTATTAAAAATTTGTGCACATTTATATTGAACAGGCGAACATTTCTAGAACTGACGGACATCTCTTTTGGAAATTGGTGGAACAATTTTTAAAATTCACGAACATTTTTTTGATTTAATGAACATTTTTTGAAATGCACGATTATTTTCTGAATCTGCGAACATTTTATGAATCATTAAACTATTTTGTAAGACATGAACAGTTTTTGAATATTTTAGGAAATTTTCAATTCATGAACATTTTTTGAATTTGCAAAATTTTGTTCAATTTCATTAACATTATTTAAACATAAACTTTTTAAAAACATCATGAACATTTTTTGATTTCCTGAACAACCGTTTTCAAAATTGCAAACATTTTTTAAAATTACGAACATTTTCGGAATCCACAAACTTTTATAAATTATTAAACAGCTTATTTCAATTTCACATTTTTAAATTTTAAGAAGTTTTGAAGTTGCTAATTATTTAAAGGAGAAAAAAATAAAGACGAAAAAGGAAAACAAACAATAAAAATGTAAATCAAAAAACAGGCCGCCGGATATGGGCCGGCCCAAATAGGAGCTCTTGTCGTCTCCCAGCATGTAGAGCGCACTATAGAGGGTTCCTACTGGGCCGGCCCAAACAGGAATTCCCTGTGTGAAACGTTTTTTATCAATTATAGATGGCCGGTGGGTAATATTTTTTAACTTTAGTAAAAGTTTCGATGACGTATCACCAGAAGCAATATCCCATTTATTATTAGGGATGATAGGCGGATTAACCTTTTTCTCCTCCATGCGTTTGCTCGGTCGGCCTGCTACACGTGGTTTGCGGGCGCCAGTAGAGGTAACCGGTGCAGAACATCAGTGGCAGCCCAAAAGGAGCACAGCTACACAAGCCCACAGACCTCCTCTTCAGCGCCCTCTGCGCTGACTCATTGAAACATTTACAAAAGTAAATTCTTATTTGTCGATTAGGATAATTTATGCAAATAATAAAAAAGTAATAAGGAGTATTGAACATTTTTCTAAGTGTTTTAAAAAATTTAACCCTAGACCAATAGGTAATAATCCTTATTAATTGCGTATACTTTGGAAAATTTATCCGATCGACACATAAAAATTATTTCTATGCACTTACTTAATAATACGTTATGGGCTTTATAAAATCCCCCCACAAAATTAGGGTTCTATAATACTCCAAGTAACAAGTAAGCAATATTAAATATTTCCAATAATAATTTTGGAGAAGTCATATTATCTCCTCTCATATTTGATTTGATGAATCATTGGAAATATTTAAATAGATTCTAGATGAAATCCAACTTCAAATTCTAAAAAGGGAATCTCCAATTTTAAATAGATTCCTCCATGAAATATTCTTCTGCCACAATTGAGAAAGTCATTCTATTCTCACTCGTCTATTTGAATGCGGTTTCAGAAAATTTCAAAAGAGTCAAAAAGAAATGAACGCCCATTGAATTCTTGAACAAATTTTCCAACCATAGTTTTCTTTATTAGATAACATGTTATCCAACTTTTATAACTTGGTTTGAAAATTGTAAAACAAGAACTCAAAAAGTTTTAATTTCCCCTGAAAATCACAACAATTCAATCATTAATATCTTATAATTAACATTTCAAAATTGGGATGTTACATATAGCAAAAAAATGGTAGCAAGTAAAAAGTAACCAAAGTAACAAGGTCCAGAAAGGTAGCCCAATCCATAATATTGCTAAGGACGTGCCTGAGATAATTATAGTGACAAAGAGCTCTTGTGGACACATGGGAATTTGTCAAGTTACTTTCTCCACAATTCATTGACTCACATTCATTGCTTTGATAAGTTGTTATGTGGGTGGACCAGAAGTAAGGTGTTGTTCTTGCTTAACAAACAACCTACTTATGATTACGCCCTCCATGCAAGCATCCGCAAATACAAGAGAAGAATTCAGATAAATCTAACCATAACATGAAACATATATATATATATACATATATATATACATATATATATATATATATATATATATATATATATATATATATATATATATATATATATATGCAACCCATCATCTACAAACTAATTCCACAATGCCTTCCCCTAGGCCCAAACATGGCGAAGTGTCACGTAGTCGATGTTTACACGACACCACTAGATGAATAATAACATAACACGTCATCGAAACATTGAACGGAAACCAACTTCACATGATTAATTATAACAAGACTTCTCCCATGTCCTCAATAACAAATAGAACTACTCACAAATCATATTCATGTTAATGATCAGAGGAGATAAATAAGTGATTAACAATCTGAACATATAATTTTCCACCAAGTAAACCAACTAGCATCAACTACTAGATGTAATCAACACTACTAGCACCCCTAGGTACCAATCTAAGGTTTGGTACAAAGACTGAAAGTAAGGGAAGAACTAGGGTTTGGAGATGATATGGTGCTGGTGAAGATGTTAATGTAGATGAAGCCTTCCACGGTGAGAGGAGTGTTGGTGATGACGATGGATTTGATTTCCCCCTCTCGGAGGGAAGTTTCCCCGTTAGAATGGCTCTGTTAGAGAGAAAAATTGCTCCACCTCGAGACGGCGGCGGAAGGTCATGAAAGTCTTATCTGTATTTTCTTTAGAGTAAATGACTTCATATAGGTGAATATGCGTAGCAGTGGACCTCCATGAGGCCCGCAAGCCACCTGGGCGTTCCCTAGGGAGTAGGGCGCCCCTGGCTTGTGGCCCCACCGAGGGTTTTCTCCGATACTTTTTTCTTCGAGGATTTTTATATATTCCAAAATAATTCTTCGTAAATTTTCACGTCATTTGGAGTTCTAGAGAATATATATCTATTGTACCTTTTTCGGGCTCAAAATCTAGCTACCGGCAATCTCCCTCTTGTGATATATCTTGCAATTTAAAAGAGAAAAGGCATTATAATTGCATCACAAAGTTGAATATAAATCTAAAATATTATAAATAACAGTAGGAAAACATGATGCAAAATGGAAATATCAACTCACCCAATCTTAGACTCTACTTGCCCTCAAGCGAATACCGAACTCAATAAACATGGCCACAAGTTTAGAGAGAGAGGTGTCGATAAAAAGAAAATACGGACATGGCAACATCATATTTATAAGCATCATTATAACAACAATTAGTCATTCATAAAACTTCCAATGATCAAGTAATAATCTATTCACAAGCTAAGGTATAAACAATAAACTCTTTTGGAAACTAAAAAACTGTGTTTTCAGTCATTCAAGCAATTACAATCCATCATACTTTCGAGAAGAGTCTATGTAAGGGATTTTGATGTGGTAAACTTTACATGCTCAACTAACATATAGTCTTCTAGTGATTGCTGGTACTCAAAGCATATTTTTAGAGCAAACCATTTCCATTGAACACAAAGGAGGATGGGGGTTTAGGTCACCACCCAACTTACTTATTATAGGAATAATTGTCAAAAATAATAACTCATGATCATGTATATTCAACTGGATAACTGAGGTTGGAACAAAGGATATTTTGACTCATGCACAAAAGTAAAATTTAAAGAATAAAAGATAGACCCTTTGTAGAGGAAAGTAGAGGTTGTCATGCGCTTTTGATTTTTGGATTGCAGACTCTTAACGTAAAGTAATTTCACTTTATATTGCCACTTACGATGGCAAAATTTATTGAGTAGTTTGTCGCTTTTATTTCTTCACCATCATAAGATCGTACAAAGCTTATTTTCTGTTCCAATAAAAGATGTGGTGGACCGATGACAACTTACTTGAAGGATCTTGTTTAATCCACAGGTAGATGTGGTGGACTGATGACAACTTACTTGAAGGATCTTGTTCAATCCAAAGGTAGATGTGGTGGACCCACTACTGCGGGATGCTGCTAACGCGACTCTACAATCAGAGACCCTTCGAGAAATTGTGTGCAATGCAATAATCACAAACGGTGTTGTATGAAAACCGTCAGAAATGTATAAAATGTTTGCGATGACGGATGCATCAAACACGGTTCAGGTTTTATTTGTGTGTGCGATGAAGGGCATACGGTTCAGTTCAATGAACTGTTTGCGATGAGGAGGAACAAAAGAAATGGGCAACCAGATGAAGGCGTGTGCGATACACAACATACGGTTCACTCGGATGAACTGTTTGTGATTAGGAAACACAAAAGAAATGGTCAGCCAGATCAAAGGTGTGTGCGATATACGACATGCGATTCACTCAGATGAACTGTTTGCGTTGAGACATGAGAACAGAAACGGTTCAAATGAACAAGATGTGTGTGATACGAGGCAAACAGGTCTGTAATCGGAGACGTGTGCGAAGACCGATAACAACACAGACGATTACTACTAACAAGTCGTGTGTGTCATCACCGGGTTCCATTGTTTAGCCCGTGTGCAATGTGATTTTCTTTGTACGCACAACATCTACGCTCTGTCTACAGCATCAACATATATACTTAAAAAGACAACATTGCATAACCAAATTAAGCATACAATTACACAAGTGACTACACACATAACATTTCCACACACCAAAGAAAGCAATTACATGCATACTAAAGTAGGAGAAACGAGGATCTAATCATCTACTTATTGTTGCGACGATGCTTGCCATTGCTCTGCTTCCGGCTGGATCCCTGGCTGTTTTGGGGCAAGGAGGGACTTCCTCATGTCAACAATCCACCTGTACATGTCGTAGCTCGTGTACGCCTCCTTGGCCGTGCACACGACATGAGCTTTGTCGAGTTTCTCCATCCAGGCCGAGTGCCAGGCACGCCTGTCCTTGTTGCACGAATCCTTCACGTCTCTGTAGTAGGGGTCGATGATGGCCTCGGCAAGGTGAAACAGTGAGTCCTTCTCATGCTCCTTGCTGCCCCTGATCTTGTATTGGCCCTGGATGTCGACAAGATTCTGGCAGGCGATGCCTGAATTCTCGAGCGCCTTTACATCGTTGGTGATGTCCACCGTAGCGAACATGTAGTGGGGGCTGTTGACAAACCTGGTGAAATGCTCGCAAGGCCTTGTGGCCAGGCAGTAGTGGTAGACGAGGACGTGGTGGCGCACATGTTGGGGAACGTAGCAGAATTTTAAAATTTTCTACGCATCACCAAGATCAATCTATGGAGTCATCTAGCAACGAGGGACAGAGGAGTGTATCTACATACCCTTGTAGATCACGAGCGGAAGCGTTCAAGAGAACGGGGTTGATGGAGTCGTACTCGACGTGATCCAAATCACCGAAGATCCTAGTGCTGAACGAACAGCACCTCCGCGTTCAACACACGTACGGAGCGAGGACGTCTCCCGCGCCTTGATCCAGCAAGGAGGAGGGAGAGGTTGAGGAAGAGGGCTCCAACAGCAGCACGACGACGTGGTGGTGATGAAGCTGCAGTACTCCGGCAGGGCTTCGCCAAGCTCTTATGGAGGAGGAGAGGTGTTGGGGAGGGGAGGGGCTGCGCCTTGGATGTTGTGTGCAGCCCTCCCCTCACCCCTCTATTTATAGGGGAAAGGGGAAGGGGGCCGGCCCCCTCTAGATGGGATCTAGAGGGGGGCGGCGGCCAAGGGGAGGGGGGCTTGCCCCCCAAGCAAGGGGGCGCCCCCCCTTAGGGTTTCCCCAACCCTAGGCGCATGGGCCCTAGGGGGGTGTGGCGCCCCAGCCCACTTGGGCTGGTTCCCTTCTCCATACAGCCCATAAGGCCCTCCGGAAGAGGTGGACCCTCCTGGTGGACCCCCAGAACCCCTCCGGTGGCCCCGGTACAATACCGATATGCCCCCAAAACTTTCCGGCGACCATATGACAACTTCCCATATATAAATCTTTACCTCCGGACCATTCCGGAACTCCTCGTGACGTCCGGGATCTCATCCGGGACTCCGAACAACATTCGGTAATCACATACAAGTCTTCCTAACAACCCTAGCGTCACCGAACCTTAAGTGTGTAGACCCTACGGGTTCGGGAGACATGCAGACATGACCGAGACGACTCTCCGGTCAATAACCAACAGCGGGATCTGGATACCCATGTTGGCTCCCACATGCTCCACGATGATCTCATCGGATGAACCACGATGTCGAGGATTCAATCAATCCGTATACAATTCCCTTTGTCAATCGGTACGTTACTTGTCCGAGACTCGATCGTCGGTATCCCAATACCTTGTTCAGTCTCGTTACCGGCAAGTCACTTTACTCGTACCGATAATGCATGATCCCGTGATCAACCACTTGATCACATTGAGCTCATTATGATGATGCATTACCGAGTGGGCCCAGAGATACCTCTCCGTCATACGGAGTGACAAATCCCAGTCTCGATTCGTGCCAACCCAACAGACACTTTCGGAGATACCTGTAATGTACCTTTATAGTCACCCAGTTACGTTGTGACGTTTGGCACACCCAAGGCACTCCTACGGTATCCGGGAGTTGCACAATCTCATGGTCTAAGGAAATGATACTTGACATTCAGAAAAGCTACAGCAAACGAACTACACGATCTTTGAGCTAAGCTTAGGATTGGGTCTTGTCCATCACATCATTCTCCTAATGATGTGATCCCGTTATCAATGACATCTAATGTCCATAGTCAGGAAACCATGACTATCCTTTGATCAACGAGCTAGTCAACTAGAGGCTCACTAGGGACGTGTTGTGGTCTATGTATTCACACATGTATTACGATTTCCGGATAACACAATTATAGCATGAACAATAGACAATTATCATGAACAAAGAAATATAAAAATAACCATTTTATTATTGCCTCTAGGGCATATTTCCAACAGTCTCCCACTTGCACTAGAGTCAATATTCTAGTTACATTGTGATGAATCGAACACCCATGCAGTTCTGGTGTTGATCATGTTTTGCTCTAGGGAGAGGTTTAGTCAACGGATCTGCTACATTCAGGTCCGTATGTACTTTACAAATCTCTATGTCTCCATTTTGAACACTTTCATGAATGGAGTTGAAGCGACGCTTGATATGCCTGGTCTTCCTGTGAAACCCGGGCTCCTTGGCAAGGGCAATAGCTCCAGTGTTGTCACAGAAGAGGGTCATGGGGCCCGACGCATTGGGTATGACTCCTAGGTCGGTAATGAACTCCTTCACCCAGACCGCTTCTTGTGCTGCCTCCGAGGCTGCCATGTACTCCGCTTCACATGTAGATCCCGCCACAACGCTTTGCTTGCAACTGCACCAGCTTACTGCCCCACCATTCAAAATATACACGTATCCGGTTTGTGACTTAGAGTCATCAAGATCTGTGTCGAAGCTAGCATCGACGTAACCCTTTACGACGAGCTCTTCGTCACCTCCATAAACGAGAAACATTTCCTTAGTCCTTTTCAGGTACTTCATGATATTCTTGACCGCTGTCCAGTGTTCCATGCCGGGATTACTTTGGTACCTTCCTACCAAACTCACGGCAAGGTTTACATCAGGTCTGGTACACAGCATAGCATACATGATAGACCCTATGGCCGAGGCATAGGGGACGACACTCATCTTTTCTCTATCTTCTGCCGTGGTCGGGCATTGAGCCGTGCTCAATCTCGTACCTTGCAATACAGGCAAGAACCCCTTCTTTGACTGATCCATTTTGAACTTCTTCAATATCTTGTCAAGGTACGTACTCTGTGAAAGACCAATGAGGCGTCTCGATCTATCTCTATGGATCTTGATGCCTAATATATAAGCAGCTTCTCCAAGGTCCTTCATTGAAAAACACTTGTTCAAGTAGGCCTTTATGCTTTCCAAGAATTCTATATCATTTCCCATCAATAGTATGTCATCCACATACAATATGAGAAATGCTATAGAGCTCCCACTCACTTTCTTGTAAATGCAGGCTTCTCCATAAGTCTGCATAAACCCAAACGCTTTGATCATCTCATCAAAACGAATGTTCCAACTCCGAGATGCTTGCACCAGCCCATAAATCGAGCGTTGGAGCTTGCACACCTTGTCAGCATTCTTAGGATCGACAAAACCTTCCGGCTGCATCATATACAATTCTTCCTTAAGGAAACCATTAAGGAATGCCGTTTTGACGTCCATTTGCCGTATCTCATAATCATAGAATGCGGCAATTGCTAACATGATTCGGACGGACTTCAGCTTTGCTACGGGTGAGAAAGTCTCATCGTAGTCAACCCCTTGAACTTGTTGATAACCCTTAGCGACAAGCCGAGCTTTATAGATGGCCACATTACCATCCGCGTCTATCTTCTTCTTAAAGATCCATTTATTTTCTATGGCTCGCCGATCAATGGGCAAGTCAGTCAAAGTCCATACTTCGTTTTCATACATGGATCCTATCTCGGATTTCATGGCTTCCAGCCATTTGTCGGAATCCGGGCCCGCCATCGCTTCTTCATAGTTCGAAGGTTCACCATTGTCTAACAACATGATTTCCAAGACAGGGTTGCCGCACCACTCTGGTGCGGAACGTGTCCTTGTGGACCTACGAAGTTCAGTAGCAACTTGATCTGAAGTTTCATGATCATCATCATCAACTTCCTCTCTAGTCGGTGCAGGCACCTCAGGAACATTTTCTTGAGCTGCACCACTTACCGGTTCAAGAGGTAATACTTCATCAAGTTCTACCTTCCTCCCACTTATTTCTTTCGAGAGAAACTCTTTCTCTAGAAAGGACCCATTCATGGCAACAAAGATCTTGCCTTCGGATCTGAGGTAGAAGGTATACCCAACAGTTTCTTTAGGGTATCCTATGAAGACGCATTTTTCCGACTTGGGTTTGAGCTTTTCAGGTTGAAGTTTCTTGACATAAGCATCGCATCCCCAAACTTTTAGAAACGACAGCTTAGGTTTCTTCCCAAACCATAATTCATATGGTGTCGTCTCAACGGATTTCGACAGAGCCCTATTTAAAGTGAATGCGGCAGTCTCTAAAGCATAGCTCCAAAATGATAGCGGTAAATCGGTAAGAGACATCATAGATCGCACCATATCTAATAGAGTGCAATTACGACGTTCGGACACACCATTACGCTGAGGTGTTCCAGGCGGCGTGAGTTGTGAAACTATTCCACATTTTCTTAAGTGTGTGCCAAATTCGTGACTCAAGTATTCTCCCCCACGATCTGATCGCAAGAACTTGATTTTCCTGTCACGTTGATTCTCAACCTCACTCTAAAATTCCTTGAACTTTTCAAAGGTCTCAGACTTGTGTTTCATTAAGTAGACATACCCATATCTACTCAAGTCATCAGTGAGGGTGAGAACATAACGATAGCCACCACGAGCCTCAACACTCATTGGACCGCACACATCAGTATGTATGATTTCCAATAAGTTGGTTGCTCGCTCCATTGTTCCTGAGAATGGAGTCTTGGTCATCTTACCCATGAGGCATGGTTCGCACGTGTCAAATGATTCGTAATCAAGAGACTCTAAAAGTTCATCTGCATGGAGCTTCTTCATGCGTTTGACACCTATGTGACCAAGGCGGCAGTGCCACAAGTATGTGGGACTATCATTATCAACCTTACATCTTTTGGTATTCACACTTTGAATATGTGTAGCATTACGCTCGAGATTCATTAAGAATAAACCATTCACCATCGGAGCATGACCATAAAACATATCTCTCATATAAATAGAACAACCATTATTCTCGGATTTAAATGAGTAGCCATCTCGTATTAAATGAGATCCTGATACAATGTTCATGCTCAAAGCTGGCACTAAATAACAATTATTGAGGTTTAAAACTAATCCCGTAGGTAAATGTAGAGGTAGCATGCCGACGGCGATCACATCGACCTTGGAACCATTCCCGACGCGCATCGTCACCTCGTCCTTCGCCAGTCTCCGTTTATTCCGCAGCTCCTGCTTTGAGTTACAAATGTGAGCAACCGCACCGGTATCAAATACCCAGGAGCTACTACGAGTACTGGTAAGGTACACATCAATTACATGTATATCACATATACCTTTCGTGATGCCGGCCTTCTTGTCCGCTAAGTATTTGGGGCAGTTCCGCTTCCAGTGACCACTTCCCTTGCAATAAAAACACTCAGTCTCGGGCTTGGGTCCATTCTTTGGCTTCTTCCCGGCAGCTTTCTTACCGGGCGCGGCAACTCCCTTGCCGTCCTTCTTGAAGTTCTCCTTACCCTTGCCTTTCTTGAACTTAGTGGTTTTATTCACCATCAACACTTGATGTTCCTTTTTGACTTCTACCTCTGCTGATTTCAGCATTGCAAATACTTCAGGAATGGTCTTTTCCATCCCCTGCATATTGAAGTTCATCACAAAGCTCTTGTAGCTCAGTGGAAGCGACTGAAGGATTCTGTCAATGACCGCGTCATCCGGGAGATTAACTCCCAGCTGAGTCAAGCGGTTATGCAACCCAGACATTTTGAGTATGTGCTCACTGACAGAACTATTTTCCTCCATCTTACAGCTAAAGAACTTGTCGGAGACTTCATATCTCTCGACCCGGGCATGAGCTTGAAAAACCATTTCCAGCTCTTCGAACATCTCATATGCTCCGTGTCTCTCAAAACGCTTTTGGAGCCCCAGTTCTAAGCTGTAAAGCATGCCGCACTGAACGAGGGAGTAATCATCAGCACGTGTCTGCCAAGCGCTCATAATGTCTTGGTTCTGTGGGACAGGTGCGTCACCTAGCGGCGCTTCTAGGACATAATCTTTCTTGGCAGCTATGAGGATGATCCTCAGGTTCCGGACCCAGTCCGTATAGTTGCTGCCATCGTCTTTCAGCTTGTTTTCTCTAGGAACGCGTTGAAGTTCAGGACAACATGGGCCATTTGATCTACAAGACATATTGTAAAGATTTTAGACTAAGTTCATGATAATTAAGTTCATCTAATCAAATTATTAAATGAACTCCCACTCAGATAGACATCCCTCCAGTCATCTAAGTATAACATGATCCGAGTTAACTAGGCCATGTCCGATCATCATGTGAGACGGACTAGTCAACATCGGTGAACATCTTCATGTTGATCGTATCTTCTATACGACTCATGCTCGACCTTTCGGTCTTCTGTGTTCCGAGGCCATGTCTGTACATGCTAGGCTCGTCAAGTCAACCTAAGTGTATTGCGTGTGTAAATCTGTCTTACACCCGTTGTATTAGAACGTTAGAATCTATCACACCCGATCATCACGTGGTGCTTCGAAACAACGAACCTTCGCAACGGTGCACAGTTAGGGGGAACACTTTCTTGAAATTATTACGAGGGATCATCTTATTTAAGCTACCGTCGTTCTAAGCAAATAAGATGTAAAACATGATAAACATCACATGCAATCAAATAGTGACATGATATGGCCAATATCATTTGCTCCTTTGATCTCCATCTTCGGGGCTCCATGATCATCGTTGTCACCGGCATGACACCATGATCTCCATCATCATGATCTCCATCATCGTGTTTTCTTGAAGTTGTCTTGTCATCTATTACTTCTACTACTATGGCTAACGCTTTAGCAATAAAGTAAAGTAATTACATGACGTTTATGTTGACACGCAGGTCATAAATAAATAAAGACAACTCCTATGGCTCCTGCCGGTTGTCATACTCATCGACATGCAAGTCGTGATTCCTATTACAAGAACATGATCAATCTCATACATCACATATATCATTCATCATTCATCACAACCTTTGGCCATATCACATCACAAAACACTTGCTGCAAAAACAAGTTAGACATCCTCTAATCGTTGTTGCAAGTTTTTACGTGGCTGCTATAGGTTTCTAGCAAGAACGTTTCTTACCTACGCCAAAACCACAACGTGAATTGCCAATTTCTATTTACCCTTCATAAGGACCCTGTTCATCGAATCCGATCCGACTAAAGTGGGAGAGACAGACACCCGCCAGCCACCTTATGCAACTAGTGCATGTCAGTCAGTGGAACCGGTCTCACGTAAGCGTACGTGTAAGGTTGGTCCAGGACGCTTCATCCCACGATGCCGCCGAATCAAGATAAGACTAGTAACGGCAAGCAAATTGACAATATCGATGCCTACAACTACTTTGTGTTCTACTCGTGCATAGTAACTACGCATAGACCTAGCTCATGATGCCACTGTTGGGGAACGTAGCAGAATTTTAAAATTTTCTACGCATCACCAAGATCATCTATGGAGTCATCTAGCAACGAGGGAGAGAGGAGTGCATCTACATACCCTTGTAGATCACGAGCGGAAGCGTTCAAGAGAACGGGGTTGATGGAGTCGTACTCGACGTGATCCAAATCACTGAAGATCCTAGTGCTGAACGGACGACACCTTCGCGTTCAACACACGTACGGAGCGAGGACGTCTCCCGCGCCTTGATCCAGCAAGGAGGAGGGAGAGGTTGAGGAAGAGGGCTCCAACAGCAGCACGACGGCGTGGTGGTGATGAAGCTGCAGTACTCCGACAGGGCTTCGCCAAGCTCTTATGGAGGAGGAGAGGTGTTGGGGAGGGGAGGGGCTGCGCCTTGGATGTTGTGTGCAACCCTCCCCTCACCCCTCTATTTATAGGGGAAAGGGGAAGGGGGCCGGCCCCCTCTAGATGAGATCTAGAGGGGGGGGGGGCGGCCAAGGGGAGGGGGGCTTGCCCCCCAAGCAAGGGGGCGCCCCCTTAGGGTTTCCCCCAACCCTAGGCGCATGGGTCCTAGGGGGGGGGGTGTGGCGCCCCAGCCCACTTGGGCTGGTTCCCTTCTCCATACAGCCCATAAGGCCCTCCGGAAGAGGTGGACCCTCCCGGTGGACCCCCGGAACCCCTCCGGTGGCCCCGGTACAATACCGATATGCCCCCGAAACTTTCCGGCGACCATATGACAACTTCCCATATATAAATCTTTACCTCCGGACCATTCCGGAACTCCTCGTGACATCCGGGATCTCATCCGGGACTCCGAACAACATCCGGTAATCACATATACAAGTCCTCCTAACAACCCTAGCGTCACCGAACCTTAAGTGTGTAGACCCTACGGGTTCGGGAGACATGCAGACATGATCAAGACGACTCTCCGGTCAATAACCAACAGCGGGGTCTGGATACCCATGTTGGCTCCCACATGCTCCACGATGATCTCATCGGATGAACCATGATGTCGAGGATTCAATCAATCCGTATACAATTCCCTTTATCAATCGGTACGTTACTTGTCCGAGACTCGATCGTCGGTATCCCAATACCTTGTTCAGTCTCGTTACCGACAAGTCACTTTACTCGTACTGTAATGCATGATCCCGTGATCAACCACTTGATCACATTGAGCTCATTATGATGATGCATTACCGAGTGGGCCCAGAGATACCTCTCCGTCATACGGAGTGACAAATCCCAGTCTCGATTCGTGCCAACCCAACAGACACTTTCAGAGATACCTGTAATGTACCTTTATAGTCACCCAGTTACGTTGTGATGTTTGGCACACCCAAGGCACTCCTACGGTATCCGGGAGTTGCACAATCTCATGGTCTAAGGAAATGATACTTGACATTCAGAAAAGCTACAGCAAACGAACTACACGATCTTTGAGCTAAGATTAGGATTGGGTCTTGTCCATCACATCATTCTCCTAATGATGTGATCCCGTTATCAATGACATCTAATGTCCATAGTCAGGAAACCATGACTATCCTTTGATCAACGAGCTAGTCAACTAGAGGCTCACTATGGACGTGTTGTGGTCTATGTATTCACACATGTATTACGATTTTCGGACAACACAATTATAGCATGAACAATAGACAATTATCATGAACAAATAAATATAATAATAACCATTTTATTATTGCATCTAGGGCATATTTCCAACAGCACACATATCTGGGCGACGGCGACCTTGGGACAAGACCTGGCACGAGCACGGGTGTACCCGAGGTCAAACCCGACCACCTTGTACTTCTCCTTGGCAAGAAACAGCTCCATGATGTGGATGGAGTGCTCCGCCCAGCCCGGGTCGTTGGTGTAAACCACCGAGAGGTCCATGAACCTTCTGTGGGTGTGCATCACGGCACACATGGTGAACTGCTGCTCATCGTCGGTAGCCGCTCGAAGTGCCATTGGAGCCGCACAGGATACCCTCTAAGAATTTCTCGTGGTGGGTGTGCTTCTTGCAATGGTGGGGCGTGATCGAAAGGTTGAAGAGACACAAGGGCAGGTTAAATGGCCGTTGTAACAAATGGGGGCCGACTGGCCTGTAATCGTCATGTCTTGTCACGGTGTTCATAGCGGAGGATTCTAGAATCCAGTGCATGCTTGACAACACTGCACCCCAGGCGTGGGCTCGAAGAGCCTGTTCCCGCGCTACTGCGCTGTTTACCGCGCAAGCTTCCCGCCCGGCTAGTTTGGCCACACGTCGGCTAGAAGAGGGACAAATCATGGGAGTTTATTGGCACAAAGCTTTGTAAAAACGAAGTGTATGGAATGACTTCGGTCATAAGTTTACCCTTGGGTGATGAGGTCAAAGTTACACAGAAGGGTGATGATGGACACTCGAGTGCGATAATTAATTCTGCGCTCTACAATGCACACGGTGGAAGAAACCAACTGTGTGCAATATTGTCGAAGATCGCAGTCGAGTTAGCTATATAGATCATGTGCTGTGAGATCGACAAGGTAAACTGATTCGAGAATGGTTAATAAAATCTAAGACCATTGCATATTAAGGTCAAAATAGTGCTAGCAATATACGAGTCTCATACGATGCCATTTCAACGATTGTACCACAAAAGCTCGAAATGTTACAAGGTTCAAATTCTAGAGTTATATGGCTCAAATTCGAAGATTACAAGGTTCACACTGATATTAGAAATGAAATTCAGCTCATCAGCTGCAAACGCTCGCGCTGATGCACTGAACATGGATATCAGAGAGGTTCAAAGTTCAAACAAATATCACCGCCTCTAAGTCTGGCTTCGAAACCTCACAATTTTTGCAAAGGGGCCAGCCACTGAGAAGTCATGTATGGGGTTGACCCGATGACTTCCGATTACTCTGTCATCTGAAGTTCCAAAATGAAATTCAGCATTTTTGGAGCCTACTCCATTCTGCCACAGGCTCCGGCGCTGATCAACAAACCATTCATTTTTGCGAAATAAATGCAGGGCAAACCTCATTTCCTTAGCACCCTTGCTCTGAGAACAAAGAACCTGGCGAATATAATCTTCGGTAAGGTCCCTCGGTAGGAGTTCAAAGTAATTTCTAAGTGATGTAGATCTAGGCATTCGACGTGATTGCTATATTGTATCACATTATCCACCACTGGGCCTAATCTTATCTGCAAAAGAAGAAAACGTGTTAGTGCCTACATGCAGTATTGAACATTACTACAGGACTAGCTATTTGGTTTGCAGGATTTGTAAAATGCACTAACATGCCATCTTCGATCTGACATGATTAACATGGGCATTTGATTACATTATAGAAAAATGTAGCATTTTTCACAAGAGGTTGGAGTGGATGAAAAGTTCCCTAAGAAAACTAGTACAGATGAATCCAAAGGAGAAATGCTTATTGAATGTAACCATATGGATCAAACAACCAATATGCGGGGGGCATGTATGTACTGAAATCCTCCAAAAGAACCTTTAGAAATTGTAGTACATTGTCATTGTAAACTTGGAAAAAGGTGTCACAGATTGAACTCCCTTATGGTTAACATTTAACAGGAAAGGAACATCACCTCGATATATAGCTTCTCCAGGCACGAAAAGCATCTCAGGAAAGTGACAACTTGCTCCAGGTCGGGCCTGATAGATTCTAGTGCCAAGACCTTCACTGTGTGCAGGTTCAGGGTCAAGCTTGTCGGAATCATTTTCTGAATGACAAACAAACATACATCTTCAAAATCAGAAATAATGTTAATTTGTAGAAGGAGAGGTAGAAGGCGGTTGTTGTACCTGAACGGGTGTGGATCCAATAGCAAGTTCGGAGTATTTGTCAGACGAGTAGCCCACCACTGTCAATTTCGGCGTATAAATGACATTGATTCTTGTTGGACCTTCTTGATCAACTACAAGTAATCTCTCAAGTGCAGGTGTGTCCTGGATGACCATACTGTGGTCCACCTTTTGTGATGTCTTCCTGCCGCACCAGCAACACACATAAGTAGTCCGGAGAGTCATGGAGGTGACGTGGAAGGTACTCAACCCATTGATCGCCTGAAGACAAAGGTACTCGAGTGCAGTACAACCATGGAGCAGGCGCTCCATGTCACCCTTTGAGAGGCAGACGGCGACGAGCTCGAGGTGCTTCAGTCGTGGTAGAATAAGAGCGGGCGCATCATTAAGGGGCGGGAAATGGCAGTTCCTGAACTTGGCGACGCGTAGCGTGGGCGCGAGGTGGAGTGCGGACGTTGGCAGCGAGCGCATATGCCCATCATCAAAAGTGAGCTCCTCGAGCTGATCTAGGACGGGGGATCGGAACCAGTCGTCAAGCTTGGCTCGGTCCTTGCCGTTGGAACGGAACTTGCCCATTCCAAGGCCTTTAGTTGGGCCAAGGTGACTGCCAAGGATCTTGGAGAACGCATCCAAGCTTTTGCGATAGCCATGGCAAAGCTCGTGGGTGTCAATGAGGTCGAGAGGGCTGGAGTTCCATAGGGGGCGCCACCGCCGGGAAAGGAGGGTTGTCCGCGCCCCATATTTGATTGGGAGGAGGGCGATGATGACTCTCAACATATCATCGGGGAGGCTGATGATTAAGTCTAGGCCTGCTGGAGTCGCTTGTGGTTCTAGCTCGTCCCGCCTCCGCTTGTTGGCAGCCCCGTTCTCCACCTCCAGAGTCTCCTTGTCAGCGGCGCTTTCTGATAGAAATGGGAGTACAGGGAATATTTAGTTAAAACATGGCAATAGAGAAGTGTATTAGTAACTAGAAGTTATTAGGTAGGGATATAGTAAGAAAAGGGAATAATAATTGGTTGCTTAAATACTACACAATTCATTTGACATTGCTGGGTAAGTCAACATATGTAGATAGTTGAAAAGAAAACTTACTTCGAACAAAGTCTGGATGGATGATTTTGTCGGGGAAGTTAGCATATATCTCATGACCAGGCCCTTCTATGTGCAGTGCAATTTTAGTTCCAGCTTTCAGTACATAAAACTTTGCAATTTCATTCCAAAAGCCAGTGCCAAAATAGGAGTCACCACGTTCATCAAGTCTTACAGTAGCAACGATTGTAAATCCATGGTTTGCGTGCAGTATGACATTCGTGGAGCCTTGATGTATGTAAAGGGAAAAATTGTGCACTACATAATCTGTTGCATAGCAAGTGAGGGAGTCCTGGATTAGGGGGTCTTCGGACGGCCGGACTATATTCTTTGGCCGGACTATTAGACTATGAAGATACAAGATTGAAGACTTCGTCTTGTGTCTGGATGGGACTCTACTTGGCGTGGAAGGCAAGCTAGGAAATACGGATATGCATATCTCCTCCTTTGTAACCGACCTTGTGTAACCCTAGCCCTCTCCGGTGTCTATATAAACCGGAGGGTTTTAGTCCGTAGGACAACATACAATCATACCATTGGCTAGCTTCTAGGGTTTAGCCTCTCTGATCTCGTGGTAGATCTACTCTTGTACTACCCTTATCATCAATATTAATCAAGCATGACGTAGGGTTTTACCTCCATCAAGAGGGCCCGAACCTGGGTAAAACTTCATGTCACCTGCCTCCTGTTACCATCCGCCTAGATGCACAGTTCGGGACCCCCTACCCGAGATCCGCTGGTTTTGACACCAACGTTGGTGCTTTCATTGAGAGTTCCTCTGTGTCGTCGCCGTTAGGCTTGATGGCTCCTTCTATCATCGTTAGTGATGCGGTCCAGGGTGAGACTTTTTTCCCCGGACAGATTTTTGTATTCGGCGGCTTTGCACTGCGGGCCAATTCGCTTGGCCATCTGGAGCAGATTGAAAGCTACGCCCCTGGCCATCAGGTCAGGTTTGGAAAATTAAGCTACACAGTCGATATCCGCGGAGACTTGATCTTCGACGGATTCGAGCCTCTGCCTTGTGCGTCACGCGGTCATGATGAGTACGATTTAGCTCTACCATCCGACAGTGTTCAGGGGATCGCACCGACAGCTGCTCCGACCCTCAATTCGGAGCCAGTTGCGCCGTCCATGGACGGGTGGATGGACCCCGCCATGGAGGCGTTACCCCCATCGGCGACCGAGCCAAACATCGACCTTACTCTGCACGAGAGCCGTGTTGACAAACTACCGGATCTCTCTCCGGCCACGGACTTCGAACCGCCTGCGCCCGTTCCTAGCGAATCCAATTGGGCGCCGATCATGGAGTTTACCTCCACGGATATTTTTCAGCACTCGCCCCTTGGCGACATACTGAACTCATTAAGGTCTCTCTCCTTGTCAGGAGAATCCTGGCCGAACTATGTCCGGCAGGATTGGGATGCGAATGGCGTCAAAATTCACCGCCCACCCACCACCCACTTAGTAGCCATTGTCGATGACCTAACCGACATGCTCGACTTCAACTCCGAAGACATCGACGGTATGGACAACGATGCAGGAGACGAACAGAACCACTGCCCACAGGGCACTGGACGCCCACTTCATCACATGACATATACATGGTGGACACACCAAAAGAAAACGACCACGAGGAATAGAAAGACGCAATGAAGGGTTATCCCCTCGAGAAGCAGTTAAAGCGGCGGCGTAAGCGCCGCTCCAAATCCCGCCTCGGCAGAAACAACGATCATACAGACCCAGCGTTAGAGCAGGGTGAACCATCACCGGACCATGACAACACGGAGAATCAAACCGAACAACCCGATTCTGTCAAAGATAATAGTCCGGATGACATCACACCGGACAGACACCCAGAGCAACAGAGCGCCCATCAAAGGCTCGTGGACACCGCGAGGAGTCTAAAAAAGCAGAAGCAAAGGCTCAAGGCTGCGCAAGACACACTTAAAATCAGATGGAGTAAAGTACTCAATACAGCAGCGAAGTACGGCGGTAATTGCCCCACCAAGAGCTACCCGAAGCGGAAGTTGCTACCTGAATTCGATGAGGAGGCCTTAGATCCCCCACAACCAAAAATTAAAACGGCCACCTGGCCGGATAGATGACCTCACGGCCAACATAGAGCGGCAAACAACGCTGCACATAAGCCAATACGCGATCCACGCGAGGGCTCGCATCAAAAGGACGACGCAACCAGATCCATCTATGGACCACACAAGCATGCTCCAGCATACGATGCAACACAACAAACATCCGAACAAGACGGTAAACCCAGATACAGGGGTGTTGCACACCCCCTATGTTTCACCGATGAGGTGCTGGACCATGAATTTCCAAAGGGATTCAAACCCGTAAGCATAGAGGCATACGACGGAACAACAGACCCTGGGGTCTGGATTGAGGACTATATCCTCCATATCCATATGGCTCGAGGAGATGATCTCCACGCCATCAAGTACTTACCCCTCAAGCTCAAAGGGCTAGCTCGGCACTGGCTTAAAAGCCTCCCCGAAAACTCCATTGGAAGCTGGGAAGAGCTCGAAGATGCTTTTCGGGCAAATTTTCAAGGGACTTATGTCTGACCTCTGGATGCGGATGATTTGAGTCATATAACTCAACAGCCCGGAGAGTCAGCCTGAAAGCTTTGGAACAGGTTTCTTACTAAAAAGAACCAAATAGTCGACTGTCCGGACGCCGAAGCCTTGGCAGCTTTTAAGCATAGCGTTTGCGACGAATGGCTTGCCAGACACCTCGGCCAAGAAAAGCCAAGAACAATGGTAGCATTAACAAGCCTCATGACCCGCTTTTGCGCGGGTGAGGACAGCTGGCTAGCCAGATGCAGCACCAGCGACCCAAGTACATATGAAGTTAGAGATGAAAATGGGAAATCACGACGCAGCAAAAATAATAAGCGTCAGAATAAAGAAGACAGCCCGAAGAGCACGACAGTAAACGCAGGATTCAGAAGCTCTCGGCCAGGTCAGCAAAAGCCGCCCCCTAAAGGCGCCAGAGATGAACTGTCCAGCCTGAACAAAATTCTGGACCAAATATGTCAGATCCATAGCACCTCTGGTAAACCCGCTAATCATACCCACAGAGAATGTTGGGTCTTCAAGCAGTCCGGCAAGCTGAACGCCGTACACAAGGGGGATGATACACCAAGCGAAGACGAGGATGAGCCTCTCAAGCAAGACACTGGGGAACAAAAGAAATTTCCACCAGAAGTCAAAACAGTAAACGTGTTACACGTGATCAAGGGGATAAATAATGTGGCACTCCCAGAGAAATATGCCCAAGGGCCTATCACCGCGGAATCCTGCCACTGGTCGGCTCAACCGATCACTTTCGACCATCGGGATTACTCAGCAAATATCCGGCATGCAGGATGGGCTGCCTTGGTATTAGACCCAATAATTGACGGATACCATTTCACACGAGTCCTGATGGACGATGGCAGCAGTCTAAACCTGATATATCAGGACACAATCCGCAAAATGGGGATAGATCCAACGAAAAATTGCCAAAACAATACTACCTTTAAAGGAGTAACGCCAGGCCCAGGGGCTCACTACACGGGCTCCCTGCTACTAGAAGTTATATTCGGCTTCCCTGATAACTTCCGTAGCGAAAATTTAACCTTCCACATTGCTCCGTTCCAAAGTGGCTATCGAGCACTACTTGGACGCGAAGCTTTCGCTCGCTTTAATGCAATACTGCAGTACACTTCCCTCACGCTTAAGATGCCCAGTACACGTGGCATCATTACAGTAAATGGAAATATGGAGCGATCCCTGCGCGCGGAAGAGAATGCGGCTGCCTGGGAAGCCGCACACTAAAACGACCTCACCAACTAAAGTATTCGATAGGTCGTCAAGACCATGGACAGGGTTAGACGAGTCCGGCGCAGCTGTATGTAATTCGTATAGGTTTGATGGCCACACCCCTATCACAAATACAAGGGGCTCAACGCGCGCAGACAAGTGACAATTTTTACTCATCTTGAATTATACATGGTTTTTTAAAAAAGCCTACCTTTTTGCAGACAACTTTTCACCTAAGGTCTTGAGCCATAGGCCGAAGTGAGGGGTAATGCGGAGGAAAGCCTCACATACAACAATAAATGATGAGACGTGGAGAAAGGACTCTGGGGCTAGATCATGGAAATCTAGCCCGTAATAAAACATCAACCCCCTAAAGAAGGGATCCAGAGTGAGGCCTAGACCTCAGAGGAAGTGGGAGATGAACACGACGTCTTCGTTGGGTTTAGGAGTAGGGACGACCTGCCCTCGGGCAGGCAGCCGATGCGAAACCTCGGCGGTCAGGTATCTGGCCTCCCTCAACTTCTTGATATCTTCTTCTGTAACAGAGGAGGGCATCCACCGGACTTGAAGGCTAGACCCGGGCATGATTGAAGGTCTGGAGCACTTGACCTGGGCTTTGGGTGTTAGAACTCGAGGCGGGGGAAGGATTCGATTGAGCACGGGAGGGAAAGAGTAAAAGCCTTGTCCCTTTATAAAGAGGGTGAATATCAAGCGTCCTCTCCATAGCCGTTTGGGACTTGCCTATAATCTAGGAGGCCTAGATACGGTTGGGTTACCCACAACCGTATTGATGAGAATCCCGTAATTAGGGGAACACGATCTCTGCTTTGACAAGACGTGTCAAAAAACTGCCTTGCGTTATGTGTGGAGCTGGTTGAAGAAAAACGGTTCGAATAATTACCGGGCCATGGCATAATGTCGTGTTGCCAAAATGTGTCAGCAGATTAGATTTGTGGAAATGTTATTCTCTCTACGGTGGTATGTGGAAACTTATTTTGCAGGGTTGGACACTATCCTTGTATTCAAATTCTTCCGTGATGTATTCGGAGGAGGAACCCGCCTTGCAATGCCGAAGACAATACCGCGCGCCGGACTCATCGTCATTGAAGCCTGGTTCAGGGGCTACTAAGGGAGTCCTGGATTAGGGGGTTTCCGGACAGCCGGACTATATTCTTTGGCCGGACTGTTAGACTATGAAGATACAAGATTGAAGACTTCGTCTCGTGTCCGGATGGGACTCTACTTGGCGTGGAAGGCAAGCTAGGCAATATGGATATGCATATCTCCTCCTTTGTAACCGACCTTGTGTAACCCTAGCCCTCTCCGGTGTCTATATAAACCGGAGGGTTTTAGTCCGTAGGACAACATACAATCATACCATTGGCTAGCTTCTAGGGTTTAGCCTCTCTGATCTCGTGGTAGACCTACTCTTGTACTACCCATATCATCAATATTAATCAAGCAGGATGTAGGGTTTTACCTCCATCAAGAGGGCCCGAACCTGGGTAAAACTTCGTGTCCCCTGTCTCCTGTTACCATCCGCCTAGACGCACAGTTCAGGACCCCCTACCCGAGATCCGCCGGTTTTGACACCGATAGCGAGGGATGTCCTGCAGAAAATGGTAGGATTGTTAAAGAAAATATGGTAACATGCAAATATGGGCCCAAATTGAAAAAACTGTACAACAGTTGAAATCGAAGGACAAAGCCTATAATTAAACAGATAGGGTAAACATGATGTCATGGAAATATGAGAGTAATCGAAAGAACAATACATCATTAATTTACCTATAGAAAGAAGAGGGGAAAGTCCCCTTTGACGTATATGGTGCATGCAACATCTTTTATCCAAATGTAGCAATATTTAGAATATGTTCAGGAAAGTAGGCCATGCCAACCGATTTAGGGTGAGATTGGACATACCGTGCGTGTCCTCAAGTTATTTGGTACGATGAGATGGAATCTCTGGCGGTGGTCGCCAAGGCCCGAAGTGTCGCCGCACTGTACATTCTATGAATGAAAGAAAACCCTCAAATCAGCACGAATAAAAATGAATTCACGGCGATTTCCGCCGGGTGATTAAAGGAGGTAGATGAACTATGATAAGAGATGAGATAATATCTCATTAAATTAGTTACCTTGTCGTCCATGAGAAAGAACCCTCAGTATGGCAGATTCCCCAACCGAGCGGAGCTGGGTCGATCGCGAGCAGCGTTGAGAAAGTCGATGGCGATAGACGGCGACAAGCGGAAGGGGCGAAATGCAATGGGCTTTGCCAGCAGCCTGGTGGTGGCGGCAGGCGTCGAGCTAAGTGTTTACCGCCGCGATAGGCGGTGCCATGGCATAGACGCGGAGGATCTTGTGCAGGTGTGAATGGGGAACATACCGGAGGGGCCGAGGGGGTGGTGGGCGGGGTGAGGGTTTTTGTGACGTGGGGATGGTGAGGATTTTCTTTTTTCTTTTTTGAATTAGGTGGTGAGGGTTTTCTGTCCCACAAAGAATTTTGGGGGCAACGGTTTGCTAGAGCTAACTGTGTGTGATTGACGTAGTAGGCAAAATGAAAGTCATTGCACATGGTTCCAATTTTGGGAACCGTGTGTGATTGACGTACTACCTCCGTCCTGGTTTATTGGTTCCCCGTTGTAATTTTTACCAAAATTTGGCGAAATATTTAACATACTCAGACATAGATAATAAGCGTAGACATACATAAGCATAGTGCAACCATAAGTACATAGTTCAACCGTCATTAAGCATACTCAAGCGTACATAGTTCGATCCATCCCACATCTCATCTCACATGTGGCCGGCACGATCCTGAAGCTTCTCCAGGTACTCGGCGTACGCGTCGTGCGCCACCCTGCGAGAATACTTCTGCTTGAAGGAGCCAACGACCCGTCCTCTTGCATGCGCCAGAACACTTAGATACGCGTCATGAATCTTGTGGTGGCAAAATGGGCATCCATAGCCGTCGTTCTAGGTCCTAATACGCCTGTTATGCATTCCCGGATAAAGCTCCCTCAGGATTCGCCTCTTGTACCTCCTATGGGCATCTTCATCCTCGCCGTCCATATTGTCAGACAACACCTATAAAAATAGTAAAACAAATTTGGCATCAAATCACTGATTACATGCCGTGAAGTAGGATTAGGAATTTATGGCTATTTATTTATACATATCCAGAGATTATGGTTTGATTTTTAAGCACAATCGTTTATGTACAGACTAATCTTGAAGAAAATAATGGCACAAACATAGGTAGGTCATTCAAAATCAATTGTCAAGTCCTGGCTAGGAATTATTAGCACGAACACTAACCCTAGTCGGGTTACTAGCAGAAATCATTTGCACAGATGAAACAACTAATCACTTATCACCTGTACCATTCCAACAATCAATACACTACACGGATCTAACGAAACTTACTCAGATTTCATGGATTGGGAGAACATAACCACATGATTTCTATTCCAAAAAGGGGGAGGCAGGAGTAACCAGAGAAACCCTATGATCTATTTGACACATAAATGGGTATAGATGACTAACCAGCTGTCCGTCGTTGCCGGAGTGGTCGTCGGAGTCGTCGCCGGAGTGGTCATCGGAGTCGGTGTGGAACTCCGCCTCCGGCTGTGGAAGCTCGACGCCGTCGAAGATGTAAGGGTGCAACGATAACTCGCCGGCAGTGACGGAAACCTCTGTCTCCATCTCCACGTAGTGCTCCGGTACTTTAGCAGCCCCAGCATTGCCACTCCCTCTGATGGGGTGCTTCGGCGACATCCCCATACACTGACGGCTTTGAGGACTGAGAGCGGCGTCGAGGATGCAAGCGGAGAGAGAGAGGATTGTGTGTGCGTAGCGAGGATGGGGGGAGGGCGCACCATTAATATGGAGTAGTGGGAGTTGTGGGAGAGAGGTGGGCGGCAGTCAAACCGATGGCTCGCCTCCCGGTGAGCCTGCGCACCGGACTGCTGGAATGCCTACCAAAGTTTCACACAGCTACTCGCACGCCTCTTGATGACACTACACAGCGAGCACGCCTCCGTCAATTCACACACTTGCACGCACGCCTCCCTGTCTGCCTGCGCGGCGGACTGCTCGCATGCGTCCCGTCAACTCATGCCTGCTCGCATGCCACACGGGTCGCGCAGCGGCACGCATATTGTTTTTCTATTTGGATGATTAATGCTGCCGCTTTATTGCTTAACCGAAGCATGGCACTTATTCATTGTTGGTCTAACGCTCACGGCTCGAATAAATAATCCATTTGGGATATTGGTTCCCAATTATTAATAATGTCCCATCTGTAATTAAATAAAGATTACATCAAAACTGGTATCAAATTTGACAAAAAAAGTACAATGCCACTTTGTATTGGTGTCCATATGACAACACTATAAGTTTCATGAACTTCAAACAAGTTCTTGATGTACTAGAATTTAAAAATCAAGATTCTCAATATTTGAAATTTGTTGCATGGGGAGTAAACATGCACCCAGTGAGACACATGTGTTTCTGCAATCCATTCAGGTGCACTGTCACGTGTGCATGTAGCTCAAATTTGATTTTGGCACATTATACCCATAGAAAATCAATCAATCAATGTACTAAAACGTCTTAATGATCTCTGTGATTTTTTTGAAATTAAAACGTCCCTCCTTTGGTAACATGTATGTTCACCGCGGGATAATTAATTTAACATGCATCGCAGTTGCGGTGGATTCATGGTGTGTGTGTGTGTGGGGGGGGAGGGTGTGCATCTGGGGGTGGCGGGTGGCTCGCAGTACACTACGAGTTGTGAGCCACCATGTGGGTTGGCCATTTTGTTAGGCAGGATGGTGCCACATCAGAGTCGTGAAATCGTTATTTAAAACATTAGACAACCCTTTCATAAATGTTTTGCCACATGCAGTCGATGGTTGTCCTACACGACACTCGATACTCGCGTGTGACACTTTCTGTGGGCTCGCGAGGTCGTCATTCATCACTTTGACGAACAACCGGCAGTGAGGTTAATTTGACTAGCAAGGTAGAATCTTTTTTGTTTGTGTTATGGTGGTATATAGTACGCGTCGAAGAGGTGGGAGGGGACTATCATATATACTATACGTATGCGTCCATGAACAAGTACACCTCACTCAGTGTAGGGACTTTTTGGTTACCGAGGCACGTGCCACATCAAAATTGTGAAATTGGTTATTCAAACATCACACAACACCTTTTTGGGCCACATGCATTTATATCCTAGCTATGACACTCACGTGTGACGCTTCCATCTGTGGGCCCACGAGGCCATCGTCGATGCATGCATGCATCACCTTGACCTACATCGGGAGAGGTTAATTAATTTCACCATCGATGATGATTCTTTTGGGTTGTACATATATTACGACAGGAGCATATAGTATGCGGTGAAGAGGGGGAAGGGGACCATCATATGTAGTACACTTGATATGAACCTCGCTCTGTGTGGGGGCATGGTTTACGGTTTTTGAGGCATGTGGCACATCAAAGTTGTGCATTTTTGGTATTCAACATATATATGTTTGGCCCACATGCAAAGCGGTGGTGGTTGTCCTCTCGCACCCACTTAAGCGGTTATCAGCGGTATCGATGCTTTCCATCCGTGGGCCCGCTTGGTCCATCACTTCTTTTTGCCTGGCAACAAGAGAGGTTAATTTGACTTAAGAGGGGATTATTATTTTTGCTCTGGGATGACATGCATGATACACTTTGAGAACACACACATGCATGTGTACGCATGAATCCCTCCCATCGAGTCGAAGTGGATAGTACAACGACACCATCATGAATCGACCTCGCTCTGTGTGGGGAGCTAGTGTATGATTTTTGACACACACGCTAGATCAATGTTGTGTATTCAAACATGCATGCACGCATCACCTCCATACATATGCATGTAGTGGTTGCCTTCGAACGATACACTCCCTCGTGTGGTTATCGGCGACAAGCCTATATATTCGTGGGCCCGCGTGGACATCCATGATCACCTTGACCAACAACAAGATAGGTTACCATGGCAGATTCCTCATTTGGTTCGTGTTATCATAGTATAGGTCATGATGAGATTCAGAGCTAATTAAGTTTGAGTGCATATACTATGCACGCACGCATGCATATATGAATCCCCGTCGTTGGCTTGAAGTGTGGTGTAACATACATATGCATCGTCAACCTAACCCTCACTCGGTGGATTTCTAGTTCAAAATCACGGTGCCACATCAAAGTTGTTCCATTGTTACTCAAAAACACACCTCTCCATACATATGTTTGGGCCACTTGCATGCAGTGGTTGTCTTCGGGGACTAGCTACTTGCGTGATAATTGGCGAGCTAGCCCATCTTCGGGGTCACATGGACGACCATCACTTTGAACAACAACAAGAGAGAGGTTGTACGACCAAGGTGGGTTATTCTTGGTCCGTTTTACGATCCATCTCGGTGAGATATATGCCTCTCTGGCCCATCGACTGAAAGTGTGTGTGTGTGTGGGGGGGTTGCTACATCACACTTTGCTAGGTGAACCTCGGTTGGGGGGGCATGCATTCATAGCTTAATTCGGATTCCCTTCGTGGCGACACGAGGGGTGGGGTGGGGGGCTGCTAGCTACTTCGCACTTTGCTAGGTGAACCTCGGTTGCGGGGGGGGGGGGGGGAGGGGGCATGTTCATAGCTTAGGATTCCCTTTGTGCCGACACGAGGGGGGCTGCTAGCTACTTTGCACTTTGCTAGGTGAACCTCGGTTGGGGGGGCATGCATTCATAGCTTAGGAATCCCTTCGTGCCGACACGAGGGAGGGGGGCTGCTAACTCTACTTCGCACTTTGCTAGGTGAACCTCGGTTGGGGGGCATGCATTCATAGCTTACGATTCCCTTCATGCCGGCACGAGGGAGGGGGGGGGCTGCTAGCTACTTCACACTTTGCTACAGTGAACCTCGGTTGGGGGGGCATGCATTCATAGCTTAGGATTCCCTTTGTGCCGACATGAGGGAGGGGGGGCTGCTAGCTACTTCACACTTTGATAGGTGAACCTCGGTTGAGGGTGAGGGGGCATACATTCATAGCCAAGGATTCCCTTCATGCCGACACGAGGGGGGGGGGAGGTGGGGGGCAAGCAATACCGTGCGCTTTGTGAGAGAGGTGCCACATCGAAGTTGCATTTGGTATTTGAAAATCAAATCACCCTTTTGATACATAAATTTGGTCCACATGCAAGTGTGTTCGTGTTCTGACCCTCTCCCACGTCATTTTTCGCCAAATTTATGAACGTTAGACAAGTCGGATGACGCAACAGACACGGTTCACTCAAACTAACCGTGTGCCACGCCGGTGCACCTGTCACGCACACATCCGCACAGTACATTGGGCTCCACGAGGCTCCTCCTCTGAAAAATATCTGCCCTCCTAGAGGGTTTTTCTGTTTCATAACACACGGTTGTTATCTCCGGACCGTGTGCGATGCACTATCATCAAAATTTTCAATAGCCCGACATTTCACTCCAGCCTTTGACTCCCGCGTAGTAAAATTTTCAGTACCCGCATCATTTCCTCAAACACCCCGCGCCCCCTCCACACACACACACACACCAAAACCTCCTCGGGCGTGTGCGCGCGCACACACACACACACCCTCCCTCGCTCGAAACCCTAGCAAAGTCCCCCCCCCCGCTGCCGCAAGGCCTACATTGTCAACATCTGCCGGTTTGCCCGTGCAGCTTACCCACCGATCTCCATACCCAGGCCGCCCTGAGTTTCTTAGATGATGCCTGCCAAACGCCCCCTTTCCCACAGATCCCCATCCCCATCCCCATCCCCCACTCCAGAGCGTCATAGCCTAAGCCCGGGTACGCTTCCCGTGGAACTCGAGGAGCGACTGGCCCAAAAGAGCTGTATAGCCGTCTCTTTGCCCGACGTTGCCGAGGAAGCCGATGACCATTACTGGCGGCAGACACTCAAGCAGCGGGCTAGAGTATGCGGGCATGTCTTGTCCGCCGGCTATGACATCGAGGTCATCGACAGCGACGCCCTAAGGCGGGCTGTGTCACAGGTTAAGTGGCCCACCCCCAACCCCTCGGGTTCAACTGCCGTCGATCTCATCCATGGCCCCGCCGCTGATCTCCTCTGGCTCGCTGTCAACAATTTTCCATTCTACATCACCATCGAGCCCCTTTTTTCATTTCTGAAGGGCACGTTCTGCGACGCTGGCTTGGGATCCACAACTTCCAAGTCAGACCTCATCGACGACGACCACGAGGAGGGCACGCTCTCCGGCTCTTCCAAGGGGAAAGAGCCCATCTGCTCTTCCAAGGGGAAAGCTCCCGTCTACGACATCGGGGAGGGCACCCTACAGCCGTGCTCTTCCAAGGGGAAGGAGCCCATCTGCGACAACATGGAGCGCATCCAGGGTTCGTGCTCTTCCCACGGGAACGAGCCCATCCGTGACAAGTGAGGAAACCCATGATTTGTTTTGCCGTGCCTCTTCACAGGGGGAAACCCATGATTTATTTTGTCGGGTCCCTTTTGTAGTGTAGTGAGAATATGTCCATTTTTAATTGCTATATCTGGTTGTTTGCAGTATGCCTTGTTTATTTCAGTTGTTCACAATGTGATGCTCTATATGTGCAATTATTTACTGTGTAGTACATTTCATCAATCCAGTTTTAAACATACCGATAGGAATGCATATATTTGCTTGCTGTTAAGCTTGTTATAGCTAGCATATGCCTCTTTTAAAGTTTTTTGATTGTTCGGTTGTTTGTAGTTAGCATATGTTCAGTTTCAAATGCTATCTTTGGTTGTTCATAGTATGCCTTGTTTATTCCAGTTATTCACAACATGATGTTCTATATGTGCAAGTATGAACTGTGCAGTTTGATTTCATCAGTACCAGTTTCAACAATACCACTATGAATGACTACATTTGGTTGCTACATCTTGTAGTTAACACGCCTTTCCATTTTTATTTAACCATAACCAGTGTACTTAGATCGGCACAATACCAGTTTGAATGACCATGTTTGCTTGTTGTTAAATGTTGGGCCTATTGCAGTTAGCACACCTTTCCACTTGTTTTGCTTTACTAGCATGCTTAAACCTGCACACTGAAGCTATCTTTTGGAGATTATTTTGTCTGCCATGTGTAATTTTGGTTGATGTTTAGCCTGTTGTGCTTAACATGCTTCTTGATGCACCTACACAGGAAAAATTTGGGAACGACTGCTGTTTTCCATCGAGTTTAGTTTCATCCCATGGCTTATATCTGCTCACTATTCAGGATATCGGTAGCTGGTACCATATAGGCCAGCGGCTGATAAGGGACTAATCAGTGAATCGGACTTTTAACTGAATATATCTGCAACCCATTTTTCCTTAGGTTAACTAGGGCCATATGTAATATATCTGAGGCTACATAGCAACATGCACTGTACTTAATGTCTAAATATGCAATCCTAGGCTACATAGCAACAAGGAAGAGTGTTACATTAATGTTCTAATGATGTCTAGATATACGTAGAAGAGAAGCAGCAGCAACAACAACAACACATCCCTGTTTGCATACTCAACTTAGCTAGAGGTTAGAGTTAGTTTCTAGCTCATTACTAACCCTGAACTAACTCCATCCAAAGAGTTGTTTGGATGGTAGGGTTAGATTGACAATAAATGCACTAGGAGAACTAGCTCCAATTAGCACCTCTTGGGTTGGATACTAGTTTTTTTGGGTGGGTTATAGATGCAACTAGCTCAAACTAGCCCTCTTGTTTAGATATACTTTAGGGCTATTTCAGCCCAAACTAGCTCAAAGTAACTGTAACCCGTGGATACAACAATAGATAATTTGTAAGAATGAATGAAACTCCTTCCGGCCCATAATATAAGATGTTAATTCATCTAATATGTGAGTATATTGGATGTTATAAGATACTCCATCCGTTCCTAAATATTTGTGTTTTTAGAGATTTCAAATGGACTACCACATACAGATGTATATAGACATATTATAAAAGAGTGTTGTACTACATCATTGTGCAATTGCTGTTTAGCTTCTAATATTAACTTGGTGCTTTTAGGTACATATGTCATTGGTAAAGATTCGTGTTTCGACCCTTTCTGCGTATGGGGCAATGAGATATCGATGAACCAACATCAAGTGAGGAAGCTGATAAAGATTGTTAGTAAATGGGTCCAAAGATGGCAATTAAACTATTTGTTTACACTTTATCGAAGACAACCACGAACTGTAGGATGGTAAGTAAGAACTCTGCAGCCTTCTTTTTACTGCCCATAATGAGTTGTGTTAGATGACAATGTCTGAATCTTTTTCCTTTGCAGTGGTTGCCAAAGAAGTTTACTCAAGAGTACCTCTCAAACTACATGATTGGTGGGCATGCAAAGGTTAAAGTATTTCTACCAAAACACGATGATTATCTAGATGTTTTCATGAAGACCGTGAAGGATGGGCGGTCGGCCATCACAAGGGGTTGGACTAGAGTCATGTGTGCCTTCTGCATGGAGGAGGGCACAATATGGGCATTCCGCTTCACCTTGTTCAGCAACCAGAATATATTTTGCCCCTTTCTTTACCATCTTTAATAGTACAAGTATACAACTGTGGTTCATCATTCTTTATTTGGTTCTTATGTAATTCTTGAACATATGTGCATATGAATCAAATAATGCATTGGTTGTTTGAACCTGATGGATATGAATAAAGCTGTAGCATACATTCAAATTCAAATCCAAATCCGATACAATTTGGAAAAGCAGCAATTAAATTATGATGAAATTACGCTCTCCAGGTTGTTACGACACACACGGTGGTAAAACACAAACGTTTGTGATATGCACCATAATCAGAGACGGTTCACAGAGAGGAAACATGTGCAAGCATGCACACAGTTGCCGTTTGCAAAGCGTGTGCGATGTCAGACAACATCACAAATGGTGCGGGCAAACTAAATGTTTGTGTTAGTTGCCTTATCGTACATGATTCACGACCACGAACGGTTTCCGGTGAAGTATGCATCGTGAACGTTGCACCACAGAATAGCGTGTGCGATAGTTGTCATGTACGACGATGTTACGACGGTCAGACGTTTCGTAATCCTGTCCGACACTCGTACGACGATTAGCTAATCTTCTTAATAGTGAACCGTTTGTGATGGGCCACGCATCATACATGTTCTATAATAGTGAACCATTTGTGATGGGCCGCGCATCGTAAACGCAGCACCACAGAATACCAACGGCGGTGGCAATGCAAGCAGAAACGAGTAGGAGTACTATAGGGGCCCTATCCCCGACGGTTTCTAGGTCGTGTGGGAAGGACCCCCCTATCGCCCACACTCACTTGGCGACGGTTCCAAATGCCGTCGCGGAAAGGGGTTTTAAACCGTTTGCTTAGGACCGACGCGCACCAGTGACCGATGATAACTTACTTGAAGGATCTTGTTCAATCCATAGGTAGATGTGGTGGACTCTCATGGCAAGAAACTGGGTGTAAGGGTATTTGGATGCACAAGTATAGTATCTCTACCTAGTGCGGAATTTTTGGCTAGTAAAATATTATAAGCAAACCTTGCATGTTGGATGATCCATGACAATATAACTTCTATGCAAATATACATAAACATAACTCATTACATTGTCTTCCTTGTTCAGTATCAACTATTTGATCAAGTTTGGAAATAATTAATGGGTGTTCACAATCATAAAATATGTCCAAGATAGTGTATTTGCATGTGAAATCTCTCTCCCTTATTTATTATTTCATGAATTGTTTGAATGACCAATGCTATACTTGTTAACTTCCAACAATTTTTATCACCTATACCGCTTTATGTGAAGTAAATACATCCCATGGGATAAGCATATGAAATTTATTTTGCTAAGATTGAAGCAAAGAAATAAAGGAAAAAATATTCATACTACTCTTTATTATATAAACTCTCACACACGCAGGGATGAAGCTAGAAAAAAATCTTGATGGGGTCATATCCATGACAATGGGGTCATCTTCTATAAATCAAGAATGATTAGTACTAAGTTAATGAATGCTTTAGTAATTTCATTGGGGTCAATTGACCCCAATGCCTACATGCCAGCTCCGTCCCTGCACACATAGTTACATAGATAGCACTCGCACGAACACAAACACTCAAAAATACTTCATACTAATATTTTTTTCTAAATCATGAAATAATTGAAGATTGAACTGAGATAGATAGTAATGATAAAAAAGTGACGATGATACGATACCGGGGCACCTCCCCCAAGCTTGGAACAATCCAAGAGTGGTCCCCATACCCAAATACTCAAGTTTCCTTCTTCGGTGATGGTGGTGATGAAGTGGTTGGCTTGTCCTCATTTTTGGACTTCAGCAAAATCTCCTTTAGGCCTTGAATCTCATGAAGCAAGTGTTGAATCATAGCAGCATTATTCTTTGCTTCAATCATTATATCCTTGTTTTTAGGCCACCACAAACTTTTCCCTACATCACTTTCACTTGGATGAGAGATGTCCCAATTGGTGGGTATATGCATACGAGAAGTATTCTCAACTCCATACTTGTGAATCAAGTTGTGACAGTTGTTTCCATGTAGTTTTCCTGAGGGCCTCGTAGGATTGGGGCCCTCCGATACCTTTGGAACCGTGTGAATTCTTGCTACTTCAAGGCCTGGCATGTATTTTGGGTGGTGGAGATGCCAGCAAAGGTCCCTCGCTCGGATGATGGAGCATGAGCTTCCATCGAATCTCCTGATCCTTCATCCATTGTGATGCCTTCCATCAGCTCCCTCTCCAGCTCTACCTTCAGCAACCAAGCATCATCTCCCACATAGTTAGATGAAGAAAAAGACATGATGAACTGGAGCTCGAAACCCTGGCAGAAAATAGCTCAAAACAAAAACATGAAGAAAACTTGCGATACAGAGGTCGAAGCATTGAGGAGAATGTATAATGAATTTTTATCTAAAGAAAACGAAGTCGGGAAAGTGCATGAGGGGGACGCAAGCCACCCAGGTGTTCCTAGGGGGTAGGGCGTGCCCTTGCCTTGTGATTCCCTCATGGACTCCATTGGTTGTTTCTTATTTTCTTATTTTGTTATTTATTCCAAAACTGCTAGAAAGTATTTTGGAATTTTTGGAGTCGGTTTACTTACTGTATCATGTACCTATTCCTTATTTAGAATTTTGGAGTGCTCCGAAAGGTCTCTTTTATGTAGCCCTCTGGTGTAATTACTTGTATAACATATGAATCAATGGTAACGGGGATACCTGCAATATAACATTTTAAGTCTTTTCCCATTAACCACCTTCATTTTGTTTCCTTCGGCGCTATTGATCTTGATAGCTCCAGAACGGTAAACTTCCTCGATGATATAGGGTCCTTCCATTTGGAGAGAAGTTTTCCTGCAAAATGCCTGAAACGAGACTTGTACAAAGAACTTTGTCACCAATATTAAATTCTTGTTTCTAAATTCTTTTATAATGCCATCTCTTAAATTTCTATGTGAACAACTCGGAATTTTCATAAGCTAGCGCTGTCCACTCATCTAGAGAACTCATATCAAATAACCACTTTTCACCAGCAAGCTTAAAATCATTATTAAATTCTTTAATGGCCTGATTAGCTTTATGTTCTAACTCAAAGAGGTAAACGACAAGCTTTTCCATAAAAAGGGGACATAGTCATAGGGTTTTTATAAGAAGTCATGTATGCCCAGAATGCATCATCAAGTTTCATAGGCCAATTCTTTCTAGACTTATTAACAGTCTTTTGCAGAATCAATTTTATTTATCTATTTCTCAATTCAACTTTCCCACTAGACTGAGGATGATAAGGTGATGATACTCTATGGTTTACTTCATATTTAGATAAGAATTTCTTGAAAGCGCCATGAATAAAATGTGAACCACCATCAATCATTAAATATCTAACGACTCCAAACCTCAGAAAATAAGCTCGTTAAGCATTTTAATAGAAGTCTTGTGATCAACGCTATTAGTTGGAATAGCTTCAACCCACTTAGTAACCTAATCAACAACAACTAAAATATGAGTGTACCCACGTGAGGGAGGAAAATGTCCTATATAATCAAAACCCCAAACATCAAATGGTTCAATAACAAGTGAATAATTAAAGGCATTTCTTGATGTCTACTAATATTTACAAATCTTTGACATTCATCACAAGAAAGGATAAATTTACGTGCGTCTTTGAAGAGAGTAGGCCAATATAAACCATACTAGAGTACCTTATGCACAGTTGTCTCCCGCATGGTGACACTTCCTCAAGATTTGTTCCTGTTCATGCTCAGGTATACAACATCTAACAATACCATCTACTCCTTTATATAAATGTGGGTCATCCCAAAAGTAATGTCTCAAGTCAAAGAAGAATTTTTTTCCTTTGTTGATAGGTATAGCTACGTGGTATATATTTTGCAACAATGTAATTAGCATAATAAGCATACCAAAGGATTTCACAAGAAGAAGAAGCATTAATAACAACTAATTTCTCATCAGGAAACTATCATTAACAGGTATTGGGTCATCAAGAATATTTTCCATCCTAGAAAAATTATCTGCTATAGGATTATGAGCTCCCTTTCTATCAACAATATGCAGATCAAACTCTTGTAATGAAAGCACCCACCTAATCAACCTTGTCTTAGCATCTTTCTTATCCATAATATATTTAATATCATCATGGTCGGTGTGAATAGTAACTTTAGAATCAACAATGTAAGGTCTAAACTTATCACATGAAACACGATTGCTAGCAACTCTTTTTCAGTTGTAGCATAATTTTTCTGAGCACTGTCCAAGGTCTTACTAGCATAATGAATGACATTCAATTTCTTATCAACCCTTTGACCAAGAACAACACCAATAACATAATAACTAGCATGACACATAATTTCAAAGGGTAAATTCCAATCAGGTGGTTGAATGATAGGAGCAGTGATCAGAGCTTTCTTACGTATTTCAAAGGCTTCTACATAATCATCATCAAAAACAAATGGAACAACTTTTTGCAAGAGATTAGTAAGAGGCCTAGAAATTTTAGAAATTTCCTTAATGAACCTTCTATAGAAAGCAACATGACCAAGAAAACTTCTTATACCCTTGATATCTTTAGGACATGGCATTTTCTCAATAGCGTCAACTTTAACATTACCTACTTCAATGCCTTTTTTAGAAATCTTATGACCAAGAACTATATCTTCGTTTACCATGAAGTGGCACCTATCCCTGTTCAAGACAAGGCTAGTTTCCTCACATCTCTGCAAAACTTTATCAAGATTGCTCAAACAATCATCAAAAGAGGTTCAGTAATTGGAAAAATCATCCATGAAGACTTCAAAAAATTTCTCACAGAAAACAAAAAATATAGTAGTCATGCATCTTTGAAAGGCTGCAGGTTCATTGCATAAACCAAATGGCATACGCCTTGATACGTCCATTTTGTATCATGCTTTTATATTGATATTTATTGCATTATGGGTTGTTATTACACATTATGGTACTCCCTCTATTTCTTTATATAAGGTGTATTTGTTTTTTCAAAAGTCAAATGAGTGCATGTTTGACCAAGTTTTTAGAAAAATATATCAATATCAAGAACCCGAAATGTATGTCACTAGATCCGTCATGAAAAGTAGTTTCATATTTTATCGATTAGGTATTATAGATGTTATTATTTTACTATATGATCTTGGTCAAACATTCAAATGGTTGACTTGTACAGAAACCAATACACCTTATATTCTGGAACAGAGGGAGTACAATACTTATGCCTTTTCTGTCTTATTTTACAAGGTTTACATGAAGAGGGACAATGCCATAGCTCAAATTCTGGACCGGAAAGGAGCAAATCTAAGAGGCCTATTGTGCACAACTCCAAAAGTCCTAAAAATTTATGGAGAATTATTTTGGAATATATAAAAAATATTGGGCGAAGAAAATATCGGAGGGGACCCACCAGGAGGCCACAAGCAAGGGGGCCGCGCCCTACCCCTAGGCACGCCCCAGGGCTTGTGGGCCCCCTGGTAGGTCTCAGGTGCCCATCTTCTGCTATATGGAGGCTTTTGACCTGGAAAAAATGATAAGGAACCTTTTGGGAAGAAGCGTCACCGTCTTGAGGCGGAACCTGGGCAGAAGCAATCTAGGGCTCCGGCGGAGCTATTCTGTCAGGGGAACTCCCCTCCCTAAGGGGGAAATCGGGGCCATCATCATCACCAACGATCCTCTCATCGAGAGGGGGTCAATTGTAACAGCCTGGATTTTGGCCCTTTTCTTTTTATTTTGATTTATTTGGTTTTTGCTCTGTTTTTCTTTTTGGAGTGGTTCTGTGGCCTTGCCACCTGGGAAATCATCCCCATTTCCCCTCCAAAGTGGTTCATCATTCTCAAAAACTTGCCAAGATCATGTCACTTCACTTTTTGACCAAACCCTAACATCTTTTCTAGGGAATATCCTTTTTCTATTAAAGGAATAACCCTATCTGCCCTAGGTTGTGAAGCAACCTATATTTTTGTCCATCCAAAAATCCCCAAATAATTCTTATAAATTGTTTGGGTCATGTATTCCTCAAATATGGCAAAATATTTCATTGGACATATTTCTCATCATGCTCCATAAATTCATTTCCTATTCTGTCCTAAATGGCACATTGTGAAGCAAGTGCTATTTATCTATGCTCATTTGACCCCAAACTTTTTGGACATCTTCTACTATCCATATAAGTGCACTGTGCCAAATTCAACTTTATTTGCCTAGCCAAACTTCCTCAGTGATTTTTCAAAGTTCCTGTCTGAGGGAATCCTTTATGAAGGAAGTGCTAGCTAGGGTTATCCAAATGAGTTGAAGTTTTGCATGCCTTTTCTTGTGCTCATATTATCTCACTCCTACAAATTTCAGCTCCACCCCTTGATCTATGTGAGCACAACATCAAATCTTTGATTCTGAAAATATTTTCAAGTTGTGAAGCAAGTATATTTTATATTGCTTAATTTTGCCTGAAAATTTACCAGAGCATTCTCCTACCCAAATAACTTCTCTCCACCAAATTTGGCATCAATCCTTAAAGCCAATATTTCTCTAGAATTTTTGCAAGTTTCTGGACATAGAGAATAGCTGTGAAGGAAGTACCATTTTGGTAAAACCAATTGGTATGAAAATTTTACAGCACGTTTATCTGGCCAAAACACTAAGCCTTGCAAAATTTCATCTCAAGTGGTTACACTATGTGAGTGAACCATCATGATTTTGATTCTGGACCAATAATGGTAATTACAAAGCAACCATATTAATTAATGGTCCATTCCCCTCAAACTCTCCATAATCATAGTCCTTCTTAAGCTAATCATCTCAGACAAATCCATTTGGCCTAAGCACTTCCCTGTTGATCACCAGTGCACGGTCACATTTACTGCAGTAAACTTCAGGCGACTATTACCATTTAACCAGACCACTTTTCACTGATCTACCACCTCAGTTGCAACCTCCCCTGGATGGACTATCAGCTAGACAACGTTTTGGGTGCTGTAGAGCATTGAATGCCCCGGTTCACATGGTGACTATGACGATGGCACCATAGTGCACCTGCTCTGCTGCCGTTGGCCGTGCCCTGGATGGCTTCTTGCTCTGGCCCTTCCCCCTCTCGTCGTCTTCGCGTGCATGAGCGTGTCCAGCAGCTAGCCTGCATCGTCGCCGTTCCCCTGGACCCCTCTCCCTTTCTGGTAGCTTCCTCACCGATGCAAGCCGCCGCGCACCCACGGGCGAAAAATGGCGGTTTGGCTCAGAGCTCGCCGTCTTCTTCCTCCCTGTGCTCCGTTGGCCTCCTTTGCCCCGTGAGATGCTCCACTGCTCCTCCCCCGTCGTCTAACAGCGAGCTCGGGTGCATGCACACACATCCGCGGCGCTGGCCACCCGTCCGCGTGATGATAGCGTGGCACACCCCTCCCCTGCCTATATAAGGCCACCCGAGCGCGTTTCTCTTCACCACTCGACCTCACGCACTCCTAGCTGCCCCCGACCACCGAAACGAGCTCGAGGAGCTCTCATGCCTCGCCATCGCCACCATGGCCGCCGCCTCTGCTCCGCCCCGATTCCGTTGACCCAAAGCCCCATTCTCTCTCCCACCACCTCTAGTAGATCACCCAGCCACGAGAGTCTCTCCCTCGGCTCTCCGTTAGTCGCCGGAGTTGCCATGACCTCATCCTCAAATTCCGGACGAAGCCCCGTCCGCTACAGCCGCGATTCTCCTCAACACCGACCTCCCCAGGATGTATGGATGGTCCAGGGCGACACGGCTCGGCCTGTTGATCACGCCGGTAGGTGGCACGGCCCGAACGATGGCCGGAGTCGCCGGCTATCGCCAGCTATCGCCGTCGGGGCCGGCACGGCTCTCAGCCGCGCGGGATCAGGGGAGGTTGAAGAAGAAGAACCTGCCAGGCGGGCCCCGCCTTGCCCCGACCCACCTGTCAGCCACTCTGAGGGTTGACCCACGCGATGCTGACGTGGATAAGTGGTCACATACCCGCCAGAATACGTTTTCCAGGTTAGAAGGCGTATTCTCGTGCTTCCTTAGAATAAAATACGTTTTCCTGATTTGAAAGCGCACTTTGCCTATGTTTCGGCTATGAATACATTTTTTGCTTGTAGAAGGCGTATTCCAGTGAAAGGCGCTTTCAATTTTTCTGTCAAGGGCCTGTCTGTGAGGATTTTATTACAAATAGGTCCCTGGCAGAAAAACTATCATATCTTTTTGTTCCTAACTTCAAATCAGGTGATTCCAAAGCCCACTTCTTCGTTTCGTCGAGCCCGTTCTGATGGAATCATTTTCACCATGTTTTGACATTATGAAAATGACCATTTTGGCCCTACCCTTATTCAGCCCCCTCCGAGAGAGTATGTTTTCCGGCGATTCTTTCCGCGAGCCTCTCGCACTTCTTCTCGGTGATTTCTTCCACCCCAGGAAAGACACACCCTCCATTTGAATGATTGCAATGCAGTGACATGGTTTATTTATTTGAACTTGATTAAAATATTGCACTAGCTATGTATGATTTGTTCATGGCATTTCTCGGAGTATTGTTTTGATCTTGATATTGCCATGATATTGCTTGGAGTTCTAGGACTTATATCTTGATGGTTACTTTCGATATCATGTTGCCTTTGGATTATTAGTGGCTAGTTTTATTTTCATCATGATGCTAGATGATATTATGTTTTGGAGTATGATCTTGGAGATGATGCTTGATGTGGATCATAGTTGGATAGTTAGTTCTTGATATTTGTGTAGTAGTCTTATCATTCTTGGATTCATCATAGTAGTGTTATGCTGTCCTTAGAGTATTTTGGAGATACAATATTCAGCTTTGGATTATTTGTTGGATATTGCTATAACTTGGTTTATAGGTAGATAGATGATATCGGATTATCAGTTATTACTATTATATTTTGGGGATAAATTCTGTCATTAAGTTGGTCAGGTGCCACCGAACCGGGCTTTTTCCAGTGCAACCACATTTTCCTTTTATGGGAAGGCCCTAATGCGGTCTATTGTCATGCCTCTCGCTGGTGCCTCCAATGAGGGAAGGTTATGGGCGTGCGGTACCCTGGCCCGGTAAGCAGACATAACCTTGTGTGCCCGTTGTTGTTCTTATGTGCACGTGTCCCCATTTGGGACGGTTTATTGTTTTGGCCACGACGGTGGCCGTTGGTGTCTTTGGTAGACACAGGGCCACCCAGGACTAGCCCAGTGGGGAGTGAGTCGGAGTGGCCGGGAGAGTGTCATGGCAGTAGATCGGTTTTGTCGGAACGCTATTGGTCCACCCGAATGGGAGTGCGAGGCCATGGATTCCGTGGTGTGGGTAAAGTGCGCTACCTCTGCAGAGTGTATTTAAACTATCGATAGCCGTGTCCTCGGTCATGGGCATGGGTTCGTACTAGGTCACACCGTTCGATCAACACTCACATGACAGAATGACTTATAGGTGATTTATATGTTGATATGTTGAACAGTGCAGATTGGCAGGATGTTGATGATGATGTTGGAGACCAAGTGTTGGTCATGGTGGTGATCGCCGGAAGGATCACCGTTTGAGACCAAGTGTAGGTCATGGCAGTGATCGCCGGAAAGATCACCGTTTGAGACCAAGCGTTGGTCATGGTTGTGATCGCCGGAAAGATCACCGTTTGGTTTTGATCACGAGGTGATTGAGATGGTATATTGCTTGGCCGGTTAGCCAAGAGAGATATGGTTATGGAGATCTGAGATGGTGATTTATTAGTATTGTATCAGTTTCATACCATTCTCAGTAGTTGTTTCATCATGGTAGCTATTAATTAATTAACCTGTTAATGCGATGTTATTGCCTTGCCTTGATGTTTATGGTTGTTGTGAGCTTGCAAGTACATTCAATGTACTAACCTGGCGTGTCATGCCAGATTGCATGTGATGCCATGATTGCTTGATTGCTTGTTGAGGTTGCCGTGCGTGCGAGCTAGATCATGTCCTAGCCAGAGTCCCTGCGGAGTGGAGTTCACCACTTTCGTCGTTGTTCCGCTGCTAGAAGTATTCCACTGCTACGAGTTGTTTTGCTGCTAGCATAGAGCAAGTGTAGTATCACAGGCGTAGTGTCGCCATGTTGATGTGCTTATTTGTAACATCAGACCCTTGTATTATTATTCTTGTAATAAGAGCTGATTTGTTCTATGTCAAGAAGTGCCGTATTCCAGAGACTTCTCCTCGATCTCTGGGCTGGAATACGGGGCGTTCCGGTTTCTCTGAGCCGGGGTGCCACAGCATTTGGTATCAGAGCAGGTCTGGTTGTAGGACGCTCTAGTCAGCGCGAGCGGTAGAAACCGGTAGTAATCAGTAGTATAGAGTCTACCTTGTTTGTTGCATTTGGTTGCTGCATTTGTTTGTTGCATAGCATGCATATAGCCTTATTATTTTGCTACTAACGGTTTAATCTGGTGAGTGTAGATGGCATTTCTCCAGTTTTCTTTTCTTGCTCGTTCTTCTGTAACAGCCTGGATTCTGGCCCTTTCCTTTTTCTTTTGATTTATTGGTTTTTGCTCTGTTTTTCTTTTTTGTGTGGTTCTATGGCCTTGTCACCTGGGAAATCACATTCATTTCCTCTCCCAAGTGACTCATGATCCTCAAAACCTTGCCAAGATCATGCCACTCCACTGCTTGACCACCCTAATTTCTTTTCTAGGGAAAATTCCTTTTTCTATTAAAGGAATAACCCTATCTGCCCTAGGTTGTGAAGCAACCCATATTTCTGTCCATCCAAAAATCCCCAAATAATTCTCATAAATTGTTTCGGTCATATCTTCCTCAAATATGGCAAAATATTTCATTGGCCATATATCTCATCATGCTCAATAAATTCATTTCCTATTCTGCCCTAAATGGCACATTGTGAATCAAGTGCTATTTATCTTTGCCCATTTGACCCCAAACTTTTTGGACATCTTTTCCTATCCAAATAATTGACCCGTGCCAAAATTCAACTTTATTTGCCTAGCCAAACTTCCTCAGTGATTTTTCAAAGTTCCTGTCTGAGGGAAGCCTTTGTGAAGGAAGTGGTAGCTAGGGTTATCCATATGAGTTGAAATTTTTCACACTCCTTCATGTTATCATATTATACCACTCCTCCAAAATTCAGCCCCATCCAATCATCTATGAGAGCACAGGACCAAATCTTTGCTTCTGGTAAAATTTTCAGGTTGTGAAGCAAGTATAATTTATATTGCTTCCAAAATCCTGATGAATTACCAGATTGTTCTCCTACCCAAATAACTTCTCTCCACAAAATTTGGGACCAATTCATCAAGCCAATACTCATCTAGAATTATTGCAAGATTCTGGTCAATGAAGATGTTTGTGAAGCAAGTACCACTTTGGCTTGTCCAACTGGTATGAATTTTTTACAGCATCTTACTATGACCAAATCATTAGGCCTTGCCAAATTTCAACTCAAGTGGCCTCACCATATGAGTGCATCATCCACATCTAGCTTCTGGACCAATTTATGTGGTTGTTAAGCACCTACATTAAATCTTGATCCAAATCCTCTAAAGTTACCAGGATGAAAGTCCTTCTTACCCTAAACCTATCAGACAACTCCATTGCTCCCAATCACCTCCCTGTTGATCAGCAGTACACGACCAAGTTTGCTGCATTAAACTTCATAGGTTAATTACCATTCAACTGGAGCTCTTTTCACTGATTTACCACATCAGTTGTAACCTCCCCTGGATGAACTACGTACTAGACAATGTTTGCAAGCCTTTGGCACTTTCTCCTCGCCAGCTCACGCGGTCACCACCTCTCTGGCATGCCATGGCTGCGTCCAAGATGGTTTCTTGCTCGGGCCCCTCTTCCTCTCGTTGTCTTCGCGCTCGTGAGCATGTCCAACAGCTAGCCCGCGTCGCCGTCGTCCTCCTGGAGCCATTTCCCCCTCCGTCAGCTCCTCCGTCAGCGCTCATCGCCGCGCGCCCACGGGCGCACTGTGGCCGACCGTGCTTTAATGGCGCCGTGGCCGCTTCTCCTCTACGCCCTCGGCCCCTCTTGCCCTGTGCACTTCTGTAGCTCGTCCGTTGCCTCCTTCGTCTTGTTCCTGTGCCTCCCCGTGATCGCTGAGCCTCGCCAGAGCCTTGGCCGGACGTGCACGGCGGCACCCGAGCCCATCCCTCTCGCCCGCCTATATATAGGCCTCCCCGCGCCGTTTGAGCACACCAGCAGCCTCGCCTCACTCTCTCAGTCCTCCCCGACCCCTCCGTTGAGCTCCAAGAGCTCCCGAGCCCCGCAATGGCCGCCATGGCTGCCTCGGGTCTCCTCTCAAGTTCGGCCACGCCTAGCCCTCCCTCTCCTCATAGCCACCACCACCGGAATCCACTCACTCCGGCGAGTCTCCCCTGCCCATCCCCTCGTTGCCGGAGCCCCCGAGGCCGCGTCTTCCCCCGTTGGTCGCTGCCATCGCCCTTTGCCTCCGTGTGGTGCCACGACCACGCTCCTCCCTGGCGTCTACTGCTGCTCAAGGCGGGAGCAGCACCTCCTCCCATGCTCACTGGTGGCTTCGCCCCTGCCGAAGGTGGCCGGAGCTGCTTGGAGCCATCGCTGGTCGCCGCTTCCCCTGCTCCTCCTCTGTCTCGATCCGTGTCGCCCCGGACCCCACCTAGCAGCTCCCCAGGCCGCCGGTCCCGCCACTGCGTGTTGACCCTAGGTGCTGACGTGGATAAGTGATGGGTCCCACCCCACGGGACCCACACGTCAGCGACCCTACACCCGGCCCCGCCACTGTCCACGTGGTTAAGTGGAAGCGTACTTCAGAAAGTACGTTTTCGTGTGATGTAAGCGTATTCCGCTCCTGCTTTATTCGAAAATGTGCTTTCTGTGTTCTGAAGGTGTATTGTTTGAAATACGTTTTCTGTTTTTCAGCTCAGGGGCCTGTTTGTAGAGGGTCTTTTTACAGATTGGTCCCTGAACTTTGTCGGGCTATAACTTTTTGCCCGCAACTCCAAATGAGGTGATTCCAAAGCCCACGTCTTTGTTTCGTCGAGACCGTTCTGTTGGTTCCACTTTCATGATGGTTTGACACTGTGAAAATGTCCTTTTGGCCCTTGCCCCTAATCAGCCCCCTCCGAGAGAGAATGCTTTCCGGCGATTCATTCCGCGAGCTTCTCGCACTTTCTCCCGGTGTATTCTTCAACCTCAGGCAAGCCACAACCACCATTTGCATGATAGCCATGCAGTAGCATTGGTTTTCAACTTGAATCTTTAATAACTGTATGCTTTTTTTGCTACTACTGTCGTTATTTCGGTCATGCTTGTGGATCGGTGATTATCGTCACGCTATGCTCTCTTGCACTTTGTTATCATGAGCTACTTGCTAGTATTACTTTCATATTGCTATGCTTGATAGTAGTACATGTTGGGTTGGTCATGTTCATCAGTGCATGACTAACATCGATTACCGAGTACTGTTAATATGCATTGTTCCTTTGCTGTTAGTTGGTTAAGTGTTTACTCGGTAATGTTATTGATGAGTTCTTGCATGGTATTTATGGTTGATGCTAGTGGTCATGTTATGCTATGAGTAGTGTACTGGTAATATTCATGCTCGTCATTATGCCATGCTTAGTTGGAGATGATTCATTGTTGATATGGTGGATAGCTATGTTGCACCCGTGCTTATGTTGATATCATGCTAATGCATTGTAATTGCATCATGTTATTTTATCATGGCCCAGCATATTGCATTCAAGTTTAACCGGATTAAATTGAACTTGAACAACTGTTGGTTGAGTCATGGTGCCACCATATCGAACTGACCAGTGCAACCATGCTTACCTTTATGGGAAGGTCCTAAGTGGGTCTATTGTCGTGCCTCTCACCGGTGCCTCCAACGAGGGAAGGTTATGGGTGCGCGCTATCCTGATCAAGTAGGCGGACATAAGCCTTGTGTGCCCGTTGTTGTTGTTGTTGTTGTTGTTGTTGTTGTTATGGATCCGGGTCCCCGTTTGGAACCATTTATGTTTGGCCATGACGGTGGTCGTTGGTGTCTTTGGTACACACGGGGCCACCCAGGACTAGCCCAGTGGGGAGTGAGTCGGAGTGGCTGGGAGAGTGTCATGGCAGTAGATCGGTTTTGTCGGAACGCCGTTGGTCCACCCGAATGGGAGTGTGAGACCATGGGTTCCGTAGTGTGGGTACAGTGTACTAACCTCTGCAGAGTGTATATTAAATCTATTGATAGCCACGCCCGTAGATAAGGGCCCAGTTCGTGTTGGTCACACTGCGAGTCAACAGTAATTAATAATAATGTTTTTGTAGCGACCCGACCTCAAACGGTCAAGTCTCTGTGCTTCAGTGTCATCCCTGGATCGGTAATACTGACACACACAGTACTCTAAGGATTTATAATAGAGTAGCAATCACACACTTATTACATCGAATGTCTCCAAAAGAGAACTTATTACAATAAATATGGCTTAAGGCCATCTAATACGATAACAGCGAAAGGCTTGGAAGATAAAGTGAGTTCATCAACTCCAACGACATAGCTGAGCTGCACGACAACGACCTAGCGAACCTTACTCCTCGTCTGAAAAGTCTGCAACGTGATATGTTGCAGCCCGAAAAATGGGTTAGCACATGGAATATGCTGGCAATGTAACACAGTAGAGCAATGAACAGAAATAATGCTAACACTATATGCATATTTGGCTGGTGGAGGCTGTATGGTTATACAGTTTTTGTGAAAAGCCAATTTTTCCCTACAACAAAGGAATAAGTTTTATTTTAATTATCATGGTAGTTGAAACATCATTGAGAAGGTTCCTCCAACTCAATCCCAATTAAAGTAGTTCATTAACCCAACAAATTAATTTAGAGTGATGAGATATAAAAAGAAAATCTGAGTACTAGATACTCAAGATGTCCATAACCGGGGACACAACTAACCATGATTAGATTGTACACTCTACAGAGGTTTGTGCACTTTTCCCCACAAGACTCGATCTCCTTCATTGGATTTCTCGCACTACATGATGTTTGAGAAACGGATGACCGAGACACAGTCTTTCAGAAGCATTTACTCTTTACTCTGGGTGGACAGTTACACCTACTTTCCCTCTACATCTGCTAGCCCACCACTGAAAGAGGTCACACAACTTACTCATACTATGCCAGAGCCCATAATGGCTTGTGGCTGCACACGGAAGTTTCTAGCATGAATAATCTTAAGACCCCTTTGAGCCTGGGTGGCGGACCGTAGGATGATCACACGGGTACTCCGGGATATCCTAGGACAACACTGGATTCTCCAGGTGCCCAAACAAGCAATCCACTCATATGTGTATTAAAGTTACCACCTTAAGTTGAACCATTAATTAACAATCTCACATCTGTCATGGATACACTCAAACCCAATCCACGTCTACGAGCATAGCATAGCAATATAAGCAACGTAGAGGTAACTCCTGAGGGTTTGATAATAAAACAGGTAATAGGTTCTACCTCATCATCTACTTCCCGAACCCACAAGTTAATCACATCCTAATCATGCAGTGTTTGAGGATTGGAACTAATGCATAAAAACTGGGTAATAAAGGGGTATGATCAAAGTGTTACTTGCCTTGCCGATGATCCGTGAAACCTAGAGACTCGTAGTAGCACGCTTCGCACTCCGGGTGTTCTATCGTAGACAAACAATAGCATACATAAGCAATCAAACAAAGATGCATGGGTAAAACTCAAACAAGAAGATCTAACCAGAAAGTTCAACTTAAGAACTCCGGTTTGCAAAAATAATCAAATCAAACGGAGCAACGAAACACATACTACGAAAGAAACAAGATCCGATTACTAATCTGGACTGAAGTCTAATTTTACAGTACCAAAATCTTGTTCAAGTTGGTTAAATTGAAAGAGGGCTTCGAAACGAAGATCTAGGCGCTTGAATCGCCTGATTCCGTTAAACGAGCAAAAAGAAAAACTAAAACGAAAATCGGATCAGAAATCGCGATAGAAAATAATCGTGAAAAACCTGAGGAAAAGGAAAACAGACAAACAAGCTAACGAACGAACGTTCGTTGTCTGTGACTAACGGGCGAAAACCGTTCGTTAAAACGAACGTACGGATGAACGTCCGCTGAATAAACTAAATCGGGAAAGCCAATGAATCAGTCTAAAAAACGTAACTAGGTTTTTTTAAAAACCGGCGGTTTTTACCTAAACCAAAAAAAACCGAACGACGAGATTGGAACTCCGGCGCGGCTTTGGCGGCTTCCGGCGAGCGGGCGGCGTCGTGGGCGACGGTGGGGTGCAGCGCGGGGCGGCGGAGGGCGGTGCGACAGAGGCTTGGCGGCGGCGTGCGGCGGCGGCGCGAGGCGGCGGGGCTGGCGGCGGTGGCGGCTTGGGGCTCCGAGGGGGGGCTTGGGTCCGGCTTTTAAAGGGGGAGGGAAGGCGGCTTGTGGGAGGGGGCGAGGCCATGGCGGCGGCGACTCGGACTCCCTCGAGGAGTCCGGCTCGGAGACGACGGCGGCGCAGGGCTGGCCGGGCCAGCTGGGCCGCGGCCCAGTTCGGTCTGGCGGGCTTCCTCCTTTTTTTTCTTTTTATTTAACATATTCCGCCGAAAAGAAATCCTAGAAAAATTAAAAAAATCTAAATATACCAAAACAAATTTTCACCATCTAAATAGAATATTTAGAATAAGGTGAACATTCTCTTGGCCTAAAATGCAATTTTTGAAAAATGCATATTTTTTTCCTATGCAAATAAAAATTAGCAATAAAATCCGAATAAAATCAAAAAGTTGATTTTAATATTTTTCCTCCAATATTTCATTTATTTTGGAGAAGTCATATTATCTCCTCTCATATATTTTAATATGAAATATTTTCAGAGAGAAAAATAATAAAACAACTGATCCTCGTTTCGATATTTGATAAAATTCAAGTATGAAAACCGTGAAATCCCCAACTCTCTCCGAGCGTCCTTGAGTTTCTTAGAATTTCGAGGATCACGAAACGAAAAGCAAATAAAATATGATATGCATGAATGACCTACGTATAACATTCCTAATTGAAAATTTGGGATGTTACAAACCTACCCCCCTTAAGATGAATCTCGCCCTCGAGATTCGGGTTGGCTAGGAAATAGGTGTGGGTGGTCTTTGCGAAGATCATCCTCTCGTTCCCAGGTGGCTTCATCCTCGGTATGGTGGCTCCACTGAACTTTGCAAAATTTGATAACCTTGCTGCGAGTAACTCGGCTAGCAAACTCTAGAATCTTGACAGGCTTCTCCTCATACGTCAAATCGCTATCCAACTGAATTGCTTCCAGGGGCACTGTATCTCTCAGAGGAATATCGGCCATCTCCGCATGACACTTCTTCAACTAGGAAACATGAAACACATCATGTACTCCTGACAGTCCTTCGGGCAACTCCAACTTGTAGGCAACTTCTCCCATGCGTTCCAAAACACGGTACGGTCCCACAAATCTCGGGGCTAATTTCCCCTTAACACCAAAACGTTTAACACCTCGAAGAGGTGACACTCGCAGATACACTCTGTCTCCGATTTCATAGACTACCTCCTTGTGTTTTGAATCTGCATAACTCTTCTGTCAGGACTGAGCTACCTTCAGTCTATCTCGAATTAGTTTAACCTTCTCTTCCGATTCCTTAATCAAATCTGGTCCAAACAACTGGCGGTCTCCAACTTCCTCCCACATCAACGGTGTTCGGCATCTTCTCCCATACAATGCTTTGAACGGTGCCATCTTCAAATTGCCCTGGTAGCTGTTATTGTATGAGAACTCTACGTAGGGAAAATTATCGTCCCAACTAGATCCATAGTCTAATGCACAAGCTCACAACATGTCCTCCAGAATCTGATTGACTCTCTCAGCCTGTCCATCTGTCTGCAGATGAAAAGCTGTACTGAACTCCAATCTGGTACCCAAGGTCTGGTGCAACTGATGCCAAAATTTTGAAGTAAACTGCGTTCCTCTATCTGACACGATGGTCCTCGAAACTCCATGCAGACATACGATCCTGTTCATGTATATCTTGGCCAACTTCGCACTTGTATACGTGGTTTTTACGGGGATAAAGTGAGCCACTTTCGTCAAGCGATCAACTACTACCCATATAGAATCATATCCTGATTTGGTCCTGGGCAATCCGGTGATAAAATCCATGCCAAGCTTATCCCACTTCCATTCGGGTATCGGCATAGGCTGTAGCAATCCTGCTGGCTTCTGATGTTCTGCCTTCACTCTCTGACATACATCACAGACGGCTACATACTCGGCAATATCCTTCTTCATACCAGTCCACCAGAAATGCTCCTTCAAATCCAAATACATCTTGGTGTTTCCGGGGTGTATCGAGTATGGCGAGTCATGAGCTTCCTGTAATATCAACTTCCTGATCTCTGCATTATTGGGCACATATATACGGTCCTCAAACCACAAGGTGTCGTGCTCATCCTCACGAAACCCTTTGGCTTTCCCTTCACTCATCTTCTCCTTTATCTCAGTGATATCTTTGTCATCCTTCTGAGCTTCTCGAATCTTTTCCAATAGTGTTGATTTAACCTCCAATGTTGACAAAAACCCTTTAGAAACTATTTCCAATCGAATTTCCCTAAGATCCTCGGCTAACTCCTTTGGCATCCCTCCGTTTACGAGGGTGTTGACATAACTCTTACGGCTCAAAGCATCTGCTACGACATTGGCCTTTCCTGGATGATAATGCAGCTTCATATCATAATCCTTTATGAGTTCTAACCATCTCCTCTGCCTGAGTTTCAGCTCCTTCTGTGTGAAAATGCACTTCAAACTCTTGTGATCCGTGTATACATCGCAACGGTTTCCGATGAGAAAATGTCTCCAAGTCTTCAATGCATGCACTATGGAAGCCAACTCCAAATCATGCATGGCATAATTTAACTCATGCGGTTTCAGTTGTCGTGAGGCATACGAAACAAATCTTCCGTCCTGCATCAGTACTCCTCCAAGTCCTAAGCGAGAAGCATCGCAATACACTTGGAAGTCCTTGCGTATATCTGGCAGAATCAGCAATGGGGCTGTAGTCAAACGTTTCTTCAACTCCCGGAAACTTGCTTCACATTCTTCAGTCCAATGGGATTTGGTGTCCTTCTTCAACAACGTCGTCATAGGCTTCGCAATCTTAGAGAAATTTTCAATAAATCTCCGATAATATCCCGCGAGTCCAAGAAAACTGCGGATCTCTCCAACTGAGGTGGGTGCCAACCACTTAGTGACTGACTGAACCTTGGTTGGGTCCACTGCTATACCCTCTCCTGATATAACATGTCCAAGAAATCCAACTTCCTTCAACCAAAACTCACATTTGCTGAACTTGGCATACAACTGATGTTCTTGAGCTTCTCGAGAACTAAACATAAATGTTCCTTGTGCTCCTCTTCACTCTTCGAGTATACCAAGATATCATCAATGAACACCACAACAAACTTATCCAAGAATTCCATGAACACCTTGTTCATCATACTCATGAAATAGGCAGGGGCGTTAGTCAATCCAAAAGACATGACCGTATACTCATACAGCCCATACCTTGTGGTGAAAGCTGTCTTAGGTATATCCTTCTCTCGAATCTTCAGCTGGTGATATCCTGACCGCAGATCGATCTTCAAAAACACTGTAGCTCCTGTCAACTGGTCAAATAAATCATTGATCATCAGCTGGGGGTACTTGTTCTTAATCATCACTTCATTCAACGCACGATAATCAACAACCATTCTTAAGAGACTTATCCTTCTTCTCAACCAAAAGCACTGGGGCTCCCCATGGTGATGAACTCCTTCAAATATAACCTTTCTCCAACAACTCCTTAATCTGCTTCTTGATCTCTTCTAGATCATTTGCTGGCATTCGGTAGGGGCTCTTTGATATTGGCCCGGTACCTGGCAATAGCTCTATCAAATACTTGATGTCTTTGATCCGGTGGCATGCCTGGTAACTCCACTGGAAAAACATCTGGGTAATCCTTCGCTACAGGCACTTCCTCCTGAACAACTCCCGTGAGGGTATTTACTTGGCTCCTCCTAGGCGCATGCCTAGATACATACTTGATCCTTTTCCCTCCGGGGTGGTGAGCAAAATTGACTTACTCGCGCAATCGATGTTTCCCCCATACATCGATAGCCAATCCATTCCTAGTATCACATCCAATCCTTGTGACTCCAAAATTATCAAGTCTGAGGGGAAAACATGGCTTCTAATGGCTAATGGCATCTGAAAACATCCACTGCTTGCCATATACTCAGCTCCGGGTGAGGTTACTAGCATAGGTGTCCTAAGAACTTTAGTGGGTAGTTTATACTTATCCACGAATCCCCTTGATATCTATGAATGCGATGCACCAGCATCAAAAAGAACGATTGCAGTAAACGAATTAACCAAAAACTTACCATTAACGGCATCAGGCTGCTCCTCAACCTCTTCCACGTTCATGTGGTTCACTTGTCCCCTGTTGAAAGGGTTGGGCTTCTTCCCAGCGCTTCCATTGTCATTTCCATTCTTTGCTTCAGGGCACTCAGTGGCGTAATGTCCAGTCTTCCCGCACTTGAAACAAGTAATGTGACTTAGGTCCTTCTTGGCGGGTGTGGCTGGGTTAGAGTGGTTCTGATTACTACCTGCTCCGTTCCCGTTTCCATTCTTGGGGCCACTGTGGTTGTGAGAACTCCCTCCATTGTGGTTGTGACCTCCATGGTTATGGACAAGTCCTCCTGAGTTCGGGGTTAATCGAGGCTTCTGCTGAGCTCCTGAGTTGTACCTTCCTTGTCCATACTTCCTTTTGCTGCTCTCAAATTGCCGCTACTTCCCTTCAATCATAAGAGCCTTGTCTACCAACTCCTGGTAGTTGTTGAATGTTGCCACCATCAACTGCATGCTCATCTCATCATTCAACCCTTCCATAAACTTCTGCTGCTTTGCGGCATCTGTGGCCACATCATCAGGGGCATAATGAGATAGCTTACTAAATTCATCCACGTACTGCCCCACAGTACGGTTCCCTTGGCGTAAGTTGCGAAACTCACGCTTCTTCATGCTCATAGCTCCAGTTGAGACATGGGCTGTGTGGAATGCTTGCTGAAACTGATCCCATGTAACAGTGGCTATAGGATAGGTGACAGTGTAATTCTCCCACCATGAGGCTGCTGGTCGATCCAACTGATGTGCCGCAAATCGTACCTTCTCAGCATCTGTGCATCCTGCAGTGGTTAACTCCCTTCCAATCCTGTAGAGCCAATCATCTACCACTATCGGCTCGGTGCTACTGGAAAACACCGGCGGCTGCAACCTCAGAAAACGGGCTAAGTTGTCAACTGGTGGTGGTGGCGGTGGGTTGTTGTTGTTGTTGTTGTTGCCTTGGTTCTGAACTAACAACTGCCTCAGTGTATTCTGCTGCTGGATCAACCGAGTGAGCTCCGGTGGAAAGGTAAATCCGGGGTCACGTCTCGGAGGCATCTGAGAGTTTAGAGGGAAGAGAAGTAGAATAGAATGAGGTCTAGTGAGGAAAACACTACCCATATGCACATGAGACAAACACAATCATATCACTCAATCAATCAAGCAAGGGCATACAAATTGATCTAATTATTGTTACAAAAGTGCTCAGACTACACTATATACATGGTAGACTACTACTACTGTTTTGGTGGTTATCTAGAAATTTTGATCAGTGGAAGACTCCATGATGTATGCTCCAGCTTCGTCTTCAAAGTCATCATCACTACTATCCGGGTCGGAATCTGTGTCATCGATGATGATGTAGTCTTCAGAACGAATCTCCTTAGGTTCGTCGTCTTCTCCTCCTGGCGCGGGGTCTCCCATGAATACTCCTAGCTTCCTTATCATATCGTCATTCATCTCCACTAGTATCGTCATCTCCTCCTCGTATCCATCGCGTGTAGACTTGAGTTCTTCTTCAAGCTCGGTGATCCTTGTCATTGCCTTCTTCAAATCTATCATGCCTGCGCACATCTGATTCTCCTGGCAACGAATGTGCTGGTTTAACTCCTGGATGAAAGCTGCGATTAATCTATCCTTCCTGGTGCTGATCATCTCCCATTGCTCATCTCGGCGCCCATAAATCTGGTAGATAGTATCCTTAAGCTCTTTATGGTAAACTTCTCCAATGCGTCCCATGGTGATGTGGGCTGCCATACTCTTTCCTAGACTCCGGGTTGGTGCATCAAAGGAAAACTCTATGGGCTTAGTGACTGGCGTGAATGTCCTTCCTGGAAGTTGAACTTGAATCATCCATCGCTCCTCTTCTGGTAAAGTGGTGTTGTAAGTCCCGATGAAGCTTGGTATTGCAATGTTTAGGTACTTAGTGACTTCCTTCAAGTGTCATCCAAAAGGTGCTTCTTCATCCGGTTGTGCAAACTTGTTCCTTGCGCCCGCCATCCTAAAGAGTAGAAAGTGGAGATGAGTCAGAAATGAGAAGAGAGTAGTGATCTAAGGCTTTAGCTTAGTGGTCCTATCCTACACTCAGCGTGTGCTCTAATACCATCTTGTAGCGACCCGACCTCAAACGGCCAAGTCTCTGTGCTTCAGTGTCATCCCTGGATCGGTAATGCTGACACACACAGTACTCGGAGGATTTATAACAGAGTAGCAATCACACACTTATTACATCGAATGTCTCCAAAAGAGAACTTATTACAACAAATATGGCTTAAGGCCATCTAATACGATAACATCGGAAGGCTTGGAAGATAAAGTGAGTCCATCAACTCCAATGACATAGCTGAGCTGCACGGCAACGACCTAGCGAACCTTACTCCTCGTCTGCAAAGTCTGCAACGTGATATGTTGCAGCCCGAAAACGGGTCAGCACATGGAATATGCTGGCAATGTAACACAGTAGAGCAATGAATAGAAATAATGCTAACACTATATGCATATTTGGCTAGTGGAGGCTATATGGTTATAATGTTTTTGCGAAAAGCCAATTTTTCCGTACAACAAAGGAATAAGTTTTATTTTAACTATCATGGTAGTTGAAATATCATTGAGAAGGCTCCTCCAACTCAATCCCAATTAAAGTAGTTCATTAACCCAACAAATTAATTTAGAGTGATGAGATACTAAAGGAAAATCCGAGTACTAGATACTCAAGATGTCCATAACCGAGGACACGGCTAACCATGATTAGATTGTGCACTCTGCAGAGGTTTGTGCACTTTTCCCCACAAGACTCGATCTCCTCCATTGAATTTCTCACACTACATGATGTTTGAGAAACGGATGACCGAGACACAGTCTTTCAGAAGCATTTACTCTTTACTCTGGGTGGACAGTTACACCTACTTTCCCTCTACATCTGCTAGCCCACCACTGAAAGAGGTCACACAACTTACTCATACTATGCCAGAGCCCATAATGGCTTGTGGCTGCACACGGAAGTTTCTAGCATGAATAATGTTAAGATCCCTTTGAGCCTGGGTGGCGGACCGTAGGATGATCACACGGGTACTCCGGGATATCCTAGGAGAACACTGGATTCTCCAGGTGCCCAAACAAGCAATCCACCCAGATGTGTATTAAAGTTGCCACCTTAAGTTGAAACATTAATTAACAATCTCACATCTGTCATGGATACACTCAAACCCAATCCACGTCTACGAGCATAGCATAGCAATATAAGCAACGTAGAGGTAACTCCCGAGGGTTTGATAATAAAACAGGTAATAGGTTCTACCTCATCATCTACTTCCCGAACCCACAAGTTAATCACATCCTAATCATGCAGTGTTTGAGGATTGGAACTAATGCATAAAAACTGGGTAATAAAGGGGTATGATCAAAGTGTTACTTGCCTTGCTGATGATCCGTGAAACCTAGAGACTCATAGTAGCACGCTTCGCACTCCGGGTGTTCTATCATAGACAAACAATAGCATACATAAGAAATCAAACAAAGATGCATGGGTAAAACTCAAATAAGAAGATCTAACCAGAAAGTTCAACTTAAGAACTCCGGTTTGCAAAAAGAATCAAATCAAACGGAGCAACGAAACACAAGCTGCGAAAGAAACAAGATCCGATTACTAATCTAGACTAAAGTCTAATTTTACAGTACCAAAATCTTGTTTAAGTTGGTTAAACGGAAAGAGGGCTTCGAGACGAAGATCTAGGCGCTTGAATTGCCTGATTCTGATAAACGAGCGAAAAGAAAAACTAAAACGAAAATCGGATCAGAAATTGCGATAGAAAATAATCGCGAAAAACCCGAGGAAAAGAAAAACGGATGAACAGGCTAACGAACGAACGTTCATTGTCTATGTCTAACGGGCGAAAACCGTTCGTTGAAATGAACGTACGGACGAACATCCGCTGAATAAACTAAACCGAGAAAACCAACGAATCGGTCTAAAAAACGTAACTAGGTTTTTTTTAAAACGGCGGTTTTTACCTAAACCAAAAAAAACGAACGACGAGATTCGAACTCCAGCACGGCTCCGCCGGCTTCCGGCGAGCGGGCGGCGGCACGGGGCGGCGGAGGGTGGCGCGACAAAGGCTTGGTGGTGGCGCAGCAGCAGGCGGCGAGCGGCGGCGTGCGGTGGCGGCAGGGCTGGCGGCGCGGCTTGCGGGGCTGGCGGCAGTGGAGGCCTGGGGCTCCAAGGGGGGGCCCGGGTCCGACTTTTAAAGGGGGAGGGGAGGCGTCTTGCGGGAGGGGGCGAGGCCATGGCGGCGGCGACTCGGACTCCCCCGAGGTGTCCGGCTCGGAGACGACGACCGCGCGGGGCTGGCTGGGCCAGCTGGGCCACGGCTCAGTTCGGTCCGGCAGGCTTCCTCCTTTTTTTTCTTTTCTTCTTTTTGACATATTCTGCCGAAAAGAAATTCTAGAAAAAAAATCTAAAAATACCAAAACAAATTTTCACCGTCTAAATAGAATATTTAGAACAAGGTGAACATTTTCTTGGCCTAAAATGAAATTTTTGAAAAATGCATATTTTTTTCCTATGCAAATAAAAATTAGCAATAAAATCCGAATAAAATCAAAAAGTTGATTTTAATAGTTTTCCTCCAATATTTCATTTATTTTGGAGAAGTCATATTATCTCCTCTCATATATTTTAATATGAAATATTTTCGGAGAGAAAGATAATAAAACAACTAATCCTCGTTTCAATATTCGATGAAATTCATTTATGAAAACCATGAAATCCCCAACTCTCTCCGAGGGTCCTTGAGTTGCTTAGAATTTCGAGGATCGCGAAACGAAAAGCAAATAAAATATGATATGCATGAATGACCTACGTATAACATTCCTAATTGAAAATTTGGGATGTTGCAATTTTTAATAACAACCACGGTTCGATGAGGAGATAAGTTGGTTGTGATTGCCGGAAGGATCACCGTTTGAGGCCAAGTGTTGGTCATGGTTGTGATCGCCGGAAGGATCTCTGTTTGAGACCAAGTGTTGGTCATGGTTGTGATCGCCGGAAGGATCACCGTTTGGTTATGAGATAACACGAGCAGAATAAGTGGTGCATATAGTGTCATCATGCTGCATGCTAGTTTCGTCAGATTTATATGTTCATGCCATGCTCATATTATTCTAGCTGTACCATGTTCATGTTGTTCATGCCATGTTGACCGAATGATCTCATGATAATTCCTGCTTAACCTGTAATTGCCAGGCTGTTGTTTGTCTTGACTACTTCTGGTTATTGTGAGCTTGCAAGTACATTCAATGTACTGACCAAGCATGCCAGTTTGCAGGTCATGCCGTATTTGATTGCTTGCTTGTCGTGGTTTCCGTTCGTGCGAGCTAGGATCATCGTTCCAGCCAGAGTCCCTACGGAGTGGAGTTCACCATCGTCGTCGTTGTTCCGCTGCTAGAAGTTATTCCGCTGCATCGTGTTGTTCTGCTGCTTGCATGGAGCAACCGTGGCAGGCGTAGTGTCGCCGTGCCGATGTTATTCATTGTAATATCGGAGACCTTGTATTCATATTTGTGTAATAATAGAAAGCTGGTTTGTTCCATGCTAAGAAGTGCCGTATTCCAGAAGACTTCTCCTTGATCTCTGGGCTGGAATACGGGGCGTTCCGGTTTCTCCGAGCCGGGGTGCCACAGCGCTTGGCATTAGAGCAGTTCTGGCTGTAGGACACCCTAGTCAGCGCGAGCGGTAGAAACATATAGAAATTGGTAGTTTGAAGTCCGGCTTGTTTATTGCTTTTGGTTGCTGCATTTGTTTGCTGCATAGCATGCATATAACCTTAGTATTTGTGGCTAACAGTTTATATGGTGAGTGTAGCTGGTATCGGTTCGGATCCACTACAGCTCATTCGTTGAATTTCTCTAGTTTTCTTTTCTTGCTCGTTCTTCGGTGTTTGGTGTCATTTCTGTCCCAGCAGAGTGATGCCAAGTGATCCCGACACCGTCTGCAAAACTGGTGCTCAGGTATCTCGCCGATATCCTCCTTTCAGCCCCGCCTATCGTTTCAGTGATGGACATGCTTCTATCCCGAATCGCTCTTTCATTTTATCATGTTGGCAACCCTTAATGATCTTAGTTATCAAAAAAGGGCAATGTCAGCAGCCTCAGTTTTTCCCCGCTATCCTATTCCTTGGACGAGTACGGATCCTTTTCCGTCCGCTTGATAATAATGTGGTTGCGATCTTCGTGTCCCACTACAGGTTATTCGAGTGCGTCCTCGACTCCGAGCTAGTCTAGGTTGCTACCTGGCTAAGCTAGCACTTGGTGTAGCGCTGTTTACACCAACTCTTCCACACATTTATTCGTCCCCATGCACACCGTCACAACATGCTAGATCGTAGAACCAGAGATTCCGCGAGATTTGTGTGATTAAGTAGGCATGCATATGTTGTGTGATTAGCAGTAATATGTGACATTGATTGTGTGTGAATTGATTGTTGTTGTGTGCTTTTGTTTAGTTGAGTTTTCTTTTGCTTCTTTCTTTTGGGCCCCGGTGTTACATTATTTCCCCCCCATAAAGAGTTGCTCATCAACTGACACCGGACCCGAAGAAGTGATATGGATTTCAAATATTTGGAAACTCAGCTAAAACGAATGGAATTCTCAGCCGACTACAGTGAAACGAGGAATGTCTGATTTTGAGGGTGATAATCAATTTTGCATTAGCGTGCACTCCTCACAACAGTACTGATAACTTGAGTCTACATCAGTACAAATTCCTCACAGCAGTAATGATCAAGTCAGCAACAACACAAGTCAGGTACAAGAGCAATAGTACATTTTCAATCAAAGGTATGGATCATATACCAAATTTTGGCTCAGCAATGCATGATGCTTGAGATACATTATCATCCGGAATAAAGTCAGAATGTGATATGTTCAAGACAGACAGTCAAACAAATTTTCTCATGCAACTAATCAGCCCCAGAATATTATGGGCGTGTGTGTAGATTTCAGTCTGAATATTAGTACAAAGATTTGGATGCAAGAAACTCGGTCTTCTTCCACATGTTATCCGAAGAAATTTATGATGCAAGGCTCCTAAAATTTCCTCAGCATGATATGTGAACAATTTCCGGTCCAAGATACCCGATCTTTCTCAACAAGATACAGCGGTAAAAGCTTCTGATAGACAAAAATGAATTTTTCTCAACAAGCCAACCCGAGGAGAAGCTTCTCAAGTACGGAACTCAGGCTTCTCCAGCACAATAATCAGACCAAGCTTCATGTGTAAGATATAGAGCCTTCTTCTGCACGATACCTAGACAAAAGATTGGAGCATAAGATAACAAGTCTTCCTCAGCAAGCTACTCGGATGGCTTCTCTCGTAAGCCATTCCGTCTGCGTCAGTATCATACTAATACACCATCCTCAGAAGTTATATGATAAGCAGTACCGCTCAAAAATCAGACTCGCAACATTTTGTCAGAATCACAAATCCGTCAGGGCATGTGTCTTTTTCAGAAAGCTAGTGTTTGGTTGCATGTGATTCTTGTATATGGTGAGCATGTATCCCCAGTCATATTAATCACTCATACGAGATTGTGGCAAGGATCCAGCAGATATACCTAAGGAAAGTGAGGATCCCACAACCTCATGAGTCAGGCAAAGGAAAATAAGCAGAGATACATCCCATGAATTACAAGAATTGACAAGATTCTGGGGATGACATCACGGAATCAGCAATCTTGACAAAGGTCATCAAGTTCATTATTCCCGCAACTGACAAGGAGATGTCCTAAAACCTTGTCACCTTCTTGTATGACGGGCGTCAGCAATGAGCTCCGTATAGCTACAAACCCCGGTATATGTCATATGTGTGCGGACCCAGGTCAGAAAACAGGCACAAGGAACAATGTCAAAAATATTGCACTAATCACGTCCCTGGTCATACAAAGAATCAAGGATAGGTGTGACCAAGTTATTCCAATAAGGTATCCTCACAAAGAAAATCATGACCGTTAAAAGGTCAGACTGACAGCAAAGGTATGATGACTTTTGTACGACCATCAGGGTCCGGATACCCAAATCAGTCGGAGTCCGTAATTCCATATGGATCCACAAAGGCATACTCTCAGTGGCCTACTCTGTTTTACAAGGATCTTATCCCGCTGAACCGCTAGGAATGGTTAATATGGAAAATCCAAATAGGTATACCGACAAAATGAGAAAGTCAAAATCCAAACAATCAGCTCAGACCCGATATACTCAGCAATGAAATCAAGTACATGAGCAGTCTATCAGGAAAAGAAATTGTCCGTCAGCCCCCTATCAGGCCAGTCTCAAGATGAAAATATTTGAGGTATGACACAACTATAACTCCATACACCGTTATATTGCTCCTGACAAAAGGCAGTCAAATCATTGGTACCTATCTCATACTCGAGCCAAAGGGGTAAATCAAAATAAATCAGTACCACCTATGAGCAGTCAGATCTCGTCAAAAGATGGCCATGATTAATTCTCAGCATTTATTGAAACCAGCAGGCCTGTATTTATTTGAAGCAACCCCATGACAGAAGTAAAAAGGTTTTCATGACCAAAAGAAAATTTATGCTTAGATCCATTGGATATCACCACAGGTATGAGAGAATCAATGTCAGTAAAAAGGAATTGGTATATGAGCAAAGACCCGTCAGAATTGGGAAAGGTGAAGCAAACCACCCCACAGCAAGGTAAGCAGATCATATGAAATTCTTAAGGGAACAATAAATAAAGGAAAAAGGATACCCGAGATGGAAATGGTGTCCTCAAGTCATAGTTGTTCCCTGAGCAACTAAATCTCGAGGACTAGATTTCTTTAAGGGGGTAAGAGTTGTAACAGCCTGTATTTTGGCCCTTCTCTTTTTCTTTTGATTTATTGGTTTTTGATCTGTTTTTCTTTTTTTGGTGTGGTTCTGTGGCCTTGTCACCTGGGAAATCACCTTCATTTCCTCTCCCAAGTGACTCATGATCCTCAAAACTTTGCCAAGATCATGCCACTCCACTGCTTGACCAAACCCTAATTTCTTTTCCAGGGAAAATTCCTTTTTCTATTAAAGGAATAACCCTATCTGCCCTAGGTTGTGAAGCAACCAATATTTCTGTCCATCCAAAAATCCCCAAATAATTCTCATAAATTGTTTGGGTCATATCTTCCTCAAATATGACAAAATATTTCATTGGCCATATATCTCATCATGCTCAATAATCATTTCCTATTCTGCCCTAAATGGCACATTGTGAAGCAAGTGCTATTTATCTTTGCCCATTTGACCCCAACTTGTTGGACATCCTTTCCTATCCAAATAATTGACCTGTGCCAAAATTTGACTTTATTTGCCTAACCAAACTTCCTCAGTGATTTTTCAAATTTCCCGTCCGAGGGAAGCCTTTGTGAAAGAAGTGGTAGCTAGGTTTATCCATATGAGTTGAAATTTTGCACACTCCTTCATGTGCTCATATTATCCCACTCGTCCAAAATTCAGCCCCATCCAATCATCTATGAGAGCACATGACCAAATCTTTGCTTCTAGCAAAATTTTCAAGTTGTGAAGCAAGTATAATTTATATTGCTTCCAAAATCCTGATAAATTACCAGATTGTTCTCCTACCCAAATAACTTCTCTCCACCAAATTTGGGGCCAATTCATCAAGCCAATACTCATCTAGAATTATTGCAAGATTCTGGTCAGTGAAGATGTTTGTGAAGCAAGTACCACTTTGGCTTGTCCAATTGGTATGAAATTTTTACAGCATCTTACTATGACCAAATCATTAGGCCTTACCAAATTTCAGCTCAAGTGGCCTCACCATATGAGTGCATCATCCACATCTAGCTTCTGGACCAATTTATGTGGTTGTTAAGCAACTATATTAAATCTTGATCCAAATCCTATCAAAGTTACCAGGATGAAAGTCCTTCTTACCCAAAACCTATCAGACAACTCCATTGCTCCCTGTGGCCGACCGAGCTTTTATGGCGCCGTGGCCACTTCTCCTCTGCGCCCTCGGCCCCTCTTGCCCTGTGCACTTCTGTAGCTCGTCCGTTGCCTCCCTCGTCTCGTTCCTGTGCCTCCCCGTGATCACTGAGCCTCGCCAGAGCCTCCGCCAGACGTGCCCGGTGGCACCCGAGCACATCCCTCTCGCCCGCCTATATATAGGCCTCCCCCGAGCCGTTTGAGCACACCAGCAGCCTCGCCTCACTCTCTCAGTCCTCCCCGACCCCTCCGTTGAGCTCCAAGAGCTCCCGAGCACCCCAATGGCCGCCATGGCCGCCTTGGGTCTCCTCTCAAGTTGGGCCTCGCCTAGCTCTCCCTCTTCTCACAGCCACCACCACCGGAATCCCCTCTCTCCGGCGAGTCTCCCTGCCCATCCCCTCATCGCTGGAGCCCCCAAGGCCGCGTCTTCCCCCATTGGTCGCCGCCATCGCCCTCTGCCTCCGCGTGGTGGCACGACCATGCTCCTCCCCGGTGTCTGCTGCTGCTCCAGGCGGGAGCAGCACCTCCTCCTGTGCTCACTGGTGGCTTCGCCCCTGCCGGAGGTGGCCGGAGCCGCTGGGAGCCGTCGCCGGTCGCCGCTTCCCCTGCTCCTCCTCTGTCTCGATCGGGACAGAGGGAGGAGGAAGAAGACGCCGCGCCGGGTGGACCCGTGTCGCCCCGACCCCACCTGGCAGCGCCCCAGGCCGCTGGTCCCGCCACTGCGCGTGGACCCCAGGTGCCGATGTGGATAAGTGACGGGTCCCACCCCGCGGGACCCGCACGTCAGCAACCCCACGCCCGACCCCGCCACAGTCCACGTGGTTAAGTGGAAGCGTACTTCAGAAAGTATGTTTTCACGTGATGTAAGCGTATTCCGCTCCTGCTTTATCTGAAAATGCGCTTTCTGTGTTCTGAAGGCGTATTGTCTGAAATATGTTTTGAGTTTTTCAGCTCAGGGGCCTGTTTGTAGAGGGTCTTTTGACAGATTGGTCCCTGAACTTCGTCGGGCTATAACTTTTTGCTCGCAACACCAAATGAGGTGATTCTTCGTTTTGTCGATCCCGTTTTGTTGGTTCCATTTTCATGATGGTTTGACACTGTGAAAAATGTTATTTTGGCCCTTGCCCCTAATCAGCCCCCTCTAAGAGAGAATGCTTTCCGGTGATTCGTTCCGCGAGCTTCTCGCACTTTCTCCCGGTGTATTCTTCAACCCCAGGCAAGCGACAACCACCATTTGCATGATAGCCATGCAATAGCATTGGTTTTCAACTTGAATCTTTAATAAATGTATGCTTGTTTTGCTACTGCTGTCGTTATTTCGGTCATGCTTGTGGAACAGTGATTATCGTCACGCTATGCTCTCTTGCACTTTGTTATCATGAGCTACTTGCTAGTATTACTTTCATATTGCTATGCTTGATAGTAGTACATGTTGGGTTGGTCATGTTCTTCGGTGCATGACTAACATCAGTTACCGAGTACTATTAATATGCATTGTTCCATTGCTGTTAGTTGGTTAAGTGTTTACTCGATAATGTTATTGATGAGTTCTTGCATGGTATTTATGGTTCATGCTAGTGGTCATGTTATGCTATGAGTAGTGTTGTACTGGTAATATTCATGCTCATCATTATGCCATGCTCAGTTGGAGATGATTCATTGTTGATATGGTGGATAGCTATGTTGCACCCGTGCTTATGTTGATATCATGCTCATGCATTGTAATTGCATCATGTTATTTTATCATGGCCCAGCATATTGCATTCAAGTTTAACCGGATTAAATTGAACTTGAACAACTGTTGGTTGAGTCATGGTGCCACCATATCGAACTGACCAGTGCAACCACGCTTACCTTTATGGGAAGGTCCTAACTGGGTCTATTGTCATGCCTCTCGCTGGTGCCTCCAACGAGGGAAGGTTATGGGCGTGCACTACCCTGATCAGGTAGGTGGACATAAGCCTTGTGTGCCCGTTGTTGTTGTTATGTATCTGGGTCCTCGTTTGGGACCGTTTATGTTTGGCCACGACGGTGGTCGTTGGTGTCTTTGGTAGACACGGGGCCACCCAGGACTAGCCCAGTGGGGAGTGAGTCGGAGTGGCCGGGAGAGTGTCATGGCAGTAGATCGGTTTTTCCGGAATGCCGTTGGTCCACCCGTATGGGAGTGCGAGGCCATGGGTTCCGTAGTGTGGGTACAATGTACTAACCTCTGCAGAGTGTATATTAAATCTATCGATAGCCGCGCCCACGGATAAGGGCCCAGTTCGTGTCGGTCACACTGTGAGTCAACAGTAATTAATAATAATGTACTTCATAACAACCATGGTTCGATATGGAGATAAGTTGGTTGTGATCGCCGGAACGATCACCGTTTGAGGCCAAGTTTTAGTCATGGTTGTGATCGCCGAAAGGATCACTGTTTGAGACCAAGTGTTGGTCATGGTTATGATCGCCGGAAGGATCACCGTTTGGTTATGAGATAACCCGAGCAGAATAAGTGGTGCATATAGTGTCATCATGCTACATGCTAGTTTCGTCAGATTTATATGTTCATGCCATGCTCATATTGTTCTAGCTGTACCATGTTCATGTTGTTCATGCCATGTTGACCGGATGATCTCATGATAATTCCTGCTTAACCTGTAATTGCCAGGCTGTTATTTGTCTTGACTGCTCCTGGTTATTGTGAGCTTGCAAGTACATTCAATGTACTAACCTGGCGTGTCATGCCAGTTTGCAGGTCATGCCGGATTTGATTGCATGCTTGTCGTGGTTTCCGTTCGTGCGAGCTAGGGTCAGCGTTCTAGCCAGAGTCCCTGCGGAGTTGAGTTCACCACCTTCATCGTTGTTCCGCTGCTAAAAGTTATTCCGCTGCATCGTGTTGTTCTGCTGCTTGCATGGAGCAACCGTGGCAGGCGTAGTGTCACCCTGCCGATGTTATTCATTGTAATATCGGAGACCTTGTATTCATAGTTGTGTAATAATAGAAAGCTGGTTTGTTCTATGCTAAGTAGTGCCGTATTCCAGAATAGAGCATTGAATACCCCGGTTCACATGGTGACTATGACGATGGCACCACAGTGTGTGTGCTCTGCTGCCGTTGGCCGCACCCTGGATGGCTTCTTGCTCGGGCCCTTCCCCTCTCGTTGTCTTCGCGTGCGTGAGCGTGTCCAGCAGCTAGCCTACATCGTTGCCGCTCCCCTAGACCCCTCTCCCCCTTCGCCAGCTTCCTCACCGACGCAAGCTGCCGCGCGCCCACGGGCGAACAGTGGCGGTTTGGCTCGGAGCTCGCCGTCTTCTTCCTCCCTGTGCTCCGTTGGCCTCCTCTGCCCCGTGAGACGCTCCACTGCTCCTCCCCCGTCGTCTACCAGCGAGCTCGGGTGCGTGCACACGCGTCCGCAGCGCCGACCACACGTCCGCGGCGACGACATCACGGCAAACCCCTCCCTGCCTATATAAGGCCACCCCGAGCGTGTTTCTCTTCACCACTCGACCTCACGCACTCCTAGCTGCCTCCCTGACCACCCAAACGAGCTCGAGGAGCTCTCATGCCTCGCCATCGCCACCATGGCCGCCGCCTCTGCTCCACCCCAATTCCGTTGACCCAAAGCCCCATCTCTGTCCCACCACCTCTAGTAGATCACCCAGCCACCAGAGTCTCTCCCTCGGCTCTCCATTCGTCGCCGGAGTCGTCATGACCTCATCCTCAAATTCCGGCCGAAGCCCCGTCTGCTGCAGCCACGGTTCTGCTCGACGCCGACCTCCCCTGGACGTCTGGATGGTCCAGGGTGGCACGGCTCGGCCTGCAGATCACGCTGGTAGGTGGCACGGCCCGAACGATGGCCGGAGTCACCGGCTATCGCAGTCAGGGCCGGCACTGCCCTCTGTCGCGCGGGATCAGGGGAGGTTGAAGAAGAAGAACCTGCCAGGCGGGCCCCACGTCACCCCGACCCACTCGTCAGCCACTCTGGGGGTTGACCCACGTGACGCTGACGTGGATAAGTGGTCACGTACCCGCCAGAATACGTTTTCTAGGTTAGAAGGCGTATTCTCGTGCTTCCTTAGAATGAAATACGTTTTCCTGATTCGAAAGTGCACTTTGCCTCTGTTTCGGCTAAGAATACATTTTCTGCTTGTAGAAGGCGTATTCCAGTGAAAGGCGCTTTTAGTTTTTCTGTCAAGGGCCTATTTGTGAGGATTTTATTACAAATAGGTCCCTGGCAGAAAAACTATCATATCTTTTTGCTCCTAACTTGAAATCAGGTGATTCCAAAGCCCACTTCTTCGTTTCGTCAAGCCCGTTCCGATGAAATCATTTTCAACATGTTTTGACATTATGAAAATGACCATTTTGCCCCTGCCCTTATTCAGCCCCCTCCGAGAGAGTATGTTTTCCGACGATTCTTTCCGCGAGCCTCTCACACTTCTTCTCGGTGATTTCTTCCACCCCAGGCAAGCCACACCCTCCATTTGCATGATTGCAATGCAGTGACATGGTTTATTTATTTGAACTTGATTAAAATATTTCACTAGCTATGTATGATTTCTTCATGGCATTTCTCGGAGTATTGTTTTGATCTTGATATTGCCATGATATTGCTTGGAGTTCTAGGACTTATATTTTGAATATTACTTTGGATATCATGTTGCCTTTGGATTATTAGTGGCTAGTGTTATTTTCATCATGATGCTAGATGATATTATGTTTTGGAGTATGATGTTGGAGATGATGCTTGTTGTGGATCATAGTTGGATAGTGTCGGATGTGGGGTTCCGGCAAACCCTTAAGGTTCGAACATTGGGGTGCACGTGAAGTCTTTTCCTCCTACCAATCTACGCCCTAGCTCACTAAGATCTTGCGGACGAACTCGACGAACTCGCAACATAGAAGGACACAAGGTTTATACTGGTTCGGGCCACCGTTGTGGTGTAATACCCTACTCCAGTGTGGTGGTGGTGGATTGCCTCTAGGGCTGATGATGAACAGTACAAGGGAAGAACAACCTCCTGAGGTTGAGGTGTTCTTGAGCTCGCTGAGCTTGTGTGTGTGTGGGTGGTCTGAATGATCCGTCGCCTCTTACTTAGGTGGTGGCTAGCCCTATTTATATAGGCCCTGGTCCTCTTCCCAAATATCGAGCGGGAAGGGAGCCAACAATGGCGGGCTAATCCGAAGGGGGACAGCTAGTACAAGCTATCCTGACAAAAGTGGTCTTCGCCTACCAAAGGCTCTGGTGGCGACACCGTCTTTGGCTCCATGATGACCTCTGTCTTGCCGTCCTCCTGGTCTTGGTCTCGTTGGACCAATATGGCAACCTTTGCCCGATGCCTCGGTACTCTTCGCCTGCGCTTGCCTCCTTAGCACCAAAGAGGAAACAAGGACGCTGCGCGCACTGGCGCCCGCCTGGTGTCATGCGTCATGGCTCACGTCACGAGAGTCTCGTGAGGTTTGCCCCGCCTTGATATCTCCGCTCCTCGCGAGCCTGCCCGGCTAGGCCACTCCTGAGGAGGCCTTGCATCGTCCGCCTCGTGAGGCTTGGACCCTCGCGAGGGTCTTGGGTGCTTTATTGATGAAGATGGGCCGTACGGCCTGCTGGCTCAGCCACGCCGCGGGCCGCAGGCAGGCAAGTCTGGGGACCCCCGTTCCCAGAACACCGACAATAGCCCCCGGGCCCAAGGCGCGCTAGGGCTTGGCTTCGCGGCGAAGCCAAGGGCCAAGTACGGAGCACTGTGGGCCCCCAAAGCCCGCGGCCTCGTTTGATGCATGGTGGGTGATTGGACATGGGCGTCTCTGCTTCCCCATGCTACCTCAGCAACTGCATGACTTGACAAGTCCTTGCGACATGCAAGGAAAACCATCATTACCTGCAATTGTGCGAGACGCCGGTTGGCCTTCTCTTGCTATAAATGGGGAGGGGTGGGGGGTGGAGCCCCCGTTGCCCATCTCTTCCTCGCTTGCTTGCTTCTTCCTCCTTGCTCCACTACTGACAACAATGGCGCCCATCAGGAAGTTCTCTACTGAAGAGAAAGGAAAGGCTCCCCGCGATGATCCAGGGCCTCTTCCGCCGAAGAAGAGGTCGATCCATCACCGTGATGAAGCGGTGATGCAGGTGGCGTTGAGGCCTTGGTGGGATCGGCCTCCTCTGGGGTACCCACTGCCCTTGTACGCCCAGGCCGAGAGCTCGGGAGGATGGAGTGACGAGCAACGCCGCTCACGCCGCATCCAGGGCCGCCGCACCACGGCAATGCGTGCCGTCAGCCATGGAGTTCACGTCGCGGACTCCTCGCGTGAGTTGGTGCTGTGGGCGCTGATGCCTCCGAGCTCTTGGATCCGCTTCCCGCAGTTCTTCTCTGACGTGATGCCGCCGAGGGGGCCTCTCGAGCTCTGGCTGCAGCACGCCGACTACAGCGCTCCAGCGACTAGAGCGAAGATCGAAGCGGTCCCCACCGGCAAGATCTTCATGACGCGCGGCTGGGGCGAGATCCCGCGGGTCTGCCGCGCGAGGGGCACCCTCGCGATCCACTATGCGTACGACGGCGTCTCCATGCTCTTCTTCAAGGTCTTCGATGCCGAGGGCCGCTGCCTGGAGTGCTGCCCCGGAGAGGAGCGCGAGGTTGATGCGCGCCCTGCTCGCGACCACTCCAGCAGCAGCAGCCCTTGGGAGTCCAACAGCTCTCCTGAGCTCTATGAGACTTCGGAGACAAGCGATGACAGCTACGTGCCCCTGAGCTCTCGCCGCGTTCGGAGCAGAGCTGCGACGTCCGGCCGTCGCCGCCAATGATCTGGATGGGTTTGGCGTCGGCCTCCCGTGGCCCACTGTTGATGATGGCGTCCACCACAGGAGGATGTAGATAGGATTCCCCTTAGTGCCGGCTTTTGTTTCCTGCGAGGAATCATGAATTACCCCGTGGGAGCATGTAAGGGTCCGTAATGTCTTTCGTGCTTATCTTTCCTGTTATGAGAATTTGGTGAATGCATGTCCCGTTAAGGCTCGGTCCCCCCTTTCTTTCCCCGCGATAGCTTGTTGCTCTACGCCGACAGGTCCCGGTCCCCAGGTAGGCTACAGCCGTCACTGGTATGCCAGGTCACGTGCCTTGGTCAAGGCCAAGAGGTGTGTGGCCTAAGGTCCAGTAAGAGCCCCTGAGGCGCGATGCTCAGGAGGTCCCCCTTAGCGCTCAAGCAGCCATGGTAAGGCAAGAAAGGGAGTTGACGTGGCCGCAACAGGGTTGTGACAAGGTGTGAGTGACCATTAGGCCCGAACATTTAGCCGATCCGAGTGCGAGTCTTATCTTGTTGATCTCGTGGCGACTCCTGACGTTGCGCTAGGGCTGCGCGCCTACTCGTACGGCATAGCTAGGCTGGCCCATACGAGTTTCCCTCCCCTCATGCTCTCCTTAGTGCTCTACATCCTCAGGTCCCGGCCCTCGAGCGAGCTCAGCCGCCCCTGGTATGCCAGGTCGCGATGCCATGGTCAAGGCCAGGGGGTGAGGGCTGGAGAGCCAGTAAGAGCTCCTGAGTCGCAATGCTCAGGAGCCCCCCTTTTAACGCGCAAGCGAATTGCATGAGAGAAAAGGAGACTCACGGTGCCGCCTGCTATCCTTCCCACGGGGTCCCTGTGAACAGGCACAAGAAAAAACACGGTTTGCCGTTACAGCTGTCATCCTGCCGCTGGTTGCTCTGGATGAGGAGAAGTCACTGAGGGCCTGGTGAGGTGACGTGCACGGGGCGTGCCATGAGCCAGAGCTCGACCGCTCAGATTTGTCGGCGTGGCAGGGATGGACCCATGCACCAGCGTCATGCCTGTGTGGAGGCCCCCGGGGGAGGCGATGATCGAGCAGGTGATAGCAGTTGGCAGGTTAAGCATGGAGAGCAGATCAACTTGGATAAATGCAGGAAGATACATGCCACCGGGTCCGGCCCGAGCGGCTTGGGGATGATGCAGCCCGAGGGGCGCCCCCAACAAGGTAAGCTGAAGACATAAGCAAAAGGGATACATGCCGCAGGGACGGACCCACGCGGCCTGGGAATAATGTAGCCCATGGGGCACGCCCAGCTAAACAAGCTTGGAAGATGTCACCTGGTTCTGTAGACGAAGTAGAGTTGGTGCAGCTGAAGGCGGGCGTTGAAGAAATGACTCCTTATGAGCCGCCAGAACCCCGAGCCTCGGGAGGCTCTAGGGGCTCGGGAGGTTCCTTGAAGACCGTCTCCATCTCCTCCAGAACGGTGTGGCGCCTGGCTTCCTGAGCCGCCAGGACACGTCGCATGTTACGCTGATAGGCCGCTGCCACACTCGGCAAGCCAAAGGGCATACGAACGTAGCTGTGTGGCGGGCCCTCACAGCGGCCCACACGCGAAGGCCAGAAACGCTCCTGAGATGCGGCCCTATTGAGCCCTGGGACATCAATGCAGACACGCAGCCCTGCATCCTCGCCAGGATGCGGAGCTGCGCCTCGTGAGCGGCTGTCGCCGCACATGGCTCTTGCTTCTTGCAGTTCGTGGGTGGTCTTGGTGATGAACTCCTGGGTGGTGGGCACTCCTTGCCCTGTGCTCTCCTGAGGGTCACGTGTCGCGAAGCACGCCTCCAAGTGGTGCCCAAGAACCTCCCTCGTCAGGTTGGCAAGGTCTGAGGTCCTCCAGAAGAGAGCCCTCGAGCCCTGCCTGAGGAGGGCACTGGGCGCGCCTTCCTATGCAATGGAGGGAGGCACCCCTAGAGCGGGCGTTGGTCCTGATGTGGCTTCTGCCGCGATGCCGTCCTCCTAAGGTCCTGCATGGTGCGACTGCTTCTTCTTGGGTTGGCCTCCAGAGGGCCTTCATTTCTGGTGTCGGGGTCGTCGATTGCTGTGGCTTGAAAGGCGCGCTCGAGGGAGCACACCGCATCCCTTTCTTCACACGGGACCGTGATGATTCCTCCGCTTCCTGGCATCTTGAGAACGTTGTAGCCGTGATGAGTGACTGCCATGAACTTGGCTAGGGCTGGATACCCGAGGATGGCATTGTACGACAGGCGGATGTGCACAACGTCGAAGTCGATGATCTCGGTGCGGTAGTTCTTACACTCCCCGAAGGTGACAGGCAGGCGGACCTGCCCTATCGGCGTGGTGGAGCCGTTGGTCACTCCCGAGAAAGGCTTGGTGGGCAGGAGCTGCTCATATGGCACTTGGAGGTTGTCGAACGTGTCGACGGACAGGATGTTGAGCCATGCACCGCCGTCGATGAGGGTCTTGGTGACCTGCACATTGCTGATGACTGGGGAACACATCATAGGGAGGGTGCCAGCGGTGGCTGCGCACTTGAGCTGATCTTCCAAGTTGAAAGTGATGGCGCATTGGGACCACCTGAGCGGGCACGTGGCCTCGAGCTTGGGGAGCGCCACGTTCACCTCGCGAGAAAACTGCTTGAAGATGCGCTGAGAGGCTAGGGCATGGGCGCCGCCCAAGATGCAGGTGATCGCACGCGGCTCCTGGAAGCCCCCAGCCCCCTCGTCCTGGTGGTGGTCGTCGTTCCTTCTTGGTGGCGGCAGCGGGGGAAGACCGACGTTATCCTGGGGGCGATCCTCACGCGGCGGGTCCCTCCAGGCGCCCTTGCGAGGTTTGTCCTGCCAGCGCTCCTCACGAGGTCGGTCGCGCCACTCCTGGCGCTGGCCACGGTCGTCCCAGCGTCCGCCTCCACGTCCTCCTCCGCGGTCGTAGCCCCGGTCATTGCGCTCGGGGCGTCGACCGTAGCGTCCTTCTCGTATGGCTCTGAGCTCTTAACAGTCGCTGGTGTTGTGGGTGTTCAGGTTGTGGAAGGCGCAGAACGGTCAGCCGTTCTTGGATGACTCGGCTGATCTCTGCCCCGCTTGATGTCGGGCTCCGCTGTGAGCACAGCTACCTCCTTGCGCTTCATGTCCTTGGCCTTGGCCTTCTTCTCCTCCGCGCCCACGGCTGGCAGCTCAAGGAGAGAGAGGCACCCCTCCTCAGCTCTTGCGCACTTGGTCGCCAGGTTGAACAGCTCCTGAGATGTGCAGAGCTCCTCATGGATGGCGAGCTCTTCCTTCATCTTGACGTCATGGACGCCGTCGGAGAACGCGGAGATGATGGCCTCGTCCATGACCTTCGGGATCTTGAGGCGGGTGTTGTTGAACCGCTGGATGTCCTTCTGGAGGGTCTCTCTTGGCTGCTGCCTGACGCGGCGTAGATCACCCGCGGCCGGTGGGCGGTCACGTGTGCCCTGGAAGTTGGCGACAAAGCGGTCGCGCATCTCGTCCCAAGAGGAGATCAAGCCGTGCTGCAGGTTTAGGAGCCAGGAGCGAGCTCCATCCTTGAGAGCCATGGGAAACCAGTTCGCCATGACCTTTTCGTCGCCGTTGGCCGCTTCGATGCTCAACTCATAGAGCGGCAGGGACTCCACGGGGTCGGCAGTACCGTCGTAGCAAGGAGGCGGATCCGGCTTGAACTTGCCTGGCCAGGCGACGCTACGCAGCTCGGGGGTGAAGGCGAGGCAGCCAGCCGTGGTTGTCGGGGCCCGCTTCGGAGGTGGAGCTTGGTCTTGACGAGGTCTGCGCTGCACCGCTGCGGGTGATGCGCGGTCTTGAACAGGTGCAGCTTCTCGCGCCCGCGAAATTTCTTGGCATCTTCTCTCGTTGCACGCGGGCGCCGGGCGCGGCGGATCATGCCGTGGAGCCACGTGTCTTGGTGCCAAGGCGTCGTCTTGGGGCTGAGGTGGTGGAGGCGCGCCATGAGCCCCGTCGCCCGCGGCTGGTTGAGGGGGAGGCAGAGAGTGGGACAGCGTCGGAGAGCCCCCCGCGGCGCGGACGAGCTCGGCGACGTGTTCGAGCCACTCCTCGTAGAGGTCATCGATGGGGCGGTAGCGCAGGAGCTCGTTCGCTGTGAGGAGCACGGCCCGTGCCTCCATGGGAGTGCGGTGCGCGTGATACAAAGAACCATCAGGGGTCAGCGATGGAGTGGTGGTGCGGCCGTCCTACCGCACCGTAGGATGCAGCGAGGACGCCTGCTGCTCATTCCCCGCCGGGCCGGTGGCAGCATTGGCGGCAGGGGACGGAGAACAACGATGTGGCCCGCCGACGGGAGCCATCTGAGCGACGCGGGCGGTCAGGGCAGCTAGACGCTCTGCTCGAGCACGGCGAGCGTTCGCCATGGAGACGACGGAGCGACGGAGCGATGAACTGACAGAAGGGAGGCTACGGCGCACCCCTACCTGGCGCACCAAATGTCGGATGTGGGGTTCCGGCAAACCCTTAAGGTTCAAACACTGGGGTGCGCGCGAAGTCTTTCCCTCCTACCAATCTATGCCCTAGCTCACTAAGATCTCGCGAACAAACTCGACGAACTCGCAACATAGAAGGACACAAGCTTTATACTGGTTCCAGCCACCGTTGTGGTGTAATACCCTACTCCAGTGTGGTGGTGGTGGATTGCCTCTAGGGCTGATGATGAACAGTACAATGGAAGAACAACCTCCTGAGGTTGAGGTGTTCTTGAGCTCGGTGAGCTTGTGTGTGTGTGTGCGGTCTGAATGATCCGCCGCCTCTTACTAAGGTGGTGGCTAGCCCTATTTATATAGGCCCTGGTCCTCTTCCCAAATATCGAGCGGGAAGGGAGCCAACAATGGCGGGCTAATTCGAAGGGGGACAACTAGTACAAGCTATCCTGACAAAAGTGGTCTTCGCCTGCCAAAGGCTCTGGTGGCGACGCCGTCTTGGGCTCCACGATGACCACCGTCTTGCCGCCCTCCTGGTCTTGGTCTCATTGCACCAATATGGCAACCTTTGACCGATGCCTCGGTACTCTTCGCCTGCGCTTGCCTCCTTAGCACCAAAGAGGAAACAAGGACGCTGCGTGAGCTGGCGCCCGCCTGGTGTCGTGCATCATGGCTCACATCACGGGAGTCTCGTGAGGTTTGCCCCGCCTTGATATCTCTGCTCCTCGCGAGCCTGCCCGGCTAGGCCACTCCCGAGGAGGCCTTGCATCGTCCGCCTTGCGAGGCTTGGACCCTCGCGAGGGTCTTGGGTGCTTTGTTGATGAAGATGGGCCATACGGCCTGCTAGCTCAGTCACACCGCGGGCCGCAGGCAGGCAAGTCTCGGGACCCCCGTTCCCAGAACGCCGATAGATAGTTAGTTCTTCATATTTGTGTAATAGTCTTATCATTCTTGGATTCATCATAGTAGTGTTATGCTGTCCTCGGAGTATTTTGGAGATACGATATTCAGCTTCGGATTATTTGTTGGATATTGCTATGACTTGGTTTATAGATAGATAGATGATATCAGAGTATCAGTCATTACTATTATATTTTGGGGATAAATTCCGTCATTAAGTTGGTCAGGTGCCACCGAACCGGGCTTTTTCCAGTGCAACCAAATTTGCCTTCTATGGGAAGTCCCTAATGCGGTCTATTGTCATGCCTCTCGCCGTTGCCTCCAACGAGGGAAGGTTATGGGCGTGCAGTACCCTGGCCCGGTAAGCAGACATAACCTTGTGTGCCCGTTGTTGTTGTTGTTATGTGCACGTGTCCCCATTTGGGACGGTTTATTGTTTTGGCCACGATGGTGGCCATTGGTGTCTTTGGTAGACACAGGGCCACCCAGGACTAGCCCAGTGGGGAGTGAGTCGGAGTGGCCGGGAGAGTGTCATGGCAGTAGATCGGTTTTGTCGGAACGTCGTTGGTCCACCCAAATGGGAGTGCGAGGCCATGGGTTCCGTGGTGTGGGTAAAGTGCGCTACCTCTGCAGAGTGTATTTAAACTATCGATAGCCGTGTTCTCGGTCATGGGCACGGGTTCGTACTAGGTCACACCGTTCGATCAACACTCACATGATGAAATGACTTATAGGTGATTTATATGTTGATATGTTGAGCAGTGCAGATTGGCAGGATGTTGATGATGATGTTGGAGACCAAGTGTTGGTCATGGTAGTGATCGCCGGAAGGATCACCGTTTGAGACCAAGTGTTGGTCATGGTAGTGATCGCCGTAAAGATCACTATTTGAGACCAAGCGTTGGTCATGGTTGTGATTGCCGGAAAGATCACCATTTGGTTTTGATCACAAGGTGATGGAGATGGTATATTGCTTGGCCGGTTATCCAAGAGAGATATGGTTATGGAGATCTGAGATGGTGATTTATTAGTATTGTATCAGTTTCATACCATGCTTAGTAGCTGTTTCATCATGGTAGCTGTTAATTAATTAACCTGTTAATGCTATGTTATTGTCTTGCCTTGATGTTTATGGTTGTTGTGAGCTTGCAAGTACATTCAATGTACTGACCTGGCGTGTCATACCAGATTGTAGGTGATGCCATGATTTCTTGATTGCTTATTGAGGTTGCCGTGCGTGCGAGCTAGATCGTGTCCCAGCCAGAGTCCCTGCGGAGTGGAGTTCACCACTTTCATCATTGTTCTGCTGCTAGAAGTATTCCGCTGCTACGAGTTGTTTTGCTGCTAGCATAGAGCAAGTGTAGTATCGTAGGCGTAGTGTCGCCATGCTGATGTGCTTCTTTGTAACATCAGACCCTTGTATTATTATTCTTGTAATAAGAGATGATTTGTTCTATGTCAAGCAGTGCCGTATTCCAGAGACTTCTCCTCGATCTCTGGGCTGGAATATGGGGCGTTCCGGTTTCTCTGAGACGGGGTGCCATAACGCTTGGTATCAGAGCAGGTCTGGCTGTAGGACGCCCTAGTCAGCGCGAGTGGTAGAAACCGGTAGTAACCGATAGTATAGAGTCTACTTTGTTTGTTGCATTTGTTTGCTGCATAGCATGCATATAGCCTTATTATTTTGCTACTAATGGTTTAATCTGGTGAGTGTAGATGGCATCGGTTCGAATCTACTACAGCTCAGCCTTTGCATTTCTCCAATTTTCTTTTCTTGTTCGTTCTTCGGTGTTTGGCGTCGTTTTTGTCCCAGTGGAGTGATGCCAAGTGATCCCGACACTGTTTGCAAAAATGGTGCTCACGTATCGTGCCGGTTTCTTTCTTTCATCCCCGCCTATCGTTTCGGTGATGAACATGCTTCTATCCCGAATCGCTCTTTTATTTTGTCGTGTTGGCAACCAAAAATGATCTGAGTTATCAAGAAAGGGTAATGTCAGCAGCCTCAGTTTTCCCCGCTATCCTATTTCTTGGATGAGTACAGATATTTTCCGTCCGCTTGATAATAATGTGGTCGCGACATTCGTGTCCTGCTACATGGTTACCAAGCACGTCCTCACCTCCGAGCTAGTCCAGGTTGCTACCTGGCTAAGATAGCACTTGGTGTAGCACTGTTTACACCAATTCTTCCACACCTTTATTCGTCCTCGTGCACATCCTCACAGCATGCTAGATCATAGAACCGGAGATCCCGTGAGATTTGTGTGCTTAAGTAGACATGCATATTGTGTGACTGGCAGTAATATGTGACATTGGTTGTGTGTGAATTGATTGTTGTTGTGTGCTTTTGTTTCGTTGAGTTTTCTTTTGCTTCTTTCTTTTTGGGCCCCGGTGTTACATTATTTTTCCCCTATAAAGAGTTGCTCATCAACCGACATCGGATCCGAAGAATCAGCAAGGAGTTCAAATATTTGGAAACTCAGCTAAACAGAATGGAATTCTCAGCCGACTACAGTGAAATGGGGAATATATGATTTTGAGGCTGATAATCAGTTTTGCATTAGTGTGCACTCCTCACAACAGTACTGATAACTCAAGTCTACATCAGTACAAAACCCTCATAGCAGTAATAATCAAGTCCGTAGCAAGACAAGTCAGTTGTAAGCTCCACGGTATATTTCCAGTCAAAGGTACGGATCATATAAAAATATTTGGCTTAGCAGTGCATGATGCTTGAAATATGTTATCATCCAAAATAAAGTCAGAAGGTGATATGCTCAAGGAAGACGACCAAACGAATTTTCTCATGCAAATAATCAGCCACAAAATATTATGGGTGTGTGGGTAGATTTCAGTCTGCATATTAGAATGAATCTTTGGATGTAAGAAACTCAGTATTATTCCACACACTATCGGAAGAAATTTATTAGGCAAGGCTCCTCAATTTTTCATCAGCATGATATGTGAACAATTTCCGGCCCACGATACCCGGAATTTCTCAACAAGATGCCTCGGTAAAAGCTTCTGATAGACGGAAATGAATTTTTCTCAACAAGCAAAACCGAGGAGAAGCTTCTCAGGTACGGAACTCAGGCTTCTCCAGCACAATAATCAGACCAAGCTTCATGTATAAGCTATAGAGCCTTCTTTGACACGATACCCACACAAAAGATTTGAGCAGAAGCTAACGAGTCTTCCTCAGCAAGCTATTCAGATGGCTTCTCTCGTAAGCCACTTAGTCCATGCCAGTATCACAATATTTCACCATCCTCAGAGAATATGCGTCAGGACATATGCCTACCTCAAGGATCAAGTGTTCGGTTGCATATGATTCTTACACATATGGTGAGCATGCGTCCCCAATCATATCAGTCATTCATACGAGGTACGGCAAGGATGCAACAGATATACCTAAGGAAAGTACGGATCCCACAACCTCATGAATCATGCAAAGGAAGATAAGCAGAGATACATCTCATGAATTACAAGGATCGACAAGATCTGGGGATGACATCACAAAATCCATAGTGTTGACAATGGTCATCAAGGTCATTATTCCCGCACCAGACAAGGTGATATCAAGAAACCTTGTCACCTTCTTGTATGATTGGCCTCAGCAACAAGCTCCGTACAGATACAAACCCCGAGTATATGTCATATATGTGTGGACACAGGTCAGAAAAACAAGCACAAGGAATAATGTGAAAAATATTAATCACACGCATGGTCATACGAAGAATCAAGGACATGCGTGGCCAAGTTATTTCAGCAAGGTATCCTGACAAAGAAAATCATGACCGTTAAAAGGTGAGACCGACAACAAAGGTTTGATGATTTTGCACGACCATCAGGGTCCGGATACCCCAAGTCGGTTGGAGGCCATAATTCCATATGGATCCACAAAGACATACACCTTCAGTGGCCTACTCTATTTACAAGGATTTTCATATCCCACTGACCCGCTTGACATGGTTAGTGTGGAATATCCAAGTCTGTTCTGTCAGATCCAAGATTCCTTTGCAACCTCAATAGTTTGACCTCAGCGGTAGTGTTAAAACATATCACAACGTATCACCAAAGATGGGTATACCGACAAAATGAGAAAGTCAAAAGCCTAATAATCAGCTCAGACCCAGTATACTCGCCGACGAAATCAAGTACACGGTCAGTCTGGCAGGAAAAGCATTTGTCCATCAGCCCCCTGTCGGGCAAAGTCTCAAGATGTAAATATTTGAGGTATGACATAGCTATAACTCCATACACCGTTATATTGCTCACGATAGAAGGCAGTCAAATATTTGGTATATGCCACATGCTCGAGCCAAAGGAAATAAATCAAGATAATTCAGTGCCACCTATGAGCATTCAGATCCCGTCAGAAGATGGCCATGATTAATTCTAAGCATTTATTGAACCCAGAAGGCTTGCATTTATTTGAAGCAACCCCATGACAGAAGTAAAAAGGTTTTCATGACCAAAGGAAATTTATGATCAGATCCATTGGATATCACTGCAGATATGAAAGAATCAACGCCAGCAAAAGGATTTGGTGTGTGAGCAAAAACCCGTCAGAATTTGGGGAAAGGTGAAGCAAGCCACCCCAGAGCAAGGTAAGTTGATCATCTGAAATTCTTGGGGGAACAATAAATAAAGGAAAAAAGGATACCCGAGTTGGAAACGGTATCCTCAAGTCATACTTGTTCCCAGAGCAAATAATCTCAAGGACAAGATTTCTTTAAGGGGGTAAGAGTTGTAACAGCCTGGATTTTGGCCCTTTCCTTTTTCTTTTGATTTATTTGGTTATTGCTCTGTTTTTCCTTTTTGGAGTGGTTATGTGGCCTTGTCACCTGGGAAATCATCCTCATTTCCCCTCCCAAGTGGCTCATCATTCTCAAAAACTTGCCAAGATCATGTCACTTCACTTTTTGACCAAACCCTAAAATCTTTTTCTAGGGAATATCCTTTTTCCATTAAAGGAATAACCCTATATGCCCTAGGTTGTGAAGCAACCTATATTTCTGTCCATCCAAAAATCCCCAAATAATTCTTATAAATTGTTTGGGTCATATATTCCTCAAATATGGCAAAATATTTCATTGGCCATATTTCTCATCATGCTCAATACATTCATTTCCTATTCTGTCCTAAATGGCAAATTGTGAAGCAAGTGCTATTTATCTTTGCCCATTTGACCCCAAACTTTTTGTACATCTTTGCCTGTCCATACAATTGCACTCTGCCAAAATTCAACTTTATTTGCCTAGCCAAACTTCCTCAGTGATTTTTCAAAGTTCCTGTCTAAGGGAAGCCTTTGTGAAGGAAGTGCTAGCTAGGGTTATACAAATGAGTTGAAATTTTGCATGCCTTTTCTTGTGCTCATATTATCTCACTCCTACAAATTTCAGCTCCATCCCTTGATATATGTGAGCACAACATCAAATCTTTGATTCTATTAATATTTTCAGGTTGTGAAGCAAGTATATTTTATATTTCTTAATTTTGCCTGAAAATTTACCAAAGCATTCTCCTACCCAAATAACTTCTCTCCACCAAATTTGGCATCAATTATTAAAGCCAATATTTCTCTAGAATTTTTGCAAGTTTCTAGACAGAGGGAATAGCTATGAAGGAAGTACCATTTTGGTAAAACCAATTGGTATGAATTTTTTACAGCACCTTTATCTGGCCAAAACACTAAGCTTTGCAAAATTTCATCTCAAGTGGTTACTCTATGTGAGTGAACCATCATGATTTTGATTCTGGACCAATAATGGTAATTACAAAGCAACCATATTAATTAATGGTCCATTTCCCCTAAAACTCTTCATAATCATAGTACTTCTTAAGCTAATCATCTCAGACAAATCCATTTGGCCTAAGCACTTCCCTGTTGATCACCAGTGCACGGTGAAATTTACTGCAGTAAACTTCAGGCGACGATTACCATTTAACCAAACCACTTTTCACTGATCTACCACCTCAGTTGCAACCTCCCCTAGATGGACTATCAACGACAACGTTTTGGGTGCTATAGAGCATTGAATGCCCTGGTTCACATGGTGACTATGATGATGGCACCACAGTGTGCACGCTCTGCTGCCGTTGGCCGTGCCCTGGATGGCTTCTTTCTCGGGCCCTTCCCCCTCTCGTTGTCTTCGTGCGCGTGAGTGTGTCCATCAGCTAGCCTGCATCGTCGCCGTTCCCCTGGACCCCTCTCCCCCTCCGACAGCTTCCTCACCGATGCAAGCCGCCGCGTGCCCACGGGCGAACAGTGGCGGTTTGGCTCAGAGCTCGCCGTCTTCTTCCTCCCCGTGCTCCGTTGGCCTCCTCTGCCCCATGAGACGCTCCACTGCTCCTCCCCCGTCATCTACCAGCGAGCTCGGGTGCGTGCACACGCGTCCGCAGCACCTACCATGTGTCCGCGGCGACGACAGTGCGGCAAACCCCTCCCTGCCTATATAAGGCCACCCCGAGCGCGTTTCTCTTCACCACTCGACCTCACGCACTCCTAGCTGCCTCCCTGACCACCCAAATGAGCTTGAGGAGCTCTTGTGCCTTGCCATCGCCACCATGGCTGCCGCCTCTGCTCTGCCTCGATTCCGTTGACCCAAAGCCCCATTCTCTCTTCCACCACCTCTAGTAGATCACCTAGCCACCAGAGTCTTTCCCTCGACTCTCCGTTCGTCACCGGAGTCGCCATGACCTCGTCCTCAAATTCCGGTCGAAGCCCCGTCCGCTGCAGCCGCGGTTCTCCTCGATGCTGACCTCCCATGGATGTCTGGATGGTCCAGGGTGGCGCGGCTCGGCCTGCTGATCACGCCGGTAGGTGGCACGGCCCGAACGATGGCCGGAGTCGCCGGCTATCGCCGTCGGGGCCGACACCGATCTTTGCCGTGCGGGATCAGGGGAGGTTGAAGAAGAAGAACCTGCCAGGCGGCCCCGCGTCGCCCTGACCCACCCGTCAGCTGCTTTGGGGGTTGACCCACGCGACACTGATGTGGATAAGTGGTCACGTACCCGCCAGAATACGTTTTGCAGGTTAGAAGGCGTATTCTCGTGCTTCCTTAGAATAAAATATGTTTTCCTGATTCGAAAGCGCACTTTGCCTCTGTTTCGGTTAAGAATACATTTTCTGCTTGTAGAAGGCGTATTCTAGTGAAAGGCGCTTTCAGTTTTTCTATCAAGGGCCTGTCTGTGAGGATTTTATTACAAATAGGTCCCTGACAGAAAAACTATCATATCTTTTTGCTCCTAACTTCAAATCAGGTGATTCCAAAGCCCACTTCTTCGTTTCGTCGAGACCGTTCTGATGGAATCATTTTCACCATATTTTGACATTCTGAAAATGGCCATTTCCCCTACCCTTATTCAGCCCCCTCCGAGAGAGTACGTTTTTCGGCGATTCCTTCCGCGAGCCTCTCACACTTCTTCTCGGTGATTTCTTCCACCCCAAGCAATCCACGCCCTCCATTTGCATGATTGCAATGCAGTGACATGGTTTATTTATTTGAACTTGATTAAAATATTGCACTAGCTATGTATGATTTGTTCATGGCATTTCTCGGAGTATTGTTTTGATCTTGATATTGCCATGATATTGCTTGGAGTTCTAGGACTTATATTTTGATGATTACTTTGGATATCATGTTGCCTTTGGATTATTAGTGGCTAGTGTTATGTTCATCATGATGCTAGATGATATTATGTTTTGGAGTATGATGTTGGAGATGATGCTTGATGTGGATCATAGTTGGATAGTTAGTTCTTGATATTTGTGTAGCAGTCTTATCATTCTTGGATTCATCATAGTAGTGTTATGCTGTCCTCGAAGTATTTTGGAGATACGATATTCAGCTTTGGATTATTTGTTGGATATTGCTATGACTTGGTTTATAGGTAGATAGATGATATCGGAGTATCAGTGATTACTATTATATTTTGGGGATAAAATCCGTCATTAAGTTGGCCAGGTGCCACCGAACCGGGGTTTTTCAAGTGCAACCACATTTGCCTTTTATGGGAAGGCCCTAATGCGGTCTATTGTCATGCCTCTCGCCGATGCCTCCAATGAGGGAAGGTTATGGGCGTGCGGTACCCTGGCCCAGTAAGCAGACATAACCTTGTGTGCCCGTTGTTGTTGTTATATGAACGTGTCCCCGTTTGGCACGGTTTATTGTTTTGTCCACGACGGTAGCCGTTGGTGTCTTTGGTAGACACGGGGCCACCCAGGACTAGCCCAGTTGGGAGTGAGTCGGAGTGGCTAGGAGAGTGTCATGGCAGTAGATCGGTTTTGTCGGAACGCCGTTGGTCCACCCGAATGGGAGTGCGAGGCCATGGGTTCCGTGGTGTGGGTAAAGTGCGCTACCTCTGCAGAGTGTATTTAAACTATCGATAGCCGCGTCCTCGGTCATGGGCACGGGTTCGTACTAGGTCACACCGTTCGATCAACACTCACATGACGGAATGACTTATAGGTGATTTATATGTTGATATGTTGAGCAGTGCAGATTGGCAGGATGTTGATGATGATGTTGGAGACCAAGTGTTGGTCATGATAGTGATGGCTTGAAGGATCACTATTTGAGACCAAGTGTTGGTCATGGTAGTGATTGCCGGAAAGATCACCATTTGAGACCAAGCGTTGGTCATGGTTGTGATCGCCGGAAAGATCACCGTTTGGTTTTGATCACGAGGTGATCGAGATGGTATATTGCTTGACCGGTTAGCCAAGAGAGATATGGTTATGGAGATCTGAGATGGTGATTTATTAGTATTGTATCAGTTTCATACCATGCTTAGTAGTTGTTTCATCATGGTAGCTATTAATTAATTAACCCGCTAATGCTATGTTATTGTCTTGCCTTGATGTTTATGGTTGTTGTGAGCTTGCAAGTACATTCAATGTACTGACCTGGCATGTCATGCCAGATTGCAGGTGATGCCATGATTGCTTGATTGCTTGTTGAGCTTGTCATGCGTGCGAGCTAGATCTTGTCCCAGCTAGAGTCCCTGCGGAGTGGAGTTCACCACTTTTGTCATTGTTCCGCTGCTAGAAGTATTCCGCTGCTACGAGTTGTTTCGATGCTAGCATAGAGCAAGTGTAGTATCGCAGGCGTAGTGTTGCCATGCTGATGTGCTTCTTTGTAACATCAGACCCTTGTATTATTATTCTTGTAATAAGAGCTGATTTGTTCTATGTCAAGCAGTGCCATATTCCAAAGACTTCTCCTCGATCTTTGGGTTGGAATATGGGGCCTTCCGGTTTCTCTGAGCCGGGGTGCCACATCAATCTCCATCAACATCTTCACCAGCACCATCTCCTCTCAAACACTAGTTAATCTCTTGTAGTCAATCTTGTCCCAAAACCTCAGATTGGTACATGTGGGTTGCTAGTAGTGTTGATTACTCCTTGTAGTTGATGCTAGTTGGTTTATTAGGTGGAAGGTCATATGTTCATATCCTTAATGATATTCAATACCTCTCCGATCTTGAATATGAATATGCTTTGTGAGTAGTTACGTTTGTTCCTGAGGACATGGGAGAAATCTTGTTATAAGTAATCATGTGAATTTGGTATTCATTCGATATTTTGATGAGATGTATGTTGTCTTTCTTCTAGTGGTGTTATGTGAACGTCGACTACATGACACTTCACCATGATTTGGGCCTAGGGGAAAGCATTGTGAAGTAATAAGTAGATGATGGGTTGCTAGAGTGACAGAAGCTTAAACCCTAGTTTATGCGTTGCTTCGTAAGGGGTTGATTTGGATCCACATGTTTCATGCTATGGTTAGATTTATCTTAATTCTTCTTTCATAGTTGCGGATGCTTGTGAGAGGGGTTAATAACAAGTGGGAGCCTTGTCCAAGTAAGGACAGCACCCAAGCACCGGTCAACCCACATATCAAAGTAATGAACTCGAATCATATGAGCATGATGAAAACTAACTTGACAGTAATCCCATGTGTCGTCGGGAGCACTTTTCTTTATATAAGAGTTCGCCCAGGCTTATCCTTTACTATAAAAAGGATTGGGCCACCTTGCTGCACTTTTGTTACACTTGTTACTTGTTACCCGTTACGAACTATCTTATTACAAAACTATCTGTTACCGATAATTTCAGTGCTTGCAGAGAATACCTTGCTGAAAACCGCTTGTCATTTCCTTCTACTCCTCATTGGGTTTGACACTCTTACTTATCGAAAGGACTAAGATAGATCTCCTATACTTGTGGGTCATCACGCCTATAAGAAAAAGTTCCAAAAGGACAAGTAAAAGTAGTCTTTTCCTGATCATTAGGAGACACGGGTATTTGAGAAAAACCAAATATCCATCTAGAAAGAGAAAATGTGTATGCTTAGACAATCTTTCTAACATTTGGTTAATAAAGGGCAAAGGATAATGATCTTTTCTGGTAGCTTTATTCAATTTTCTAAAATCAATTGTCATCCCATAATCAGTTATAGCTCTTTGCGGGATGAGTTCATTTTTATCATTAGGAACAACAATGATGCCACATTTCTTAGGGACACAATGAATAGGACTTACCCATCTACTATTAGATATAGGATAGATTATACCTGCTTCGGGGAGCTTTAATATTTCATTTCTTACCGCATCCTTCATCTTGGGATCTAAGTGACGTTGATGATCAACAACGGGTTTAGCCTGAGTCTCCATATTAATTTTGTGTTGACACATCAAAGGACTAATGCCTTTAAGATCATCCAGAGTGTATCCAATTGCAACACAATGTTTCCTTAAAGTTTCCAATAATCTTTTTTCTTCGTGCGCCAAAAGGTTAGCATTGATAATAAGAGGATATATTTTATTTTCATCAAGATAGGCATATTTCAAAGTATCTGGGAGTTTCTTTGATCCAAACACAGGTTCACCCTTAGGTGGAGAAGGATCCTTAAGATTTCAACGGCCAAATTATGTTTAAGAATAGGTACTCTCCTAAAGAATATTTCATCTATTTCATTTCTTTCATTCATATGCATATCATTTTCATGGTCTAGCAAATATTATTCTAAAGGATTCGTAGGAGGCACAACAATAGAAGCAAGACCAATAATATCATTCTTACTAAACAAATCTTTATCATGAGGCTATCTGGTGAACTTAGAACAAATAAATTCATGAGATTCATCACCAAACTTAACTTTAACTTTCTCTTTAACACAATAAATTTCAGCATTCACAATATTCAATAGGGTCTATGAAATATAATGGGGCACAAACTATCTTGTTGTGATCCAAGTACTAGAATATCAATAGGGTATTTTATCTTACCACACGAGAGTTTAACATCTCTCACAATCCCAAGCGGTGAAGTATCCCTATTTGCAAACTTAATAGTAGCATCAATCTCCTCTATCTCAAGAGGTGAAATGCCATGCATAAATTCTTGATGGAGAGAGAAAGTAATAGCAATTATACTAGCACCAAGATCACATAAACCATGATAGCAATGATCTCAAATCTTAACAGAAACAACATGCATGCCAACAACTTTCTTATTTTTATCTAACTTATCATGTTCATTTATAACAGGTTTAGCAATTATAGCAGCTTCATCACATAAATAGCATGCCCATCAATATTATAAACCAAAGAGATCTTTAACCATTGCAATTCAAGGTTCTACTTTAATTTGTTTAGAGGGTTTAGGTGTTTTGATGTAACTCTTACGAACAAGGGTTGTTGCCTTAGCATGTAACAGAGAAAGGAGGCTTCCCAATATAAGCAGTAGGCACAATGGGATTAGCAGGATAGACTATTGTTTTAGTTTTAGCAATAATAGGTTCTTCGCAAATATCTTTAATGGGTTCATGATATTTAAACCACTTCTCCTTATGAATATCAACATACACTGGTGCGCGTCGGTCCTAAACAAACAGTTTAAAACCCCTTCCCGTGGCGGCATCTGGAACCGTCGCCAAGTGAGTGTGGCGATAGGGAGGTTCTTCCCACACGACCCAGAAACCGTCGGGGATATGCCCTCCTGGCACACATGTTTGGCAAAATGAGGTCGTGTGCGACTGGCAAGTGCTCAAATACGGAAATACGTATAGTACAGCTAAAAAATACAATTATACGCCAAAATTGTTTCCGGTCACAAGTACATCCCACAGAGTCAGTCCCCGCTAAACATTTCCGTTCGTATGTACATCCCACACAGTCGCTCCAAGGAAAACGTTTCCATTCACAGGTACATCACACACAATTTTCCCATTAAATCGTTTGTGATAGTGTTGCCATTGCACACTATATTAATAATTTTATCGTTTGCGTTATTGAATGCATCACACACAGTGCGTAGAAAGAAACTGTGTGGCAAAGGCTGTCCATCACACACACTTTTTATGTGATAAACGTTTGCTCAAGGTGGCCTAATGCAAACAGTTTTCAAGAGAAAGTCATGTGTGCAGTGGAGATTGATCGCACACGTAGTGGATCCTAGAAACGTTTCTGATCTCCACGTATATCACAGAAGTTTCGCTTTCACAAACCGTGTGCAGTGTAATCCCTATTTAATCCATAATTAATCCATAATTAATCCGTAATTAATCCAATTAATCCCTAATTTAAAAATCACATGTTATGAATTTGAAAGTAGGCAATCACTTATTTCATATCCAACCATGTTTACTACAAATATAGGTTCAACCACGAATCCATAATTCAATGCACAGGTACATATACTGAAGAACTACAGAAGCACCAAGTAAAGAATGATGAACCACAGTTGTACTAAAGACTGTAAAGAGAGAGACGAAAGACATTCTGTTTGCTGGAGAAGGTAAAACGGAATGCCCATAATGTGCCCTCCTCCATGCGTAGGGCACACACGATTCTAGGCCAACCCCTTGTGATGGCTGCCCGTCCATCCTTCACTGTCTTCATTATGACTTCTCGATGCTCATTGTAGTCTGGATGAAATACTTTAACCTTCATTGTGTGTCCACCAATCATGTACTTTGCGAGGTAATCTTGAGTGAACTGCTTCGGGAACCACTGGGAACGAAAACGATTCAAACATTGTTGTCTAACAACTCATTATGGGCAGTAAAAACAGAAGGCTACATAGTTTGTAGTTACCATCCTACAGCTCACTGTTGTGTTGGATAGAGCATATACAAATAATTTGCTTGCCGCCATTCATATCTTTTTGCTAATAATCCTTATCAGTTTCCTCACTTGATGCATGTTCATCAATATCTCATTGCCCCATACGCAAAAAGGGTCGATGCGTGGATCCTTGCCAAGGGCATATGTACCTACAAGCAACAAGTCAATATTAGAAGCTAACTAGTGTCCATGCCTGGATCTATATGCACTACATTATGGAATGACGGGGGGAGTATGATACGTCTCCAACGTATCTATAATTTTTTATTGTTCCATGCTATATTATATTCTGTTTTGGACAATATTGGGCTTTATTATACACTTTTATATTATTTTTGGGACTAACCTATTAACCGAAGGCCCAGCCCAGAATTGCTGTTTTTTTTGCCTATTTTAGAGTTTCACAGAAAAAGAATATCAAACGGAGTCCAAACGGAATGAAACCTTCGGGAATGTGATTTTCGGAACGAACGTGATCCAGAGGACTTGGACCCTACGTCAAGACATCAACCAGGAGGCCACGAGGTAGGGGGCGCGCTCTCCACCCTCATGGCCCCCCTGTTGCTCCACCGACGTACTCCTTCCTCATATATATACCTACGTACCCCCAAACTACCAGATATGGAGCAAAAACCCTAATTCCACCACCGTAACTTTCTGTATCCACGAGATCCCATCTTGGGGCCTTTTCCGGAGCTCCGTCGGAGGAGGCATCGATCACGGAGGGCTTCTACATCAACACCATAGCCCCTCCGATGAAGTGTGAGTAGTTTACCTCAGACCTTCGGGTCCATAGTTATTAGCTAGATGGCTTCTTCTCTCTTTTTGGATCTCAATACAAAGTTCTCCCCCTCTCTTGTGGAGATCTATTCGATGTAATCTTCTTTTGTGTGTTTGTTGAGACCGATGAATTGTGGGTTTATGATGAAGTTTATCTATGAACAATATTTGAATCTTCTCTGAATTCTTTTCTGTATGACTGGTTATCTTTGCAAATCTCTTCGAATTATTAGTTTGGTTTGGCCTACTAGATTGATCTTTCTTGCAATGGGAGAAGTGCTTAGCTTTGGGTTCAATCTTGCGGTGTCCTTTCCCAATGACAGTAGGGGTAGCAAGGCACATATCTGTCGGATGTGGGGCTCCGGCTAACCCTTAAGGTTTGAACACTGGGGTGCGCGCGAAGTCTTTCCCTCCTGCCGATCCATGCTCTAGCTCGCCAAGATCTTGCGGACGAACTCGACGAACTCACAACACAGAAAGACACGGGGTTTATACTGGTTCGGGCCACCGTTGTGGTGTAATACCCTACTCCAGTGTGGTGGTGGTGGATTGCCTCTTGGGCTGATGATGAACTATACAAGGGAAGAACAGCCTCCTGAGGTTGAGGTGTTCTTGTGCGTATGATCTTGTGGTGTGTCTCTGGGTCTCATGATCTCTCTCTCTCTCTTTATATATATATATATCATCCGATCCCCCTCTCTACTGTGGTGGCTAGTCCTATTTATAGAGGCCCTGGTCCTCTTCCCAAATATTGAGCGGGAAGGGAACCAACAATGGCGGGCTAATTTGAAGGGGGGACAGCTAGTACAAGCTATCCTGACAAAAGCTGTCTTCGCCTGCACAAAGCTCTGGTGGTGACGCCGTCTTGGGCTCCGTGATGATCTCCGTCTTGCAGTCCATGGTCTTGGTCTTGTTGCACTGAAATGGCAACCTTTGCCTGATACCTTGGTACTCCGCGGCTGCGCTTGCCCCCTTTGCACCAAAGAGGAAACAAGGATGCTACGTACGCTGGCGCCCGCCTGGCGCCCGCCTGGTGTCGATCGTCATGGCTCATGTCACGAGAGCCTTGTGAGGTTCACCTCGCCTTGATATCTCCACCCCTCTCGAGCCTGCCTGACTAGGCCGCTTGAGAGGAGGTCTTGCGCCGTCCGCCTCGCGAGGCTTGGACCCCCGCGAGGGTCTTGGATGCTTTGTTGGTGAAGATGGGTCGTACGGCCTGCTGGCTCCGCCACGCCGCGGGCCGCAGGCAGGAAAGTCTGGGGACCCCCATTCCCAGAACGCCGACAGTAGCCCCCAGGCCCAAGGTGCGTGCGGGCTTGGCTTCGCGGCGAAGCGAAGGGTCAAGTTCGGAGCACCGCGGGCCCCAAAAGCTTGCGGCCTCGGTTGACGCGTGGTGGTTGATTGGACGCGGGCGTCTCCGCTTCCCCACGTTGCCTCGGCAACTACTTGACCTGACAAAAGGCTGGCGCGGGCGGTACTTGCCTTCATTGCTTCTTCCTTGCCTCACTTCAGATCCCCTTCCTTGCTCTTCGCCGCCGCTACCTACGGATCTGCTCCGGCCTTGCTCTGCATCTGCCGCCCATGGCGCCGCGCAAGGTGAAGACTTCCTCGCTTGCCCGCTTCTTCTTTGCTCCATTGCTTGCTCCAATGGCGCCTATCAGAAGGTTCTCCGCCGAAGAGAAGGGGAAAGCCCCTCTGGATGTCCTGGAGCCACTCCCGCGGAAGAAGAGGTTGATCCATCACCGCGATGAAGCGGTGATGCAGGTGGTTACAAGGCCTCGGTGCGAGCGGCCTCCCCCAGGGTATCCTCTTCCCTTGTACGCCCAAGCCGAGGGCTTGAGAGGACGAAGTGATGAGCAGCGCCGCCCACACTGCATCCAGAGTCGCCGCGCCATGGCGACGCGTGCCGTCCACGCTGCAGACTCCTCGCGCGAGTTGGTGCTGTGGGTGCCGATGTCTCCAAGCTCCTGGATCCGCTTCCCGCGGTTCTTCTCTGACATGATGCCGCCGAGAGGGCCTCTCGGGCTCTGTCTGCAGCACGCCGACTGCAGCGCTCCGGCGACCGGAGCGGAGATCAAAGCGGTCCCCACCGGCAAGATCTTCATGACTCGCGGCTGGGGCGAGGTCGCACAGGTCTGTCGTGCGAGGGGCTCTCTCGCGATCCACTTCGAGTACGACGGCGCCTCCACGCTTTTCTTCAAGGTTTTCGACGCCGAGGGCCGCCACCTGGAGTGCTGCTCCAGAGAGGAACACGAGGCTGATGCGCACTCCGCTCACGACCACTCCAGCAGTAGGAGGCCTTGGGAGTCCAGCAGCTCTCCTGAGCTCTACGAGACTCCGGAGACGAGCGACGACAGCTACGTGCCCCCGAGCTATCGCCGCGCTCGGAGCAGGGCTACGACGTCCAGCCGCCGTCACCGCTAATCTGGATGGGGTTGGCGTTGACCTCTTGTGGCCCACTATTGGTGATGGCGTCCACCATGGAAGGATGTAGATAGGATTCCCCTTAGCATCAGCTTTTGTTTCCTGCGAAAAATCATCAATCACCCCGTGGGGGCATGTAAGGATCTACAATGCCTTTGTACTTATCTTCCTTGTTATGAAGATTTGATGAACGCGTGTCCCGTTAAGGCTCGGTCCCCCCTTTGTTTCCTCGTGATAGCTTGTTGCTCTACGCTGACGGGTCCCGGTCCCAAGGCGGCTACATCCGTCGCTGCTATGCCAGGTCGCAATGCCGTGGTCAAGGCCAGGAGGTGTGCGGCCCGAGGTCCAATAAGAGCCCCTGAGGCACGATGCTCAGGAGGTCCCCCTTAGCGCCCAAGTGGCCATGGTAAGGAAAGAAAGGAAGATGATTTGGCCGCAACGGGGTTGCGGCATGGTGTGAGTGACTACTAGGCCCAAATATTTAGCCGATCCGAGGGCGAGACTTATCTTGCTGACTTTGTGGTGATTCCTGATGTTGCGCCAAGGCTACGTGCCAGCTTACGCGATATAGCTAGGCCGGTCCGTACGAGTTTTCCTTCTCCCGAGCTCTTCTTAATGCTCTACGTCCTCAGGTCCCGGCCCTCGAGCGAGCTCAGCCACCGCTGGTATGCCAGGTCGCGATGTCATGGTCAAGGCCAGGGGGTGAGGGCTGGAGAGACAGTAAGAGCTCCTGAGTCGCGATGCTCAGGAGCCCCCTTTTAACGCGCAAGAGAATCACACGAGAGAAAGGAGACTCGCGGCACGGCCTACTATCCTTCCCGCGGGGTCCCTATGGACAGGCACAAGAAGAAACATGGTTTGCCATTACTGCCGCCTGCCTGTCACTGGTTGGTCCGGATGAAGTGAAGGCACTGAGGGCCTGGTGAGGTGACGTCCACGGCGCGTGCTGCGAGCCAGAGCTCGACCACTCAGATTTGTTGGTCGTGGCAGGGACGGACCCATGCACCAGCGCCGTGCCTGTGTAGAGGCCCCGAGGGAGGCGATGATCGGGCAGGTGATAGCAGTTGGCAGGTTAAGCATGAAGAGCAGGTCGACTTAGGTAAATGTAGAAAGATACATGCCACTGGGTCTGGCCTGAGCGGCGTGGGGATGATGCAGCCCGAGGGGCGCCCCCAATAAGGTTAGCTAAAGACATAAGCAAAAGGGATACATGCCACAGGGATGGACCTGTGTGGCCTGGGAATAATGCAGCCCGAGGGGCGCTCCCAGCTTAAATGAACTTGGGAGATGTCACCTGGTTCTGTAGACGAAGTAGAGTTGGTGCAGCCGAAGCCACACGTTGAAGGAATGGCTCCTCATGAGCCACCGGGACCCTAAGCCTCGGGAGGCTCCGGGGGCTCAGGAGGTTCCTTGAAGACCGTCCCCATCTCCTCCAGAACGGCGTGGAACCTGGCCTCCTGAGCCGCCAGGACTTGCCGCACGCTGCGCTGATAGGCCGCTGCCACACTCGGCAAGCCAAAGGGCATGCGAATGTAGCTGTGTGGTGGACCCTCACAGCGGCCCGCACGTGATTGCCAGAAGCGTTCCTGAGATGCGACCCTGTTGAGCCCTGGGATGTTGATGCAGACACGCAGTTCAGCACCCTCGCCTGGATGGTGAGCCGCGCTCGGTGAGCGGCTGTCGCCGCGCATGGCTCTCGCGTCTTGTAGCTTTTGGGTGGTCTTGGTGATGAACTCCTGGGTGGTGGGCACTCCTTGCCCTATGCTCTCCTGAGGGAAGTGTGTCGTGAAGCATGCTTCCAAGTGGTTCCCAAGCGCCTCCCTCGTGAGGTTGGCAAGGTCTGAGGCTCTCCAGGAGAGAGCCCCCGAGTCCTGCCTGAGGAGGGCGCCAGGCGCACTTTCCTGTGTGGTTGAGGGAGGCGCCCCTGGAGCGGGTGTTGATCCTGATGAGGCTCCTGATGCGACGCCATCTTCTTGGGGTCCTGCGCGGCGCGGCAGCTTCTTCTTGGGGATGGTCTCCGGAGGGCCTTCACTTTTGCTGTCATGGTTGTCAATTGCTACGGCTTGGAAGGCATGCTCAAGGGAGCACACCACATCCCTTTCTTCACATGGGACCGTGATGATTCCCCCGCTTCCTGGCATCTTGAGAACGTTGTAGCCGTGATGAGTGACTGCCATGAACTTGGCCAGGGCTGGATACCCGAGGATGGCATTGTACGGCAGGCGGATGTGCACGACGCCGAAGTCGATGAGCTTGGTGCGATAGTTCTTGCGCTCCCCGAAGGGGACAGGCAGGCGGACTTGCCCTATCGGTATGGTGGAACCGTCAATCACTCCTGAGAAAGGTTTGGTTGGCTGGATCTGCTCATAGGGCACTTGGAGGTTGTCGAATGTGTCGACGGATAGGACGTTGAGCCCTGCGCCGCCGTTGATGAGAGTCTTGGTGACTTGCACATTGCTGATTACTGGGGAGCACAACATAGGGAGTGTGCCAGCGGTGGCTACGCACTTGAGCTGATCGGCCCAGTCAAAGGTGATGGCACATTGGGACCACCTGAGCGGTGCGTGGCCTCGAGCTTGGGGAGAGTCGTGTTCACCTCGCGAGCGAATTGTTTGAAGATGCGCTGAGAGGTTGGGGCCTGAGCACCGCCCAAGATGCAAGCGATCCCACGCGGCTCCTAGAAGCACCCAGCCCCCTCGTCCCGGTGGTGGTCATCGTTCCTTCTCGGTGGTGGCAACGGGGGAAGACCAGCGTTGCCCTGGGGGCGATCCTCACGAGGCCGGTCCCTCCAGGCGCCCTCACGAGGTTGGTCCTGCCAGCAGTCCTCACGAGGCCAGTCGCGCCACTCCTGGCGCGGGCCACTGTCGTCCCAGCGTCCGCCTCAGCCTCCTCCTCCATGGTCGTAGCCCCGGTCGTTGCGCTCGGGGCGTCGACTGAAGCGTCCTTCCCATATGGCTCTGAGCTCTTGACAGTCGCTGGTGTTGTGGGTGTTCAGGTTGTGGAAGGCACAGAACGGACGGCCGTTCTTGGATGACTCGGGCTGATCTCTGCCTCGCTTGGTGTTGGGCTCCGCTGCGAGCACTACTGCCTCTTTGCGCTTCACGTCCTTGGCCTTGGCCTTCTTTTCCTCCACTCCTGCAGCTGGCAGCTCAAGGAGAGAGAGGCGCCCCTCCTCAGCTCTTGCGCACTTGGTCGCCACGTTGAACAGCTCTTGAGATGTGCAAAGCTCCTCGTGGATAGCCAGCTCTTCCTTCATCTTGACGTCATGGACGCCGTCTGAGAACGCGGAGATGATGGCTTCGTCCGTGACCTTGGGGATCTTGAGGTGGGTGTTGTTGAAGCGCTGGATGTACTTCTGGAGGGTCTCTCCTGGCTGTTGCTTGATGCGGCGTAGATCGCCCGCGGCCGGTGGGCGGTCGCGAGTGCCCTGGAAGTTGGCGACGAAGCGGTCGCGCATCTCGTCCCAGGAGGAGATCGAGCCGTGCTGCAGGTTCAGGAGCCAGGAGCGGGCCCCATCCTTGAGAGCCATAGGAAACCACTTCGCCATGACTTTTTCATCGCCGTTGGCCGCTTCGATGCTCAACTCATAGAGCTGCAGGAACTCCACGGGGTCGGTGGTGCCATCGTATCGAGGAGGTAGATCTGGCTTGAACTTACCTGGCCAGGCGACGCTACGCAGTTCGGGGGTGAAGGCACGGCAGCCAGCCGTGGTCGCCGGGGCCTGCTTCTTAGGCGGAGCTTGGTCTTGACGAGGTCCGTGATGTGCCACTGTAGGATGCACGCGGTCTTGACGAGGTGGCGCGGGGAGCGCCGGTGCAGCTTCTCGCGGCCGTGGGATTTCTTGGCAGCTTCTTTCTTGACGCGCGGGCACTGGGCGTGGTGGATCACGCTGCGGAGGCGCGCGCCTTGGTGCCAAGGCATTGTCTTGGGGTCGAGGCGGTGGAGGCAAGCCATGAGACCCGTCGCCCACGGCTGGTTGAGGGGGAGGCAGAGAGTGGGACAGCGTCGGAGAGCTCCCTATGGCACGGACGAGCTCGGCGACGCGGTCGAGCCACTCCTCATAGAGGTCGTCGATGGGGCGGTAACACAGGAGATCGTTCGCCGCGATTAGCGCGGCCCGTGCCTCCATGGGAGCACGGTGCGCGTGAGACGAAGAACCAGCAGGGGTGAGTGATGGAGTAGTGGTGCGGCCGTCCTGCCACACTGAAGGGTGCAGCAAGGACGCTTGCTGCTATTTCCCCACCGGGCCGGTGGCAGCATTGGCGGCGGGAGACGGAGAACGAAGAGGCGGCCCGCCAACAGGAGCCGTCTGAGCGACGCGGGGGAGAGGGCAGCCCGACGCTCATCTCGAGCACGGCGAGCGTCTGCCATGGAGACGACGGAGTGACGGAGCGACGAACCGATGGAAGGGAAGCTACAGCGCACCCCTACCTGGCGCGCCAAATGTCGGATGTGGGGCTCTGGCTAACCCTTAAGGTTCGAACACTGGGGTGCATGCGAAGTCTTTCCCTCCCGCCGATCCACGCTCTAGCTCGCCAAGATCTTGCAGACGAACTCGACGAACTCACAACACAGAAAGACATGGGGTTTATACTGGTTCGGGCCACCGTTGTGGTGTAATACCCTACTCCAATGTGGTGGTGGTGGATTGCCTCTTGGGCTGATGATGAACAACACAAGGGAAGAACAACATCCTAAGGTTGAGGTGTTCTTGTGCGTATGAACTTGTGGCGTGTCTCTGGGTCTCATGATCTCTCTGGGTCTGATGATCTCTCTCTCTCTCTCTCTCTATCTCATCCGATCCCCCTCTCTACTGTTGTGGCTAGTCCTATTTATAGAGGCCCTAGTCCTCTTCCCAAATATTAAGCGGGCAGGGCGCCAACAATGGCGGGCTAATTTGAAGGGGGCAGCTAGTACAAGCTATCCTGACAAAAGCGGTCTTCGCCTGCACAAAGCTCTAGTGGTGACACCGTCTTGGGCTCCATGATGACCTCTGTCTTGCAGTCCATGGTCTTGGTCTTGTTGCACCGAAATGGCAACCTTTGCCTGATGCCTCACTACTCCGCGGCTGCGCTTGCCCCCTTTGTACCAAAGAGGAAACAAGGACGCTGCACGCGCTGGCGCCCGCCTGGTGTCAATCGTCATGGCTCACGTCAGGAGAGCCTCGTGAGGTTCGCCTCGCCTTGATATCTCCACCCCTCGCGAGCCTGCCTGACTAGGCCGCTCGAGAGGAGGTCTTGCGCCGTCCACCTCGTGAGGCTTGGACCCTCGCGAGGGTCTTGGATGCTTTGTTGGTGAAGATGGGCCGTACGGCCTGCTAGCTCCGCCATGCCGCGGGCCGCAGGCAGGCAAGTCTGGGGATCCCCGTTCCCAGAACGCCGACAATATTGTATTGTTGCCATCGAGGATAACAAGATGGGGCTTATTTCATATTGCATGAGTTTATCCCTCTACATCATGTAATCTTGCTTAAAGCGTTACTCTGTTCTCTTGAACTTAATACTCTAGATGCATGCTGGATAGCGGTCGATGTGTGGAGTAATAGTAGTAGATGCAGGCAAGAGTCGGTCTACTTGTCTCGGACGTTATGCCTATATACATGATCATACCTAGATATTCTCATAACTATGCTCAATTCTGTCAATTGCTCAACAGTAATTTGTTTACCCACCGTGAATACTTATGCTTTTGAGAGAAGCCACTAGTGAAACGTATGGCCCCGGGTCTATCTTCCATCATATTAATCTTCCAATACTTAGTTATTTTTATTGCCTTTTATTTTACTTTGCATCTTAATCATAAAAATACCAAAAATATTATCTTATCATATCTATCAGATCTCACTCTCGTAAGTGACTGTGTAGGGATTGACAACCCCTTATCGCGTTGGTTGCGAGGATTTATTTGTTTGTGTAGGTGCGAGGGACTCGTGCGTGGCCTCCTACTGGATTGATACCTTGGTTGTCAAAAACTAAGGGAAATACTTACGCTACTTTGCTGCATCACCCTTTCCTCTTCAAAGGAAAACCAACGCAAGTGCTCAAGAGGTAGCAAGAAGGATTTCTGGCGCCGTTGCCGGGGAGGTCTATGCAAAAGTCAACACGCCAAGTACCCATCACAAACCCTTATCTCCCGCATTACATTATTTGCCATTTGCCTCTCATTTTCCTCTCCCCCACTTCACCCTTACCATTTTATTCGCTCTCTCCCTCTCCGTCCTCCCTCTCTTTCTCTTTTTTCCTCTTTTTGCTCGTTTCTTGTTTGCTTGTGTGTTGGATTGCTTGCTTGTCACGATGGCTCAAGATAATACTAAATTGTGTGACTTTACCAATACCAACAACAATGATTTTATTAGCACTCCGATTGCTCCTCTTACCGATGCTGAATCTTGTGAAATTAATGCTGCTTTGCTGAATCTTGTCATGAAAGATCCGTTTTCCGGCCTTCCTAGTGAAGATGCCGCTACCCATCTAAATAGCTTCGCTGATTTGTGTGATATGCAAAAGAAGAAAGATGTGGATAATGATATTGTTAAATTGAAGCTATTTCCTTATTCGCTTAGAGATCGTGCTAAAGCTTGGTTTTTGTCTTTGCCTAAAAATAGTATTGACTCTTAGAATAAGTGCAAAGATGCTTTTATCTCTAAGTATTATCCTCCTGCTAAGATTATCTCTCTTTGAAACGATATTATGAATTTTAAGCAACTTGATCATGAACATGTTGCACAAGCTTGGGAGAGGATGAAATTAATGATACGTAATTGCCCTACACATGGTTTGAATTTGTGGATGATTATACAAATTTTTTATGCCGGATTGAACTTTGCTTCTAGAAATCTTTTAGATTCGGCCACGGGAGGCACTTTTATGGAAATCACTTTAGGAGAAGCTACTAAACTCCTAGATAATATTATGGTTAATTATTCTCAATGGCACACTAAAATATCTACTAATAAGAAAGTGCATGCGATAGAAGAAATTAATGTTTTGAGTGGAAAGATGGATGAACTTATGAAATTATTTGCTAATAAAAGTGTTTCTTCTAATCCTAATGATATGCCTTTGTCTACTTTGATTGAGAATAATAATGAATCTATGGATGTGAATTTTGTTGGTAGGAATAATTTTGGTAACAACGCGTATAGAGGAAACTTTAATCCTAGGCCGTATCCTAGTAATTCCTCTAATAATTATGGTAATTCCTACAAAAATTCTTATGGAAATTTTAATAAGATGCCCTCTGATTTTGAAACTAATATTAAATAATTTATTACTTTGCAAAATAATTTCGATGCTTTGATTGAAGAAAAATTGCTTAAGATTGATGAGTTGGCTAGGAACGTTGATAGAATTTCTCTTGATGTTGATTCTTTGAAACTTAGATCTATTCCACCTAAGCATGATATCAATGAGTCTCTCAAAGCCATGAGAATTTCCATTGATGAGTGCAAAGAAAGAGCCGCTAGGATGCGTGCTAAGAAAGATTGCTTTATAAAAGCATGTTCTTCTAGTTTCCATGATAATAAAGATGAAGATCTAAAAGTTATTGATGTGTCCCCTATTAAATCTTTGTTTTGAAATATGAATATTGATAATGATGGGACTGAATATGATCCACCTTTACCTAGAAGGCGTTCAAAGAATTCGGATTCTTTAGATCTTGATGCTAAAATTGTTAAAAGTGGGATTGAAGAAGTCAAAACTTTAAATATTAATGAACCCACTATTTTGGATTTCAAGGAATTTAATTATGATAATTTCTCTATGATATATTGTATTTCCTTGTTGCAATCCGTGCTAAATTCTCCTCATGCTTATAGTCAAAATAAAGCTTTTACTTAACATATCGTTGATGCTTTGATGCAATCTTATGAAGGAAAACTTGAGTTGGAAGTTTCTATCCCTAGAAAACTTTATGATGAGTGGAACCTACTATTAAAAGTAAAATTAAAGATCATGAATGCTATGCTTTGTGTGATTTGGGTGCTAGTGTTTCCACGATTCCAAAGACTTTGTGTAATTTGCTAGGTTTCCGTGATTTTGATGATGGCTCTTTAAACTTGCACCTTGCGGATTCCACCATTAAGAAACCTATGGGAAGAATTAATGATGTTCTTATTGTTGCAAATAGGAACTATGTGCCCGTAGATTTTATTGTTCTTGACATAGATTGATATCCTTCATGTCCTATTCTTCTTGGTAGACCTTTCCTTAGAACGATTGGTCCAATTATTGATATGAAGGAAGGGAATATTAGATTCCAATTTCCATTAAGGAAAGGCATGAAACACTTCCCTAGAAATAAAATTAAATTACCTTATGAATCTATTATGAGAGCCACTTATGGATTGCCTACCAAAGATGGCAATACCTAGATCTATCCTTGCTTTTTATGCCTAGCTAGGGGCGTTAAACGATAGCGCTTGTTGGGAGGCAACCCAATTTTTTTATTACTTGCTGTTTTATCCTGTTTAGTAATAAATAATTTATCTAGACTCTGTTTTGGTTGTGTTTTTTTGTGTTTAATTAGTGTTTGTGCCAAGTAGAACCGTTGGGAAGACTTGGGAAAGCCTTTTTAATCTTGCTGTAAAAAACAGAAACTTTAGTGCTCACGAGAATTGCTTCCATTTTTATTTGGAAAGTGCTATTTAGTTAATTATTTTTGAAGATGATTAATAGATAAATTCCTCACGTCCAGCAATTTATATTAGAATTTTTGGGGTTCCAGAGCTTGCGTTAGCTACAGATTACTACAGACTGTTCTGTTTTTGACAGATTCTGTTTTTCGTGTGTTGTTTGCTTATTTTAATGAATCTATGGCTAGTAAATTAGTTTATAAACCATAGAGAAGTTGGAATAAAGTAGGTTTAACACCAATATAATTAAATAATGAGTTCATTACAGTACCTTGAAGTGGTGTTTTGTTTTCTTTCGCTAACGGAGCTCACGAGTTTTTTACTTTATGTTTTGTGTTGTGAAGTTTTCAAGTTTTGGGTGAAAGATTTGATGGATTATGGAACAAGGAGTGGAAAGAGCCTAAGCTTGGGGATGCCCATGGCACCCCAAGATAATCTAAGGACACCTAAAAGCCAAATCTTGGGGATGCCCCGGAAGCCATCCCCTCTTTCGTCTACTTCCATCGGTAACTTTACTTGGAGCTATATTTTTATTCACCACATGATATGTGTTTTGCTTGGAGCGTCTTATATGATTTGCTTTTTAGTTTACCAAAATCATCCTTGATGTACACACCTTTTGAGAGACACACACATGATTCGGAAATTATTAGAATACTCTATGCGCTTCACTTATATCTTTTGAGTTATATAGTTTTTGCTCTAGTACTTCACTTATATCTTTTAGAGCACGGTGGTGGTTTTGTTTTATAGAAACTATTATTCTCTCATGCTTCACTTAGATTATTTTGAGAGTCTTAAATAGCATGGTAATTTACTTAAATAATCCTAATATGCTAGGTATTCAAGACTAGTAAAAACTTTCTTATGAGTGTGTTGAATACTAAGAGAAGTTTGATGCTTGATGATTGTTTTGATACATGGAGGTAGTGATATCAAAGTTGTGCTAGTTGAGTAGTTGTGAATTTGAAAATTACTTGTTTTGAAGTTTGCAAGTCCCGTAGCATGCACGTATGGTAAACATTATGTAACAAATTTGAAACATGAGGTGTTCTTTGATTGTCTTCCTTATGAGTGGCGGTCGGGGACGAGCAATGGTCTTTTCCTACCAATCTGTCCCCCTAGGAGCATGCACGTAGTGCTTGGTTTTTGATGACTTGTAGATTTTTGCAATAAGTATGTGAGTTATTTATGACTAATGTTGAGTCCATGGATTATACGCACTCTCACCTTTCCATCATTGCTAGCCTCTTTGGTACCGTGCATTGTCCTTTCTCACATTGAGAGTTGGTGCAAACTTCGCCGGTGCATCCAAACCCCGTGATATGATACGCTCTTTCATACATAAACCTCCTTATATCTTCCTCAAACTAGCCACCATACCTACCTATTATGGCATTCCCATAGCCATTCCGAGATATATTGCCATGCAACTCTCCACCGTTCCGTTTATCATGACACGTTCATCATTGTCATATTGCTTTGCATGATCATGTAGTTGACATAGTATTTGTGGCAAATCCACCATTCATAATTCTTTCATACATGTCACTCTTGGTTCATTGCATATCCCGGTACACCGCCGGAGGCATTCATATAGAGTCATACTTTGTTCTAGTATCGAGTTGTAATCAATGAGTTGTAAATAAATAGAAGTGTGATGATCATCATTTTCTAGAGCATTGTCCCAAGTGAGGAAAAATAAAAAAATAAAAAAAGAGAAGAAAGGCCATAAAAAAAGAGAAGGCCCAAAAAAATGGGAGAAAAAGATAGAAGGGACAATGTTACTATCCTTTTTACCACACTTGTGCTTCAAAGTAGCACCATAATCTTCATGATAGAGAGTCTTTTGTTTTGTCGCTTTAATATACTAGTGGGAACTTTTCATTATAGAACTTGGCTTGTATATTCCAACAATGGGCTTCCTCAAATGCCCTAGGTCTTCGTGAGCAAGCAAGTTGGATGCACACCCACTTAGTTTGTTTTGTTGAGATTTCATATATTTATAGCTCTAGTGCATCCGTTGCATGGCAATCCCTACTTCTTGCATTAACATCAATTGATGGGCATCTCCATAGCTCATTGATTAGCCTCGTTGATGTGAGACTTTCTCCCTTTTTTCTTCTCCACATAACCCCCATAATTATATTCTATTCCACCCATAGTGCTATATCCATGGCTCACGCTCATGTATTGTGTAAAGGTTGAAAATGTTTTAGATTACTAAAGTATGAAATAATTGCTTGGCTTGTCATCAGGGTTGTGCATGATGAGAGCATTCTTGTGTGACGAAAATTGAGCATGACTAAACTATATGATTTTTTAGGGATGGACTTTCTTTGGCCATGTTATTTTGAGAGGACATAATTGCTTAGTTAGTATGCTTGAAGTATTATTGTTTTTATGTCAATATTGAACTTTTATCTTGAATCTTTCGGATCTGAATATTCATACCACAATTAAGAAGAATTACATTGAAATTATGCCAAGTAGCATTCCACATCAAAAATTATGTTTTTATCATTTACCCACTCGAGGACGAGCAAGAATTAAGCTTGGGGATGCTTGATACGTCTCCAACGTATCTATAATTTTTGATTGTTCCATGCTATATTATATTCTGTTTTGTACAATATTGGGCTTTATTATACACTTTTATATTATTTTTTGGACTAACCTATTAAATGGAGGCCCAGCCCAGAATTGCTATTTTTGCCTATTTCAGAGTTTCACAGAAAAAGAATATCAAACGGAATCCAAACGGAATGAAACCTTCAGGAACGTGATTTTCGGAATGAACGTGATCCAGAGGACTTGGACCCTATGTCAAGACATCAACCAGGAGGCCACGAGGTAGGGGGGCGCGCCTACCCCCCTGGGCGCGCCCTTCACCCTCGTGGGACCCCTGTTGCTCCACCGACGTACTCGTTCCTCCTATATATACCTACGTACCCCCAAACTACCAGATACGGAGCAAAAACCCTAATTCCACCACCGTAACTTTCTGTATCCACGAGATCCCATCTTGGGGCCTTTTCCGGAGCTCCGCCGGAGGAGGCATCGATCATGGAGGGATTCTACATCAACACCATAGCCCCTCCGTTGAAGTGTGTGTAGTTTACCTCAGACCTTCGGGTCCATAGTTATTAGCTAGATGGCTTCTTCTCTCTTTTTGGATCTCAATACATAGTTCTTCCCCTCTCTTGTGGAGATCTATTCGATGTAATCTTGTTTTGCGGTGTGTTTGTTGAGACCGATGAATTGTGGGTTTATGATCAAGTTTATCTATGAACAATATTTGAATCTTCTCTGAATTCTTTTATGTATGATTGGTTATCTTTGCAAGTCTCTTCGAATTATCAGTTTGGTTTGGCCTACTAGATTGATCTTTCTTGCAATGGGAGAAGTGCTTAGCTTTGGGTTCAATCTTGCGGTGTCCTTTCCTAGTGACAGTAGGGGCAGCAAGGCACATATTGTATTGTTTCCATCGAGGATAACAAGTTGGGGCTTATTTCATATTGCATGAGTTTATCCCTCTAAATCATGTCATCTTGCTTAAAGTGTTACTCTGTTCTCTTGAACTTAATACTCTAGATGCATGCTGGATAGCGGTCGATGTGTGGAGTAATAGTAGTAGATGCAGGCAGGAGTCGGTCTACTTGTCTCGGACGTGATGCCTATATACATGATCATACCTAGATATTCTCATAACTATGCTCAGTTCTGTCAATTGCTCAACAGTAATTTGTTTACCCACCGTGAATACTTATGCTCTTAAGAGAAGCCACTGGTGAAACCTATGGCCCCCGGGTCTATCTTCCATCATATTAATCTTCCAATACTTAGTTATTTTTATTGCCTTTTATTTTACTTTGCATCTTTATCATAAAAATACCTAAAATATTATCTTATCATATCTATCAGATCTCACTCTCGTAAGTGACCGTGTAGGGATTGACAACCCCTTACCACATTGGTTGTGAGGATTTATTTGTTTGTGTAGGTGCGAGGGACTCGTGCGTGGCCTCCTACTGGATTGATACCTTGGTTCTCAAAAACTAAGGGAAATACTTACGCTACTTTGCTGCATCACCCTTTCCTCTTCAAGGGAAAACCAACGCAAGTGCTCAAGAGGTAGTAGAGTACAAGCCGAGGGATGAAGCTAACCTCGGTGGAAAATGATGGCCACTCCTGTTGTTGTCCTGCATAAGTAGTGGAAAGGCGTGATAAGTACAACAATCTTAACATCAAACAAATATAGCAAAGGTAAACAACATCATCTCCAAATGATAGCTTGAATGTGTTGGTTTTAGCATGTTGTTAAAGCAGATATAAAATGGAAGGCAATGTTACCGACAGCAGGCTTAATAGCCATCAAATATTGCAATTCAAATTGGTATTGTTGAAAATGAATAGAACGTAGGTAATGCTTAAACATCACACTGGATAAATGTGTAAAACTGAAATAAAGAGCATGTGTTAACTACACCAGGAATAACTGGAACCAAATATAACCGTTCAAACTGGTATTGATGTAGTCGAGCGGCACAGTTCCGACTTGCACATAATCAACCACACATTGTGAATGATTGAAATAAACAAGGCATAAATGACCAATATAACAACCAAATATAGCCATTGAAAACTGGACAGAGTCTCACTGCAACCAAGCTAACAAGAAAATATAGATAAACATGACATATGCTTGTAAACTGGACAAATGCTCACTGCAACCAACCTAACAAGCAGATAAAGATAAACAAGGCATCTGCTTGATAACAAGAGAAATGCTAAAAAAGCAACCTAACAACCAAATACAGATAAACAAGGCATCTGCTTGATAGCTGGACAAATGATAAAAAAGCAACCTAACAACCAAATACAGATAAACAAGGCATCTGCTTGATAACTGGACAAATACTCACTGCAACCAAACTAAGAACCAAATACAGATAAACAAGGCATCTGCTCGATAACTGAAAAAATGCTCACTCCAACCAACCTAACAACCAAATACAAATAAACAAGGCATCTACTCACTATAAACAACCAAATATAGCCATTTGTGAAACTAAAGTGGACAATTCATACTTACACATCACATAGACCTATTGAACAATACATTTTTGCATAACTGAAATAATTAAACACGGCACAGTTAAAGCACCGCAGGACAAATGCTACTACAACAAAGGGTATGGGTTGGCAAGCTAGAAAAGGTAATATTTGCTGATAGAATGTTGCCTCACATTTCATGGACGGGATCCTTCCAGTTGGAAGAGCACAGACCCATGGTGCACTCTCTGATGTCACAGATGGGTTGTTTCACCTTGGAAGAACCTTCGTGGGTGCCCTCCTCGTGGTCGTGATCGTGGTCGATGAGATCTGACTTGGCAATTGAGGATCCCAAGCCGGCGCCGTAGAACGTGTCCTTCAGAAGTGACAAAATGGGCTCGATGGCATATAAAGCTCGCAAATCCTTGACCGCTTGGCGGAGGAGATCAACGGCAGGGCCATCAAAGAGATCTATGATGGTTGAACCAGAGGGGTTGGGGATGGACCACTTAACCTGTGACATGGCCCGTGTGAAGCCGTCGGTGTGGACAAGCTTGATGTCGTAGCCAGCTTTCCCGAGATACAGTAATACGCTAGCCCACTAACATGAAGCCTTCGGCATGGCAACGTAGTCAACGTCTTCGCCGACTTCCGGGGCGACGTGTTGCTCCGAGATCGACAGGTCGGGGCGAACGGCGGCCACCTCACCAACGTCCATCAGAGAGGCAATGATAAACCTCTTCTTGGCCGAACGCTCGTCGGGCTCCCCGGGATACGTGGTCGAGCTTAGGCTGCAACATTCTGGAGCAGGAGATGTGGATCTGGCGGGGAGGGACACCGCAGGCCTCATCTAAAAACTCAGGGGAGTGGGGCGATGGTATGGAAATCACTGGATAACCCGAACTTGATTATCAAGCTAGGAGGAACGGGCAGACCAGTAGGGTTGGCGGCGGCCGCGAGCTAGGGTTCGAAGGGGGGAGGGGGGCGGGTGGGGGACTGTGGAGGGGGGTGGTGTTTGAGGATACGCTGCAGCTACTAAATTTTTTAGTAATGATGGGTGGAGATGGTGGTGGATGAGGAAGGGCGACGGTTCAAATGCCTCGGCTGCTAAAATTTTACTATAAGGTTGGTGCTGGAGGAGTGTGGACGACGGTTGAAGTATGACGGCTACTAAAATTTGGGTGAAGGAATTGATGCGGGGCGGGAGTGCCCAAGATCGCGCACGGTCCAATAACAATATGCGTGTATGATAATAAGGAAAACTGGCGCGGATCCGCCTATTTTTGCAACACTCAAGGCGGGTAGTTTGTTTTTTATATTTCTAGCTAGCTGGTCTATCGCACACGGTTCGTCCTAATTTCCAAATAAACTTACCCGCCTTTAGCTTCCCCAGGTGGTGGTTTTACAGCGCACTTGCATCACACACGGTTAAGCCAGTACCTCCACCCTTTGCTCGCGCTTGCGCGGTCGTGGTGATTTCAGCGCACTTGCATCGCACATGGTTGAGCTAGTACCTCCACCTTAATTTGCTCGCGCTTGCGCGGTCGTGGTGATTCACATCGCATTTGTATCGCACATGGTTTAGATATTATACCCCGTGTCCGTTGAGGATCATCAGAGTCTTTGCAGCAAAAAATAACGTTAGGGGGGGTCAAAAGACAGCCACACCAGCATGTGGCCCAAATATATATGAGTGAAAAGGGCGGTATGTGATGTTCAAAATTCCAATGCACAACTTTGACCCCGCGGACCCACGGTTGGGCACGTCATGGAAGATCATTGAGAGGGACAGAAGTCAAGAACCACCTGGAAGTGGCCAAATATATGTACGAATATTGGGGATGTTTAAAACTTTAAATACACAATGCATAACTTTGGTGGCACCTGCCTCGCAAACCCGAAAGCACCCTAACAACCACCTAGCTAGGATATATATAATGAAATAATGTCGTACCTAGCTAGGATGCTTGGTCCACCACCTCCCACTTCGTGTCAGCAGGGCGGATGCATGTAATGATCGATACTTTGGTCATACATGCATGTCGCCATGACCTACCATAAGACGGACCAATGATTCTTTCGTTTGGTCAAATGACAGTTGTTGTTGTCGATAAACCACTTGGGCCAATAGATTGAACCATCATAAACATCGCACGAGAGGGACCAAAAAACCAGCACCTCTTGCATGCGGCCCAAAATGATCTACGTTGGGAAGGGGTGATGTGTGTTTTCAATATAGAATAATGTACAATTTAGATGTGGTTCCTACCTCTCGATATAGACAACAACCATGAAGGCAAGGTAGTTAAGGATGAGATACGTACACAGGGTTTGATGTAGGTCGAACCCAACAATCCGAGCATCTGGGAGGGAATCTTGACAACGCATGAGCTCGAGCTTTGGTTTACTGACATTTGACGGTGACCAGCCCTAACATAAACTAGGAGGAATCCATTCATGGCCAACACATACCCCTCATTATCGGTCAAAGTGATGATATATATACACTCGAGGAGCCCACAGATATCCATGTCGTCACAAAAAACCACACAAGGGAGATGTGGTCGATCAGAAGACCCCGTATACACTGCATGCAGCCTGAAAATATGTATGGGTACGATGGTGTATGATGTGTTTAAATCCCAAATGCACAACTTCAATGGGCCACGCCAAGTACATTACAAACCAAACACCGTACCTGACTCCAAGCCTGGTTCAATACCTATGATGTCAGTTTGCCAACTTTGAGGTGGCAGCAGGGGGGTCGTCCCACGCATGCACTCAAACTTTATTTTGTCTAGCATGGGACACATCTATATATATATATATATACATCTATACACATATATAGTGTGCGAATAACTATGAAAGTTGCTCGTTGGATGAAGCCAATCCGACGGTACAGAGATGGCAAATCCGAGCACTACTGGCCGTTGGATATCATCTACATTCCACCAGATTCTGCCACATGTATAATCTAGAAGACTCCATGGTTGAACTTAAGCATAATGCACAAACCTCTAAACACAAGCACTTCTCCTTTGTTCTCTAGAATCTTCCATATCTTAATTGCCCAAACTTTTTTTCTAAATGAATTGTCACCTTTTCTTTTTACCTTTAGAATGCACAATTCCATGAATCTTAAAATAGTTTTTTTTACAAAACTAATTGATTTTGGATGATATGAACTATAAGAATTAATCGAACATCTACATCATGCATATCTGGGAGAAGAGGCGGGCAACCGATGAGAGGAGTGGCGAGAAACGGTAGCCTATTTTGAATGAAAACCTAGTAGAGAAGGAAGCGTGAGCTACACGACGCATGCGCACAGTGCTTACCCATGTACTGCATATACTCTCGAAAGGGCTCGGGGCTGCGGTTCGATCTGGGAGCATCCAACGGTGCACACGTACGATCCGTGGGGTTTGGGTTCTGGCCAGTCAGAACGCAGGACTCAGATCGCGCACGCAGCGGGGGGAGGGGGAATATCATACAGAAACCAACATTCGGTGGAAATCGGTGAAAACCACGAGAAAAAGATGTTTTGAAGTTTCAAAAAAATGCGGGATGTTGAGAGGATGATGTTTTATTGGCACAGAAAATTTCAAGTTGAAACACATTAAGAGATGTGAGCTATGAAAAAGACAAAATCAGTGTTGAATAGTGCCAAATAGTAATGTCACTATTCAGGGCAGAATTTGTCTTTTTCATAGCTCACATCTCGTAATATTTTTCAACTTGAAATTTTGTGTCGCAATAAAACATCACCTTCTTAAGATACCACATTTTTTTCAGATTTTTATGAAACTTTAACATATGGTTTCCATGAAGTTTTCATTGAATATCGGCTTTCGTGAGTGAACCGTGTGCTATTTGAAAACATGTCGTGAGAAGAATCTCGGTCTTTAAATCCCCATAAATCCAAAACTAATCTGAAAATCGTGAAACCTGCCATGGTGTCACGACATCGCACTTATATGTCGAGGAATTTTTTTCGTCCATTGTGGCGCAAGTTTTATTACAAGCCTCTTACAAACCGGAGCTTCTCTCAAAGAAGCCTCATGGTTCTGAAAGGGAAACGTGTCCCCCTTGTGGGCGAAACGTAATCACTGCCTCTTTTCACCTTGTATTTACTTCTACGGGAAACATGGAACGACAGGATATCCGTGCTGAAATTTAAACTTATTCAGGGTTCGTTTGGCCTTTTTATACACTAATTGAGTTTCCTAGGCATTTAATGTCCATAATTCAAATCTGAACTACAAATACATGCTCCAGTTCACCAAAATGGCTAGAAAAATTATACATGTGTCCTTGGGTGCATGTTTAGGTCCCATGCCAGGAATGGGAACGAATTACAACCGTACTGGTGTCATGGCTCGTACTCAAACATTTCGAATCTCGGTTTTTAAGTCCCCATAAATCCTAAACTCACCAGAAAGTCATCAAAGGTGGCATGGTGTCACGTCATGGCACATATATGTCGTGGTAAAAACATTGTCCAATTTGGGCCAAGCTTTATTACAAACCTCTTACAAAAACTGGAGCTTCTCTCAAAGAAGCCTCGTGGTTCTGATAGGGAAACGTGTTCCCCTTGTGGGCGAAACGTAATCACTGCCTCTTTTCGCCTTGTATTTTCTTCCACGGGCAACATGGAACCACAGGATATCCGTGCTGAAATTTAAACTTATTCAGGGTTCGTTTGGCCTTTTTATACACTAATTGAGTTTCCTAGGCATTTAATGTCCATAATTCAAATCTGAACTACAAATACATGCTCCAGTTCACCAAAATGGCTAGAAAAATTATACATGTGTCCTTGGGTGCATGTTTAGGTCTCATGCCAGGAATGGGAACGAATTACAACCGTACTGGTGTCCTGGCTCTTCCTCAAACATTTCAAATCTCAGTTTTTAAGTCCCCATAAATCCTAAACTCACCAGAAAGTCATCAAAGGTGGCAAGGTGTCATGTCATGGCACATATATGTTGTGGTAAAAACATTGCCAATTTGGGCCAAGCTTTATTACAAACCTCTTACAAACCGGAGCCTGTCGCAAGAACCCTCGTGGTTTCGATAGGGAAACGTGTCCCCTTGTGGGCCAAACGATAATCACTCCCTCTTCTAGCCTCGTATTTTCTTCTACACGCGACACGAAACAACTGGAGATTCACGCTGAACTTTGAAATTATTCAGGGTTCGTTTGACCTTTTTATTCACTAATTGAGTTTTCTAGGAATTTAATGTCCATCATTCAAATCCGAACTACAAATACATGCTCCAATGCACCAAAATGGCTAGAAAAAACGTACATGTTTCCTTGGGGTGCATGTTTAGGTCCCATGGAATGAATGTGAACGAATTCAACCGTCTCGTCGTCTTGGCTTGGCCACAAACATTGCGAATCTCGGTTTTTAAATGTCTGTAAATCCAAAACTCACCAGGAAATCATGAAACTTGGCATGGTGCATGGTATATATAATTGTCCAATTTGGGCGAAGCTATATTACAAGCCTTTTACAAACCGGAGCCTGTCGCAACCCTCGTGGTTCCGGTAGGGAAACATGCCCCTCTTGTGGGCTAAATGATAATCGATGCCTCTTCTCGCCTTGAACTTTGTTTTCTACAGGCAACATAGAATAACAGGAGTGTCGGGCTGAAATTTGAAACTGTTCAGGGTTCGTTTGGCCATTGTATATATATATATTACTAATTACTAAGTTTTCTAAGTATTTAATGTAGTCCATAATTCAAATTTGAACTACAACCACATGCTCCAGTGAAGCAAAATGAGTGGGAAATCGTACATGTGTCATTGGGTGCATGTTTAGGTCTCGTTTAAGGAATGAGAATGAATTACAAACTTGCCGTCGTCCTGAAACAATGAGAATCTTGGTTTTTAAATCCCAGTAAATAAATAAGTCACCCAGAAAACATGAAACTTAACATGGTTTCATGACATGGCCCATATATGCCGTGGTAAAAAAATCGTCCAGTTTGAGAAGAGGCACACACATTAGTAGCTAACAAAGTCCTTTTTGAAACAAAAAGCTGACATGTTAATATCGCAAACGGTTGTATTATATTTACCATGTCTAAATTTAACCATACTCGGTGGTGTGCGTGCAACTGCTTGATTAGATGGGACGAGTGCGAGAATTTCGCCGCGCAGGCTTGACGGGACGCGTGCGAGTAGTCCGCCGCGCAGGCTCGACGGGACGCGTGCATCCTGTCCACCTCGCAGGCTCGATGGGACATGTGCGAGTAGCAAGGCCGCACATGCTCATCGGGAAGCGAGCTCTTTGACCTCCATGCACCAGCCGCCCCCCGCCTCGCTCACAACTTCTCCATTAATGGGTTAATTAAAGCACATGGACGGAGGGTGTTTGCTTGTGATCCCATGGCAGCATTTGCTTTGTTTGTGTTTTCAACTAGTATTCCACCCTAATTTAAATTGCCACATAGGGCAACGGATAATACGACCACAAATAAAATGGCAACGGATAATACGATGACAAATTTACAATTGCGCACATAATAATTGTCTTACATATTCCAGATAATTTAAAATGCCACATGCGGTAAAGCCCGGAAGACACGGGCGCAAGATAAGAAGGAAATTGCAGACAACGATCTGGGACACTACTGTCTCTACTCGTCGATGGATCGCCGGGCGGCGAAATCCGCTAGCTCCTTCTTCAATTCCTCACGACTTTGCTTGAAAGCAGCCACGGATTCCTCCACCTCCTGCTCGCGCTCGATCCGGAGCTTCCTCAAGCCACCCATCAGTTCCTCGATGACCGCTTTCAGCGTCATCTCCGAAGCACTGCTCTGCTCATGCAACATCTTCCAGCCGGCGGCCTCCTCCTCCTTCTTGGTGACCAACATGAGGAGCTTCGCATTGTCATCCATGAGTTGCTCGACGAGGCTGGTCGCCTTGTCAACCGAGGCATCTCTAATCTTGAGTAGCTTCATCGAGCCGTTGACCAGCTCCTGCTGCGTAGTGACGCCAGTGAGAATGTCGTCGTTGCTGGTGAAGGACTTCAGGAAGGCCGGCTCGTCGCGATGGCCAACGCCGCGAATGCACTTGTGAGAGCCCTCGCGTGCCCGTGAGAGCTCATTCGAGGGCTCCGCGGCGCGCCCGAACATCTCTGCTGAGGCTACGGCTTCGCGGCGGGACCTCTCTAGTGCTTCTGCGGCCTTGGTCTTTGCTGCCTGGTTATATGTCCACCCTAAACTCCTCCTACCGGTCATGGCGGAACGACTTGACAGAGAAAACCAATTTTGTGGGTGATGAGGAGAGGAACTATGAAGTAATTTTCGAGTGGGTAGTTTTTATAGCCCGGTGCTAAGTGTGAACACATATTAGTTTGATAGGTGTGAACAGATTTGCAATTACTTATTGCGTTGTAATCATCAATGTGACGAGAAACAAGGTCAAAATTTATTGATGGCAGAAGGTTGACCATGTGGTTGCTTGCCGTTGAGGCGGCCGTGGCGCACTCCGCTCTGGCGTCCCTGCGCGCGCTCTGCTCGCTGTTGAGGCAAAGTTACAATGGCAACTATTAATAATTCTCAATAATTGTCTTACATATTCAGGATAATTTAAAATGCCAAATGTGGCATGGCCCAGAACTCTCACGACCTACCAAGCTTCAAAATATCGGATATCGGGTTCGTATCGGTGTGGCTTTGACATATCAGATGTCGGATATCAGTTGATATATCGGACGATATGTAGATATATCGGCGAACACCCATCTAGTTTTTTCATTATTCTTGTTCAAAACATTTACTTTTAGTAAAAGAAAATGTATGGTGTCAATGCTTTAACATAACCTTTTAGGTTCCTAGTTTACTAACTTGTTAATTAAGAAATAATTAAGGAAAGATTCACAAAATCGTTACTCTATGATTAAAAAAGTATGAAATATATGCATTTGTATGAAACATTGTGAGTGACTTTGATAATATATAATGACTTTGTATGCATAATCTTATTTCACTGTTATCCAATAAAGAATTGTTGTAATCTATGTATCGTTCTATATCGATGTCCCAACCCGCCTCCGCCTACGGAGCTGCTAGCGCTGGGAGGCTCTTGTGGCTGCTGGGCCTCTTCTAGAAGAGCTCGACAGTGTGCAATCACGCGCATGACAACTCCGCTGAACCGCTCCATTTCCATGTCTCTGGCCTGGTAGCAAATTCCGTTGGCAATATTCTACTTCATCGGGGACGTCAACTGCGCCAAGGATGCGCTTGAGCCTGGCCACCACATCATCAAGATCGAGGTTGACATGGCCGCCGTGGGTAATGATGAAGCCTTAGGCTGCCTTTATCTTGACTGAATCGCAGAGGTCCTCTGCCCATTCCTTGTGGGGCATCAGGCTCTCGATGAGCACTGGTGACGGTGGCTCTTCGGGTGGGTCATCGTGAAGGAAATATGCCCTAGAGGCAATAATAAAGTTATTATTTATTTCCTTATATCATGATAAATGTTTATTATTCATGCTAAAATTGTATTAACTGGAAACATAATACATGTGTGAATACATAGACAAACAGAGTGTCACTAGTATGCCTCTACTTGACTAGCTCGTTAATCAAAGATGGTTATGTTTCCTAACCATGGACAAAGAGTTGTTATTTGATTAATGGGATCACATCATTAGGTGAATGATCTGATTGACATGACCCATTCCATTAGCTTAGCACCCGATCGTTTAGTATGTTGCTATTGCTTTCTTCATGACTTATACATGTTCCTATGACTATGAGATTATGCAACTCCCGTTTGCCGGAGGAACACTTTGTGTGCTACCAAACATCACAACGTAACTGGGTGATTATAAAGGTGCTCTACAAATGTCTCCAAAGGTACATGTTGGGTTGGCGTATTTCGAGATTAGGATTTGTCACTCCGATTGTCGGAGAGGTATCTCTGGGCCCTCTCGGTAATGCACATCACATAAGCCTTGCAAGCATTGCAACTAATGAGTTAGTTGTGAGATGATGTATTACGGAACGAGTAAAGAGACTTGCCGGTAACGATATTGAACTAGGTATTGAGATACCGATGATCAAATCTCGGGTAAGTAACATACCGATGACAAAGGGAACACTGTATGTTGTTATGCGGTCTGACCGATAAAGATCTTCGTAGAATATGTAGGAACCAATATAAGCATCCAGGTTCCGCTATTGGTTATTGACCAGAGATGTGTCTCGGTCATGTCTACATTGTTCTCGAACCGTAGGGTCCGCACGCTTAACGTTACGATGACAGTTTCATTATGAGTTTATGTATTTTGATGTACCGAAGGTTGTTTGGAGTCCCGGATGTGATCATGGACATGACGAGGAGTCTCAAAATGGTCGAGACATAAAGATCGACATATTGGAAGCCTATATTTGGATATCGAAATCGTTCCGGGTGAAATCGGGATTTTACCGGAGTACCGGGGGGTTACCGGAAACCCCCCGGGGGTTGTTGGGCCTACATGGGCCCTAAGGGAGAAGAGGAAGGAGGCAAGAGGTGGCCGCGTGCCCCTCCCCTCCCTAGTCCGAATAGGACAAGGAGAGGGGGGCGGCACCCCCCCCTTTCCTTTCCCTCTTCCTCCTCTTTCCCACTTCTCCTTCTCCAACTAGGAAAGAAGGGAGTCCTACTCCCGGTGGGAGTAGGACTCCCCCTTGGCACGCCCTCCTTGGCCGGCCGCCCCCTCCCCTTGGCTCCTTTATATACGGGGGCAGGGGGGCACCCTAGAACACACAAGTTGATCTTCGTGATCGTTCCTTAGCCATGTGCGGTGCCCCCTTCCACCATATTCCACCTCGGTCATATTGTAGTGGTGCTTAGGCGAAGCCCTGCGACGGTTGAACATCAAGATCGTCACCATGCCGTCGTGCTGACGGAACTCCTCCCTGAAGCTTTGCTGGATCGGAGCCCAGGGAGCATCATCGAGCTGAACATGTGCCAAGACCTCGGAGGTGCCAGAGTAACGGTGCTTGGATCGGTTGGACCGGGAAGACGTACGACTACTTCCTCTATGTTGCGTCAACGCTTCCACTTCGGTCTACGAGGGTACGTAGACAACACTCTCCCCTCTCGTTGCTATGCATCACCATGATCTTGCGTGTGCGTAGGAATTTTTTTTGAAATTACTACGTTCCCCAACAGTGGCATCCGAGCCTAGGTTTTATGGTTTGATTTTATATGCACGAGTAGAACACAAGTGAGTTGTGGGCGATATAAGTCATACTGCTTACCAACATGTCATACTTTGGTTCGGCGGTATTGTTGGATGAAGCGGCCCGGACCGACATTACGCGTACGCTTACGCGAGACTGGTTCTACCACCGTGCTTTGCACATAGGTGGCTGGCGGGTGTCAGTTTCTCCAACTTTAGTTGAACCGAGTGTGGCTACGCCTGGTCCTTGCAAAGGTTAAAACAGCACCAACTTGACAAACTATCGTTGTGGTTTTGATGCGTAGGTAAGATTGGTTCTTGCTTAAGCCCGTAGCAGCCACGTAAAACTTGCAACAAACAAAGTAGAGGACGTCTAACTTGTTTTTGCAGGGCATGTTGTGATGTGATATGGTCAAGGCATGATGCTAAATTTTATTGTATGAGATGATCATGTTTTGTAACCAAGTTATCGGCAACTGGCAGGAGCCATATGGTTGTCGCTTTATTGTATGCAATGCAATCGCCCTGTAATGCTTTACTTTATCACTAAGCGGTAGCGATAGTCGTAGAAGCATAAGATTGGCGAGACGACAACGATGCTACGATGGAGATCAAGGTGTCGCGCCGGTGACGATGGTGATCATGACGGTGCTTCGGAGATGGAGATCACAAGCACAAGATGATGATGGCCATATCATATCACTTATATTGATTGCATATGATGTTTATCTTTTATGCATCTTATCTTGCTTTGATTGACGGTAGCATTATAAGATGATCTCTCACTAAATTTCAAGATAAAAAGTGTTCTCCCTGAGTATGCACCGTTGCCAAAGTTCGTCGTGCCCAAACACCACGTGATGATCGGGTGTGATAAGCTCTACGTCCATCTACAACGGGTGCAAGCCAGTTTTGCACACGCAGAATACTCAGGTTAAACTTGACGAGCCTAGCATATGCAGATATGGCCTCGGAACACTGAGACCGAAAGGTCGAGCGTGAATCATATAGTAGATATGATCAACATAGCGATGTTCACCATTGAAAACTACTCCATTTCACGTGATGATCGGTTATGGTTTAGTTGATTAGGATCACATGATCACTTAGATGATTAGAGGGATGTCTATCTAAGTGGGAGTTCTTAAGTAATATGATTAATTGAACTTAAATTTATCATGAACTTAGTCCCTGATAGTATCTTGCTTGTTTATGTTGATTGTAGATAGATGGCCCGTGCTGTTGTTCCGTTGAATTTTAGTGCGTTCCTTGAGAAAGCAAAGTTGAAAGATGATGGTAGCAATTACACGGACTGGGTCCGTAACTTGAGGATTATCCTCATTGCTGCACAGAAGAGTTACATCCTGGAAGCACCGCTGGGTGCCAGGCCTGCTGCTGATGCAACTGACGATGTTAAGAACGTCTGGCAGAGCAAAGCTGATGACTACTCGATAGTTCAATGTGCCATGCTTTACGGCTTAGAACCGGGACTTCAACGATGTTTTGAACGTCATGGGGCATATGAGATGTTCCAAGAGTTGAAGTTAATATTCCAGCAGAATGCCCGGATTGAGAGATATAAAATCTCCAATAAATTCTATAGATGCAAGATGGAGGAGAATAGTTCTGTCAGTGAGCATATACTCAAGATGTCTGGGTACTGTAATCATTTGATTCAACTGGGAGTTAATCTTCCGGATGATAGCATCATTGACAGAATTCTCCAATCACTTCCACCAAGCTACAAGAGCTTCGTGATGAACTATAATATGCAAGGGATGGATAAGACAATTCCCGAGCTCTTCGCAATGCTAAAGGCTGTGGAGGTAGAAATCAAGAAGGAGCATCAAGTGTTGATGGTCAACAAGACCACTAGTTTCAAGAAAAAGGGCAAAGGGAAGAAGAAGAAGAAGGGGAACTTCAAGAAGAACAGCAAGCATGTTGCTGCTCAGGAGAAGAAACCCAAGTCTGGACCTAAGCCTGAAACTGAGTGCTTCTACTGCAAGCAGACTGGTCACTGGAAGCGGAACTGCCCCAAGTATTTGGTGGATAAGAAGGATGGCAAGGTGAACAAAGGTATATGTGATATACATGTTATTGATGTGTACCTTACTAGAGCTCGCAGTAGCACCTGGGTATTTGATACTGGTTCTGTTGCTAATATTTGCAACTCGAAACAGGGAGTACGGATTAAGCGAACACTGGCAAAGGACGAGGTGACGATGCATGCGGGAAATGGTTCCAAAGTCAATGTGATTGCGGTCGGCACACTACCTCTACATGTACCTTCGGGGTTAGTATTAGACATAAATAATTGTTATTTGGTGCCAGCGTTGAGCATGAACATTATATCTGGATCTTGTTTGATGCGAGACGGTTATTCATTTAAATCAGAGAATAATGGTTGTTCTATTTATATGAGTAATATCTTTTATGGTCATGCACCCTTGAAGAGTGGTCTATTTTTGATGAATCTCGATAGTAGTGATACACATATTCATAATGTTGAAGCCAAAAGATGCAGAGTTGATAATGATAGTGCAACTTATTTGTGGCACTGCCGTTTAGGTCATATCGCTATAAAGCGCATCAAGAAACTCCATACTGATGGACTTTTGGAACCACTTGATTATGATTCACTTGGTACTTGCGAACCGTGCCTCATGGGCAAGATGACTAAAACGCCGTTCTCCGATACTATGGAGAGAGCAACAGATTTGTTGGAAATCATACATACAGATGTATGTGGTCCGATGAATGTTGAGGCTCGTGGCGGATATCGTTATTTTCTCACCTTCACAGATGATTTAAGCAGATATGGGTATATCTACTTAATGAAGCATAAGTCTGAAACATTTGAAAAGTTCAAAGAATTTCAGAGTGAAGTTGAAAATCATCGTAACAAGAAAATAAAGTTTCTACGATCTGATCGTGGAGGAGAATATTTGAGTTACGAGTTTGGTCTACATTTGAGACAATGCGGAATAGTTTCGCAGCTCACGCCACCCAGAACACCACAACGTAATGGTGTGTCTGAACGTCGTAATCGTACTTTACTTGATATGGTGCGATCTATGATGTCTCTTACAGATTTACCGCTATCGTTTTGGGGTTATGCTTTAGAGACGGCCGCATTCACGTTAAATAGGGCACCATCAAAATCCATTGAGACGACGCCTTATGAACTATGGTTTGGCAAGAAACCAAAGTTGTCGTTTCTTAAAGTTTGGGGCTGTGATGCTTATGTGAAAAAGCTTCAACCTGATAAGCTCGAACCCAAATCGGAGAAATGTGTCTTCATAGGATACCCAAAGGAGACTGTTGGTTACACCTTCTATCACAGATCCGAAGGCAAGACATTCGTTGCTAAAAATGGATCCTTTCTAGAGAAGGAGTTTCTCTCGAAAGAAGTGAGTGGGAGGAAAGTAGAACTTGATGAGGTAACTGTACCTGCTCCCTTATTGGAAAGTAGTACATCACAGAAACCGGTTTCTGTGACACCTAAACCAATTAGTGAGGAAGTTAATGATGATGATCATAGAACTTCAGATCAAGTTGCTACTGAACCTCGTAGATCAAACAGAGTAAGATCCGCACCAGAGTGGAACTGTAATCCTATTCTAGAAGTCATGCTACTAGATCATGATGAACCTACGAACTATGAAGAAGCGATGGTGAGCCCAGATTCCGCAAAATGGCTTGAAGCCATGAAATCTGAGATGGGATCCATGTATGAGAACAAAGTGTGGACTTTGGTTGACTTGCCCGATGATCGGCAAGCAATTGAGAATAAATGGATCTTCAAGAAGAAGACTGACGCTGACGGTAATGTTACTGTCTACAAAACTCGACTTGTTGCAAAAGGTTTTCGACAAGTTCAAGGGATTGACTATGATGAGACCTTCTCACCCGTAGCGATGCTTAAGTCTGTCCGAATCATGTTAGCAATTGCCGCATTTTATGATTATGAAATTTGGCAAATGGATGTCAAAACTGCATTCCTGAATGGATTTCTGGAAGAAGAGTTGTATATGATGCAACCAGAAGGTTTTGTCGATCCAAAGGGAGCTAACAAAGTGTGCAAGCTCCAGCAATCCATTTATGGACTGGTGCAAGCCTCTCGGAGTTGGAATAAATGCTTTGATAGTGTGATCAAAGCATTTTGTTTTATACAGACTTTTGGAGAAGCCTGTATTTACAAGAAAGTGAGTGGGAGCTCTGTAGCATTTCTGATATTATATGTGGATGACATATTACTGATTGGAAATGATATAGAATTTCTGGATAGCATAAAGGGATACTTGAATAAGAGTTTTTCAATGAAAGACCTCGGTGAAGCTGCTTACATATTAGGCATTAAGATCTATAGAGATAGATCAAGACGCTTAATTGGACTTTCACAAAGCACATACCTTGACAAAGTTTTGAAGAAGTTCAAAATGGATCAAGCAAAGAAAGGGTTCTTGCCTGTGTTACAAGGTGTGAAGTTGAGTAAGACTCAATGCCCGACCACTGCAGAAGATAGAGAGAAAATGAAAGATGTTCCCTATGCTTCAGCCATAGGCTCTATCATGTATGCAATGCTGTGTACCAGACCTGATGTGTGCCTTGCTATAAGTCTAGCAGGGAGGTACCAAAGTAATCCAGGAGTGGATCACTGGACAGCGGTCAAGAACATCCTGAAATACCTGAAAAGGACTAAGGATATGTTTCTCGTTTATGGAGGTGACAAAGAGCTCATCGTAAATGGTTACGTTGATGCAAGCTTTGACACTGATCCGGACGATTCTAAATCGCAAACCGGATACGTGTTTACATTAAACGGTGGAGCTGTCAGTTGGTGCAGTTCTAAACAAAGCGTCGTGGCGGGATCTATGTGTGAAGCGGAATACATAGCTGCTTCGGAAGCAGCAAATGAAGGAGTCTGGATGAAGGAGTTCATATCCGATCTAGGTGTCATACCTAGTGCATCGGGTCCAATGAAAATCTTTTGTGACAATACTGGTGCAATTGCCTTGGCAAAGGAATCCAGATTTCACAAGAGAACCAAGCACATCAAGAGACGCTTCAATTCCATCCGGGATCTAGTCCAGGTGGGAGACATAGAGATTTGCAAGATACATACGGATCTGAATGTAGCAGACCCGTTGACTAAGCCTCTTCCACGAGCAAAACATGATCAGCACCAAGGCTCCATGGGTGTTAGAATCATTACTGTGTAATCTAGATTATTGACTCTAGTGCAAGTGGGAGACTGAAGGAAATATGCCCTAGAGGCAATAATAAAGTTATTATTTATTTCCTTATATCATGATAAATGTTTATTATTCATGCTAGAATTGTATTAACCGGAAACATAATACATGTGTGAATACATAGACAAACAGAGTGTCACTAGTATGCCTCTACTTGACTAGCTCGTTAATCAAAGATGGTTATGTTTCCTAACCATGGACAAAGAGTTGTTATTTGATTAACGGGATCACATCATTAGCTGAATGATCTGATTGACATGACCCATTCCATTAGCTTAGCACCCAATCGTTTAGTATGTTGCTATTGCTTTCTTCATGACTTATACATGTTCCTATGACTATGAGATTATGCAACTCCCGTTTGCCGGAGGAACACTTTGTGTGCTACCAAACGTCACAACGTAACTGGGTGATTATAAAGGTGCTCTATAGGTGTCTCCAAAGGTACATATTGGGTTGGCGTATTTCGAGATTAGGATTTGTCACTCCGATTGTCGGAGAGGTATCTCTGGGCCCTCTCGGTAATGCACATCACATAAGCCTTGCAAGCATTGCAACTGATGAGTTAGTTGTGAGATGATGTATTACGGAACGAGTAAAGAGACTTGCCGGTAACGAGATTGAACTAGGTATTGAGATACCGATGATCGAATCTCGGGCAAGTAACATACCGATGACAAAGGGAACAATGTATGTTGTTATGCGGTCTGACCGATAAAGATCTTCGTAGAATATGTAGGAACCAATATGAGCATCCAGGTTCCGCTATTGGTTATTGACTGGAGACGTGTCTCGGTCATGTCTACATTGTTCTTGAACCGTAGGGTCCGCACGCTTAACGTTACGATGACAGTTTCATTATGAGTTTATGTATTTTGATGTACCGAAGGTTGTTCAGAGTCCCGGATGTGATCATGGACATGACGAGGAGTCTCGAAATGGTCGAGACATAAAGATCGATATATTGGAAGCGTATATTTGGATATCGGAATTGTTCCGGGTGAAATCGGGATTTTACCGGAGTACCGGGGGGTTACCGGAAACCCCCCAGGGGTTATTGGGCCTACATGGTCCCTAAGGGAGAAGAGGAAAGGAGGCAAGAGGTGGCCGCGCGCCCCTCCCCTCCCTAGTCCGAATAGGACAAGGAGAGGGGGGCGGCGCCCCCCCTTTCCTTTCCCTCTTCCTCCTCTTTCCCACTTGTCCTTCTCCAACTAGGAAAGAAGGGAGTCCTACTCCCGGTGGGAGTAGGACACCCCCTTGGCGCGCCCTCCTTGGCCGGCTGCCCCTTCCCCTTGGCTCCTTTATATACGGGGGCAGGGGGGCACCCTAGAACACACAAGTTGATCTTCGTGATCGTTCCTTAGCCGTGTGCGGTGCCCCCTTCCACCATATTCCACCTCAGTCATATTGTAGCGGTGCTTAGGCGAAGCCCTGCGACGGTTGAACATCAAGATCGTCACCACGCTATCGTGCTGACGAAACTCCGCCCCGAAGCTTTGCTGGATCGGAGCCCGGGGAGCGTCATCGAGCTGAACGTGTGCCAAGAACTCGGAGGTGCCGGAGTAACGGTGCTTGGATCGGTTGGACCAGGAAGACGTACGACTACTTCCTCTACGTTGCGTCAACGCTTCCGCATCGGTCTACGAGGGTACGTAGACAACACCCTCCCCTCTCGTTGCTATGCATCACCATGATCTTGTGTGTGCGTAGGATTTTTTTTTTGAAATTACTACGTTCCCCAACACATCGATCATGCCGCCGAGCAGCTCTGGATCTTTTGCATGGTGGATGGCAAGCTGCTCATCGCACCTCCCCTGCAATATGTCGATTGTGGTCCCAAGGACTGTGATGCCGATATCGCTGCCGATGGGCCATGGTGCCTGCACCGGCCGATGAAGCTCTTGCTCCCCGACCTCCTCCGGCTCGTTCTCCTCGCCGAAGATGTAACACAGGTAGGCGTCGGCGTCGAAGCTTTCGTCGTTGCCTAGCATGCTTGGAATAACTAATGGTAGATGGGTGAGGACTAGATCTTCGCAGAGTGTCGCGGCAGTGTGTTGTCGCCTGGGTTATATGCAACAAGACGTTAGCTGGTGGCGGAAAACCGGTGAGGGAATAGGCGTGGATTTTACAATTCATCCATGTGGAGTGCGGGAAGACTAAGTGGAGCACACACAAAACCCGAATACCGTATCCGGTGCCACGTGTTATTTATCACACAAGTGTTAACATAAGGAAACATATGTGTAACTTACTAATCATTGCACACGAGTACTCGCAGACGCATCGTGTGCGATACTCCTAGCCACCGCAAGCAACTAGTTTGCATTTTTCAAAGTTCTTTGTACACACAGAATCGCACACGAACTAACTGTATTAACTGTTTGTGTTGTAGTTTCTCATCGCAAACAGTTCATCCAAGTCGGTTGTTTGCCACGTATCACACACATCTTGTTAAGTTGAACCGTTTTGTTGCGTTCACTAATCGAAAACAGTTCATCTGAGTGAACCGTATGCCCTATATCACACACACCTTGATCTGGCTAACCATTTATGTTGCACTCCCTAATAGCAAACGGTTCATCGGAGCGAAATGTACGTCGTATATCGCACACACATTGATATGGCTGCCCACATTTTTATTTCTGTCTCATCGCAAACAGTTCGTACAGATCAATTGTATGCCCCTCATCGCACACGCAACTATAATCTGAACCGTGTTTGATGTATCATTCATCGCAAACGTTTTGCATCATTTCTAAGGGTTTTCATACATCACCATTTGCGATAATGGCATCGCACATAGTTTCTCGAAGGGTCTCTGATCGTAGTGTTGCGTTAGCAGCATCCTGCAATAGTGATAAGTAGCAAAAGATTTACAAAATATAGCTACTATCTCAGAATCAAGTCTATATTGTGCACTAAGCTCATGAAAAACATCTGTTTCTACAAAAGACTTAACGCAACCATATTCAAGATATATATATCTGACGCTTTACCTCTGTCGACCTCCCAATCTTCAGAGTTGCATTTAATTCTTTTAATAAGACTCCATTTGAATTCAACACTTCTTTTTGAGAAAGGACCAGTAGAAGAAGAATCAAGTGTTTCTTTATCATGAAGAGAAAGCCTAGCATAAAATTATGGACAATAATTCTCTCAAAGGCTCATTATTTGGGCATTTGAATATCAGGTCATTGAGCCTCCCCAAGCTTCAGTGATACTTTATCCTTCACGAGGCCAAAAATTATAGATATAATTCTGATCACGACGAACCAAGTACACAGGATAAAATTTCTGATGAAATTCCAACTTCATTTGGTTCCAGTCCCATGTTTTAGAACCATCCAATAGCCTATACCATGCCAATGCTTTTCCTTCCAAATATAAAGGGAATAGTTTGTTCTTAGCATGATCTCTTGATAAACCTGCAAACTTAAATAATCCACATAGCCCATCCATGAAGATTAAGTGCATATCAGGATGTATTGTTCCATCTCCTGCATAGGGATTAGCATGCAATTTTTCTAAGATACCAACAAGGATTTCATAATAAATATTTTCAATAGGTTGAGGGACGGCTCTTACTGCATCTACTCGAGGTGAAGATACACCAAACAAGCCTCTCAAAGGATTGTCTTCCATAGTAACAAGTGAGGATAAAATTCAGCATGTATTATAAATGTTTCCTTACGAAATTCTACTTACCAAGAGCACTTCACTCCCCGACAACAGTGCCAGAAAAGAGTCTTGATGACCCACAAGTATAGGGGATCAATCACAGTGTTGAGCCCAACGAGGAGCAGAAGGAATCGATAAAACGGTCTTCAACAAGGTATTATTTCCAAGTGTTGTAAGATAGTTTGATACATAGGTTGATAGTAAGATAATTGGTAGCAAGTAAAAAGTAACCAAAGTAACAAGGTGAAACAAGGTAGACCAATCCTTAATATTGCTAAGGATATGTAACACCCACAATGCGGCTATATCTCCCACGTGTCGGGGCACGACTTAGAGGCATAGCCGCATGGTAGGTTTGTCGCAAGAGGGGTAATCTTCACACAATCCCATGTACTGAATAAGAAAGGGATAAAGAGTTGGCTTACAATTGCCACTTCACACAAATACAAGTTAAACATACATCATCCAGAACACAATCAAGGTCCGACTACGGAACCAAAATAAAAGAAGACAACCCCAATTGCTAGATCCCCGATCGTCCCAACTGGTCTCCACTACTGATCAACAGGAAACGAAACAACACAACGAACAAGATCTTCTTCGAGCTCCCACTTGAGCCCAGTTGCGTCACCTGCACTGGTATCATCGGCACCTACAACTGTTTGGAAGTATCTGTGAGCCACGAGGACTCAGCAATCTCACACCCGCGAGATCAAGACTATTTAAGCTTATGGGTAGGAAAGGGTAGTGAGGTGGAGCTGCAACAAGCACTAAGCATATATGGTGGCTAACATACGCAAATAAGAGCAAGAAGAGAAGCAACGCAATGGTCGAGAAGCTAGAAGAGATCAAGAAGTGATCCTGAAACTACTTACACACAAACATAACGCCAAAACCATGTTCACTTCCCGGACTCCACCGGAAAGAGACCATCATGGCAACACGCGTGGTTGATGCATTTTAATTAAGTTAAGTGTCAAGTTCTCTACAACCGGATATTAACAAATTCCCATCTGCCCATAATCGCGGGCAAGGCTTTTGAAAGTTCAAAACCCTGCAGGGGTGTCCCAACTAAGCCCATCACAAGCTCTCACGGTCAACGAAGGATATTCCTTTTCCCAGGAAGACCCGATCAGACTCGGAATCCTGGTTACAAGACATTTCGACAATGGTAAAACAAGACCAGCAAAGCCGCCCGATGTGCCAACATCCCAATAGGAGCTGCACATATCTCGTTCTCAGGGCAACACCGGATGAGCAATCCGTACAACTAAAACCAGCCCTCAAGTTTCCCCGAGGTGGCGCGGGAAGGGGTTCTAGTTCGGACCAACACTTAGAGAAGCACTGCCCCCGGGGGGTTAAAATAAAGATGACCCTCGGGTCTGCAGAACCCAAGGGAAGGTGATAGGTTGTTAGGCAAATGTAAAACCAAGGTTTGGCCTTGCTGGAGGAGTTTTATTCAAAGCGAACTGTCAAGGGGTTTCCATAACACCCAATCGTGTAAGGAACGCAAAATCAAGGAACATAACACCGGTATGACGGAAACTAGGGCGGCAAGAGTGGAACAAAACTCCAGGCATAAGGCCGAGCCTTCCACCCTTTACCAAGTATATAGATGCATTAATTAAATAAGAGATAGTAATGATATCCCAAAAAATATCCATGTTCCAACATGGAACAAACTTCAGCTTCACCTGCAACTAACAACGCTGTAAGAGGGGCTGAGCAAAAGTGGTAACATAGCCAAACAACGGCTTGCTAGGAAAAGGTGGGTTAGAGGCTTGACATGGGAAAAAGGGAGGCATGATATAGCAAGTGGTAGGTATAACGGCAAAGCAATAGAGCAAACAACTAGCAAGCAAAGATAGAAGTGATTTCGAGGGTATGGTCATCTTGCCTGAGATCCCGCAAGGAAGAAGAACGAGTCTATGAAGAAGACAACAGATGGAGTCGAAAGAATCCTCACAACTTCCGAACGAAACCGAAGCTAACGAGAGAAGCAAACCAGAAAGAAGCATGCAACATAGTAAACAACCATCACATAAGCATGGCATGATGCACAACCAAGTATGATGTATGTACAGTTTAATGAGGCATGGCATGGCAAAGTGCAACAAACAATACTACAAATTAAGTGAAGTTCAACATGCAACGAGTTGCATATTGTCGGAACACCACATTCAAGTTATTTAGTTCGATCTCTTTTATGTACCCAACAAAATTAAATGTTCTTAACATGGAAAGAGGTGAAACATGAGTAGAATACACAGTTAGGCATTTTAAATGAGGCCAGAAACATCAAACAATAATTCCGGTATATCCTCATGTGCATTAGCAGTTTAATGCAACAACAATTTTAAACATTTTAAATGTTATTATCATGATGCGGATGACATTGCAAGTTTTATGCAATATTTATGAAAATGTTGATAAGAGCATTTTATGAAGCATTAGTCATCGTGGCAGAAACGAAAGGGGTGCCACAACAACGAATCCTAAAATGGTGCCACGACAACATATTAGTTCCCGTAGCTCACGGAGATACCAGTGCAAAAGGTAGTGTGGCGGGAGCGAGCAAAATATGGTGGGGTGGTCCCGGTTACCGGGTTCCCACGGGTTAGAGGCAAACGAGGAGGACCGAGCAAGCAGCGATTCGACCATGGTGCAAACATGGGCATCTCATACAATACATGCATTCGTTCTCGGCGGTTGTACCTTCAAAGCGTGCGTTTCGAAGCGGATCAGTTCGTAGAGGAAGTAGACGTTCTCACGATGTAGTGGAAGTAGTGGTTCACGGTAGTAGAAGTAGTGGTTCACGCGACGGTAGTTGAACTTGACTCTTGCGTTACACGGGTCTTCGGCGATGGTGCCGTACATGGTTCGGAGTGGTACTTGCTTCTTAGGACTTACTGGTCCGATCTAGCGTAGATGTACATGGCAAACGTAGTGGTACTATGTGTCGGTCGTCGAGGGTCTTGCCGAAATCCACAGAGCCGGTGTGATTGTTCGGGCGTCGGTCTTGCTGATGGGGTACTTGGTGACATCCACGGGATCAGTAGTTGTACATGGTCTTCGCGTTGTAGTTTGACTTGGCGATCCCAAAATGTTCATCGGTAGCGGAACTTGGCGGTCTCGACGGTCGTCGTGGTACTTGACGTAATCCGCGCAAACGGTGCTTGTCCAACCATCGGTCTTGATGAAGGTGTACTTGACGAGTTACCCGAACGCATTAATCCTCAGACTTGGGCTCTGGAGATGGTGTCGTGGTGGTCTTGCACCAACAGCCTCCACAAGGGCGTTGGGGGAGGAGATGGCCGTGACAGAGGACGAAGCCAAGGAGCAGCAGCGCGAGGAGGGCCATGGCGGGCGTCGGGGTTGAACTGTGGCTGCTCGCGTATTCCGGCGCGGGTGGAACCAGCAGCGAGGAGGAGAAGGCAGCAGGGGCGCGCAACTGGAGGAGGTCGCTAAGGCAAGGCAACAGCTTCAGCGGGTCTGGTGGCACGGTCGTCATGGCGATAGCGGAGGCGCTGGCCTGCTCCAGCGGAGCGAGAACGACGGGCATCGAGCGACCTCCCTGGCGCAGACAAGGCAAGGGGCGGCGGAGCGCCATGGCTGAGGGAGCAGAGGTGAAGGCTTGGGCGCTGGCGGGGAGCGGCAAGACATGCCATGGTAGTCGGAGCAGGGGAAGGAGAGGTAGCGAGTGAGGGAGGGATCAAGAGGGAGAAAAGGTCACCGGCGAGAGGAGGGGGTCGAGCGTGGGTTCTCCTGGTGGCGGAGGGAGATGGGAATCGGGAGAGGTGAGGCCTAGGGTTAGACGGGGGAGTGGGCCTTGGGAGGCCGGCCCAGTAGAGAGGGAGGGCTGCGCCTAGGGAGGCCGACGGCTGGGCCTTAGGCCGAATAGGTGGGGAGAGGAAAAAGGCCAGGAGGCTTGCTGGCTGTTGGGCTCCTTCTCTATCTCTTACTCTTTCAAAAACAGAAAAAATAAAGAGAAAAAAAAAGGGAAGAAAAGAAAGGTTAGAGAATGAGTTTGGGCACGGGGATAATTTTCCCGGACTCGCAAAATGCGCTAGTTCCAAGAAAATAGAATTGGCCAAGATCGAACGATAAGAATTCAAACTCATTTGAATTTAATTCAAATGGGTTTGAACTAGAACGAGGTTTTAGGAGTATCCAAAAATGTTGAGAATTTTGGTAGAGCTCCAGAAAATGGTAAAAGAATTATTGGCAAGGCTAGAGAGTCAAAACTTGAAGAAGAAAAGGCCAAGGGATTTAATATGCAAGTGGGTTCATGGGTGATTCCAAAACAATGGAATATTTTATAATATCTCCTTAAATATCGGGAGGGTATGTTTTAAAGAGAAACCACCATGTGAGTTCCCTCAATTTAAATGGATCGAAGATCCATATGGTTTATTTAGTTGAGTTGGAAAGATTAAAGACATGATGACATGATGCAATGCACATGATGCAATGATGAATGCAACAAGCAAAAACAAATCACACAACGAATCTCGGAAACCCTGGAAGGCATCTGAAGCTCCGGTCTTGGGGCGTCACAACAATCCACCACTACGAGAGGATCTTGTCCCGAGATCTAAGATGGCACCGGGAAAAACGGAAGAGGAAGGGGAAGATGTAAAACTAAGTTGCTTCTTTGACAAACGAGTGAAACCAAAGAACCTTGATAGGTTGAACAAATTGAAAGAAAGAATACAACAAATATGAACAAAGTTGAAAACAAACCGTTAGAAAAGAGGAACAAGGAACATTATGGGAACCTTGTAGGTTGAAAGACATAAGAAAAGGGCTACAATGGAAAAAAAGTACATGCAAGCACCCCGGTTGAAACAAGATGTACAAGGAACGATAAAGATCAATTACGACAACACTCCGGTTAAAACAAGATAGAGAAGGAAAAATAATGATATAAATTGGACAACACTCCGACTGTAAATGGAAGGAATAGAACATGATCTTGACAAGATGAGAGGATACTCGATGAAATCAACAACAAACTGCCTCCAGAACTATTGAAAGAATGGCACAGTGGGTAAGAAAGATTTCAGACAGCACTCCAGTTGAGAAGGGAGGCAAAACTTGATAAGATGAGAGAACTTGAATGAAGGACACGACACTCCGGTTGAATGGATAAGCAAAAGAAAGAACATGATCTTCACAAAAATGGGATGATGGGTGAAGAGAGCAACATCACAATGCCTCTGGAAGAAAAGAATAGAAGTTAGATCATTGGAATCGTAGAATGGAGAAGAAAAAGGCAACTTCTGCCACAATTGAATTTGAAAGGAACATCCTTACGAAGAAGGCTTGAACGGAGTTGTTGAAAGAAAAATCAACCACAAAAACAATAAGCTGCTTGTGGGCTTATAAAAACATCTCAAACTTGAGGTGAGATTCTGCCACAAACGGGAACAAGATTTGATTGTGAGCTAGAAAATATAGAAAGCTTCTTCCACCGAGGTGATAAGGATAAAACTTGGATCATAGATAATCACCACAAAGAGCAACATTCCCAATGGAAGGCTTTAGGTGAAATCTATACCAAGATAACTCCAAGGAAGAAAAATGATGGGTTTAAATATCTCATTCCTGAACTTGTGAATCATGAAACATGAAGGGAAAATTATCAAGAATGACATAACACCACCTCAAAAGATAAGATAGGAAGAACTGCACTTTCGGAATGCACGATGAAGAATAATTGAACTATAGCTTGGCGGACCTTAGCTTCGAGAGAAAAACTTGAAGAACAACTGAAGAATGAAAAGAATCCTTGACGAACCACCATGTAGAGTCTCCATGAAGAACTCCGGTAATAAAAGAAATGTTAGGAAGGAAGAGAAATTGAAAACCCAAGGTGAAGCCTTGCAATGATCTAGATGAATCTTCGTGGTGATATAGTTGAGAGATCTTGGAACTCCAGGAAAAATGAAGCACTTGAACCAAGAATTTACTTATCGTGAACAAACTCCAGAAGAATGAATCCATCATTTGGATGAAGCAAGAATAAGAATTATGTTATGTGTATCCTTCACCAATTTAAATTGATGACAAGCAACAGATTTGGCATAATACTTATTCCCCTTGAAAAGGATTAAGGAGATATATAGCACAAACTTGAATAAGTCTTCAACGAATCACCGGTAGAATTGGAAACAACGAAAGAGTTGATATGATAACAAGGAAGAGAAAACTTGGACGAACCGCCATAAGAATTGAAAATGCGAAGATACTTGAGTGAATCAAGATGCAAGAGAACGTAGAGATCGCGAACTTATTAGAGAATACTTGAATGATGCACCGGTAAAATTTGAAGAACAATAGCTGAAAGCTGAGAATAATTCTGAGATGATGTGCTCCGGAGAATCAAACTGAAAAGACTCCTGAATTGCTCCAGATGGGTGAAAAGAATTCTCCCAATCGAAAACAATTATGAGAGGATGGCAACAAGCTAGAACGATGAATCTTGAAGAAAATGGAGCAAGATTGAGAGAAAAAAATCTTCTTCGGTCTTCAAATCCAAGAATGACGACGAGAAACACCACCATGAATTGTTTAGACACTCTGGGAGAATCAAAAGCGAAGAGGTTGAGCCAATGATGAAAAGAATTTGACCGATCTTGGAGAAATACATATGACTGATGACAATTCATTCTTACATCAAACTTTGAAATGAATTTGAGAATAACTCCAGAAAAATTAGAAGAGTCAGGTAAGATCCTAGGAAAAGACTTGTGGGTTAAGGCCCACTCAAAAGAAACACCTTCGAACGATTACTTGAAAGGGAGATTGCATCGGTTGAATTAAATGGCTTGAATGAGATAACATCCTCAAAAGAACTTGAGCGAATTGAGAATGGAAACTTGAATCTTCTGAGATATCTTCGGCACTTTAGATATGAATAGAGAGAGATGAACGATTAATAGGTTCTCCGGCACGAGAAAGCATTTGAAACAAGGGAAAGATATGATCGACAAAGCTTGAATTGAATCCACCGTAGAAGAAAAGAATGAAGAATGATAAACTTGTAGAGCATCTTCATGAGAATCACCAGATAAGAACATTGACAGAAAAGAATGGAGAGACTTCCCATCAATAAAAGGATACTTGATTAAGAACTCCGAGACCTTGAAGAAAAAGGGGTGGGTGGGCGGGAAAATAAAAGCAACTTGGGGACAGATGAAACAAACAACATTGGGAAAAACCGAGAGGTGATCTTGCGAATGTTGAAAAATGATAGGATCATCTTGAAGAGAATCACACCGGTTGGAAAGAATTAACATGACAACCTCGATGATCAAGAATGATTGGTATTCACATAGAAATATGAGAACACTGCTTAGGAAAAGGTATGGAATCAACACTTGACATTGAAGCAACTCGAATACCACAACTTAAAAACAAAACAAAGGATTGGCTTGCAGAATAAGACGAAAACAAACATATGATAGACCCCATATCGTATCATGTGTCTGTCGGAAAGAAATCCTACGAGATACTTGAATTCCCACTTATAAAACTCCCGAAACTTTCCGGTTATCCAATCAGGTGTTGGGGGTACAGGGGAAGCATAATATCTCACCCAAAACTAGCAAATCCTACATCCAGTTGTATCCTTCCTTCAACACATAACCAAGAAACCTTCGGAAATCGTTTACCTCAACCTTCGAAAAGCACCCATTATACGAGTTATGGCAATACTCCCGAACTCCTGCCCCAGTACTGGGTGGCATCGAGGTTATCTCACCAACAACTGCATAAAAGAGATTTTCGATGTCGGCGAACTCAGGTATTCCAGAACTGCAATGATAAAATTGTGACGACAACACCTCGGAGCTCAACTCCCCGGGACACTGCCACAACCCCTAAATGTCAGGAGGCACCAAGAACAATGTTCTCGTCACAAGACTATCGGAACGATTCCAAGACACCCGTGTGATCCTAAAAAAATTCGTAAAATTTGAGGAGAGAAGAGTCAAAACTCTGTCAGGAGGCCTCACCAGAGTGACGAAGGGACTGAGGAGTAAAAAGAATCCTACTCTCCGATATATATAATCCTAAGACTCAAAACATTCTCTTCTAGACTAAACAACGTCAGCGATTCGATCAAGCAGGGGCTCCTAAGTCGGGGAAGGCTCTGATTACCAACTTGTAACACCCACAATGCGACTATATCTCCCACGTGTCGGGGCACAACTTAGAGGCATAGCCGCATGGTAGGTTTGTCCCAAGAGGGGTAATCTTCACAGAATCCCATGTACTGAATAAGAAAGGGATAAAGAGTTGGCTTACAATCGCCACTTCACACAAATACAAGTTAAACATACATCATCCAGAATACAATCACGGTCCGACTACGGAACCAAAACAAAAGAAGACAACCCCAATTGCTAGATCCCCGATCGTCCCAACTGGGCTCCATTACTGATCAACAGGAAACGAAACAACACAACGAACAAGATCTTCTTCGATCTCCCACTTGAGCTCGGTTGCGTCACCTGCACTAGTGTCATCGGCACCTGCAACTGTTTGGAAGTATCTGTGAGCCATGAGGACTCAGCAATCTCAGACCCGCGAGATCAAGACTATTTAAGCTTATGGGTAGGAAAGGGTAGTGAGGTGGAGCTGCAGCAAGCACTAGGCAGATATGGTGGCTAACATACGCAAATAAGAGCAAGAAGAGAAGCAACACAACGGTCAAGAAGCTAGAAGTGATCAAGAAGTGATCCTGAAACTACTTACGCACAAACATAACGCCAAAACCGTGTTCACTTCCCGGACTCCGCCGGAAAGAGACCATCATGGCTACACACGCGGTTGATGCATTTTAATTAAGTTAAGTGTCAAGTTGTCTACAATTGGATATTAACAAATTCCCATTTGCCCATAACCGCGGGCACGACTTTTGAAAGTTCAAAACCCTGCAGGGTTGTCCCAACTTAGCCCATCACAAGCTCTCACGGTCAACGAAGGATATTCCTTCTCATAGGAAGACCCGATCAAACTCGGAATCCTGGTTACAAGACATTTCGACAATGGTAAAACAAGACCAGCAAAGCCGCCCGATGTGCCGACATCCCGATAGGAGCTGCACATATTTCGTTCTCAGGGCAACACCGGATGAGCAATCCGTACAACTAAAACCAGTCCTCAAGTTTCCCCGAGGTGGCGCTGCAAGGGGCTCTAGTTTGGACCAACACTTAGAGAAGCACTGGCCCGGGGGTTAAAATAAAGATGACCCTCGGGTGTGCAGAACCCAATGGAAGGTGATAGGTTGTTAGGCAAATGTAAAACCAAGGTTGGGCCTTGCTGGAGGAGTTTTATTCAAAGCGAACTGTCAAGGGGTTCCCATAGCACCCAACCGTGTAAGGAACGCAAAATCAAGGAACATAACACCGGTATGACGGAAACTAGGGCGGCAAGACTGGAACAAAACACCAGGCATAAGGCCGAGCCTTCCACCCTTTACCAAGTATATAGATGCATTAATTAAATAAGAGATAGTAATGATATCCCAAAAAATATCCATGTTCCAACATGGAACAAACTTCAGCTTCAATTGCAACTAACAACGCTATAAGAGGGGCTGAGCAAAAGCAGTAACATAGCCAAACAACGGTTTGCTAGGAAAGGTGGGTTAGAGGCTTGACATGGCAAAAAGGGAGGCATGATATAGCAAGTGGTAGGTATCGCGACAAAGCAATAGAGCGAACAACTAGCAAGCAAAGATAGAAGTGATTTCGAGGGTATGGTCATCTTGCCTGAGATCCTGCAAGGAAGAAGAACGAGTCCATGAAGAAGACAACGGACAGAGTCGAGCGAATCCTCACAACTCCGGAACGAAACCGAAGCTAACAAGAGAAGTAAACCGGAAAGAAGCAGGCAACATAGTAAACAACCATCACATAAGCATGGCATGATGCAGAACCAAGTATGATGCATGTCCGGTTTAACGAGGCATGGCATGGCAAAGTGCAACAAACAATACTACAAATTAACTGGAATTCAATATGCAACAAGTTTCATATTGACGGAACACCACATTCAAGTTATTTAGTTCGATCTCGTTTATGTACCCAACAAAATTAAATGTTCTTAACATGGGAAGAGGTGAAACATGAGTAGAATACATAGTTAGGCATTTTAAATGAGGCTGGAAACATCAAACAACAATTCCGGTATATCCTCATGTGCATTAGCAGTTTAATGCAACAACAATTTTAAACATTTTAAATGTTATTATCATGATGCGGATGACATTGCAAGTTTTATGCAATATTTATGAAAATGTTGATAAGAGCATTTTATGAAGCATTAGTCATCGTGGCGGAAACGAAAGGGGTGCCACGGCAATGAATCCGAAAATGGTGCCACGGCAACATATCGGTTCTGGTAGCTCACGGAGATACTGGTGCAAAAGGTAGTGTGGCAGGAGCGAGCAAAAGATTGTGGGGTGATCCCGGTTACCGGGTTCCCACGGGTTAGAGGCAAACGAGGAGGACCGAGCAAGCAGCGATTCGACCATGGTGCAAACATGGGCATCTCATACAATACATGCATTCGTTCTCGGACGGTTGTTCTCGGCGGTTATACCTTCGAAGCGGGCGTTTTGAAGCGGATCGGTTCGTAGAGGAAGGAGACGTTCTCGCGATGTAGTGGAAGTAGTGGTTCACAGTAGTAGAAGTAGTGGTTCACGCGACGGTAGTTGAACTTGACGCTTGCGTTACACGGGTCTTCGGTGATGGTGCCGTACATGGTTCGGAGTGGTACTTGCTTCTTCGGACTTATCGGTCCGGTCTAGCATAGATGTACATGGCAAACGTAGTGGTACTATGTGTCGGTCGTCCATGGTCTTGCCGAAATCCACAGAGCCGGTGTGATTGTTCGGGCGTCGGTCTTGCCGATGGGGTACTTGTTGACATCCACAGGATCAGTAGTTGTACATGGTCTTCGCGTTGTAGTTTGACTTGGCGATCCCAAAACGTTCATCAGTAGTGGAACTTGGCGGTCTCGACGGTGGTCATGGTACTTGAGGTAATCCACGCAAACGGTGCTTGTCCAACCATCAGTGTCGACGAAGGTGTACTTGATGAGTTACCCGAACGCGTTAGTCCTCGGACTTAGGCTCCGGAGATGGTGTCGTGGTGGTCTTGCACCAACAGCCTCCGCAAGGGCGTTGGGGGAGGAGATGGTCCTGACAAAGGACGAAGCCAAGGAGCAGCAGCGCGAGGAGGGCCATGGCAGGCGTCGGGGTTGAACTGTGGCTGCTCGCGTACTCCGGCGCGGGTGGAACCAGCAGCGAGGAGGAGAAGGGAGCAGGGGTGTGCGACTGGAGGAGGTCGCTGAGGCAAGGCAGCAGCTTCAGCGGGTCTGGTGGCACGGTCATCGTGTCGACAGCGGAGGCGCTGGCCTGCTTCAGTGGAGCGAGAACGACAGGCATCGGGCGACCGCCCTAGTGTTTAGAGCAGGGGGAAGGCAGATGAGGCGCTACGGCCATGGCGGAGAGGGCGGCGCAGAGCAGCCACCTGCTGCTGGTCGCTGGCGCGAACGAGACAAGGGGCGGCGGAGCGCCATGGCTGAGGGAGCAGAGGGGAGGGCTTGGGTGCTGGCGGGGAGCGGCAAGACGTGCCATGGTGGTCGGAGCAGGGGAAGGAGAGGTAGAGAGTGAGGGAGAGATCGAGAGGGAGAAAAGGTCAAGGGCGAGAGGAGAGTGTCGAGCATGGGTTCTCCTGGCGGCGGAGGGAGATGGGGAACGGGAGAGGTGAGGCCTAGGGTTAGACGGGGGAGTGGGCCTTGGGAGGCCGGCCCAGTAGAGAGGGAGGGCTGCGCCTAGGGAGGCCAGCGGCTGGGCCTTAGGCCGAATAGGCGGGGAGAGGAAAAAGGCCAGGAGGCCTGCTGGCTGTTGGGCTCCTTCTCTCTCTCTCTCTATTACTCTTTCAAAAACAAAAAAAATAAAGAGAAAGAAAAAGGGAAGAAAAGAAAGGTTAGATAAAGAGTTTGGGCACGGGGATAATTTTCCTGGACTCGCAAAAATGTGCTGGTTCCAAGAAAATAGAAATGGCCAAGATCAAACGATAAGAATTCAAACTCATTTGAATTTAATTCAAATGGGTTTGAACTAGGACGAGGTTTTAGGAGTATCCAAAAATGTTGAGAATTTTGGTAGAGCACCGGAAAATGGTAAAAGAATTATTGGCAAGGCTAGAGAGTCAAAACTTGAAGAAGAAAAGGCCAAGGGATTTAATATGCAAGTGGGTTCATGGGTGATTCCAAAATAATGGAATATTTTATAATATCTCCTTAAATATCGGGAGGGTATGTTTTAAAGAGAAACCACCATGTGAGTTCCCTCAATTTAAATGGATCGAAGATCCATACGATTTATTTTAGTTGAGTTGGAAAGGTAAAAGACATGATGCAATGATGAATGCAACAAGCAAAAACAAATCACACAAGGAATCTCAGAAACCCTGGAAGGCATCTGAAGCTCCGGTCTTGGGGCGTCACAGGATAGGACGAAGATGTATACAATGCTGCTTCATCATTCTTTATTTGGTGCTTATCTAATTCTTTTTATGTAACTCTTGAACATATGTACGTGTGAATTGAATAGTGCATTGGTTGTTGAACCTAATGGATATGAGTAAAGTTATTGCCTACTTTAAAATTCAAATTTTGTACAATTTCAAATTGCAGCAATTAAATTAGGGGGAAATATGCTATATAGGTCATTATGGCACACACGACCTGTAAAGCACAACGTGTGTGATATACATCATAATCCGACACGGTTTACATAGAGAAAATGTATGCGACCATGCACACAGCGTGTGTGATGTTAGACAATATCACAAATGGTGTGACCAAACTAAATGTTTGTGATAGTCGCCTTATTGTACACGCTTTACAATCATGAACTATTTGTGGTGTCGTACGCGTCGTAAATGGTGTACCACAGAATAGTGATATGTGTCCAACGTATCTATAATTTTTTTTATGGTTCCATGCTGTTATATTATCATTCTTGGATTTTTTACAATCATTTTATAGAAACTTTATATCATTTTTTGGGACTAACCTATTGACATAGTGGCCAGTGCCAGTTGATGTTTTTTGCTTGTTTTTTACTTCGCAGAAAATCAATACCAAACGGAGTCCAAAAGCAGTGAAACTTTTTGGAGATTTTTTCTGGACCAGAAGACACAAGATGGGTCAAAGAAGTACTAGAGGGGTGCCCCGAGGGGGCACAACCCACCTGGGCGCCTCTGGAGGCCCTGGCGTGCCCTGGTGGGTTGTGCCCACCTTGGTGGCCTCTCGCACAGCCTCTTCAGCCTATAAATTCCTAAATATTCCAGAAACCCTAGGGCGGTCGACGAAACACAATTCCAGCCACCGCAAGTTCCAGAGCCACGAGATCCAATCTAGACACCATAATAGAGGGGTTCATCATCCCCATTGGTGCCTCCCCGATGATGCGTGAGTAGTTCATTGTAGACCTATGGGTCCGTAGGCAGTAGCTAGATGGCTTCTTCTCTCTTTTGATTCCAATACAATGGTCTCTTTGAGATCTATTTGATGTAACTCTTTTTGCGGTGTGTTTGTTGGGATCCAATGAACTTTGAGTTTATGATCAGATCTATTTTATCCATGAATGTTATTTGAGTTTTGATCTTTTATATGCATGATTACTTATAGCCTGGTATTTCTTCTTTGAATCTTTGGTTTTTTTAGGCCAACTAGATTGATTTTTCTTGCCATGGGAATAGGTGCTTTGTGATGGGTTCGATCATGCTGTATTCTTTTCTAGTGACAGAAGGGGCAGCAAGACACATATTGATCGTTGCTATTAAGGATAACAAGATGGGGTATATTACTATATGAATAGATCTTGCAATAAGAATGATGACATGATGTAGATGAGATCTATTCATGTAGGAATAGCTCCATCTTGTTATCCTTAATAATAACGATACATGTGTGTCTTGTTGCCCCTTCTGTCACTGGGAAAGAACACAGCATGATCGAACCCATCTCAAATCACCTCTTCTCATGGCAAGAAAAATCGATCTAGTTGGCCTAATTAAACCAAAGTTTTGAAGAAGAAATACGAGGCTATAAATAATCATGCATATAAGAGATCAAAAGAAGACTCAAATAATATTCATGGATATAGATCTGATCATAAACTCAAAGTTCATTGGATCCCAACAAACACACCGGAAAAAAAGAGTTACATCAAATAGATCTCCAAGGGACCATTGTATTGAGAATCAAAAGAGAGAGACGAAGTCATCTAGCTACTGACTATGGACCCGTAGGTCTATGATGCACTACTCACGCATCATCGGAGAGGCGCCAATGAGGATGATGAACCCCTCCGTGGTGGTGTCAAGATTGGATATCGTGGTTCTGGAACTTGCGGCGGCTGGAATTGTGATTCGTCGACTCCCCTAGCATTTCTGGAATATTTGGGTATTTATAGGGCTAAGAGGTGGTGCGAGAGGCCACCGAGGTGGTCACAACTCACCTGGGCGCGCCTGGGCCCCTAGGTGCGCTATGGTGGGTTGTGCTCCCCACGGAGCCCCCTTTGGTACTTCTTTGGCCCATCTGGTGTCTTCTGGTCCAGAAAAATTCTCCAAAAAGTTTCGTTGTGTTTGGACTCCATTTGGTATTGATTTCCTGCGATGTAAAAAACAAGCAAAAACAGCAACTGGAACTTGGCACTATGTCAATAGGTTAGTTCCAAAAATGATATAAAGTTGCTATAAAATGATTGTAAAACATCCAAGAATGATAATATAACAGCACGGACAATAAAATTTTATAGAGACGTTGGAGACGTATCAGCATTTCGAAGCTTAATTCCTACTCGTCCTCGAGTAGGTAAATGATAAAAAAAGAATTTTTGATGTGGAATGTTGCCTAACATGTTCATCACATATTCTTTTCTTTTGTAGCATGGACATTTGGACTTTTATATGGTTCAAAGCAATAGTCTAGTTTTGACATGAAGATTTCAATACTCAAGCATATCAACAAGCAACCATATCTTTCAAAATATCAACACTAAAGAAAGTTATCCATAGCTCAACATGCTCAATCATTGATCCATTCATGAAACATACTCGCAAATTAGCTACATCCAATTCTCAAGTATGATCATGGTGCTCCCTAGTTGGTGCTTTATAAGAGAAGATGGATACTCAAGTAAAAATAAAAATTTCATAAAGTAAATAGAAATGCCCTTCGCAGAGGGAAGTAGGGATTTGTAGAGGTGCCAGAGCTCAAAGCAAAAAAATTGAGAGATAATTTTTTTGAGAGGCATACTTTTCCCGTCAACGAAAATGACCGAGTAATTCCCAACACTTTTCATGCTAGATATATCATAGGCGGTTCCCAAACAGAAAATAAAGTTTATTCCTTTTTCCACCATTCTTTCACAATCCATGGCTAACCGTATCCATGGGTGCCTTCCATACCAACATTTTCCAAGGAATTTATTGTTGGTCAACATAAAGTAAATTTCTTTTCATTTCGGGACTAGGCATCCCTATTAATGTCGTACTCTCGTGCAATGACAAGTGAATAAACACTCATATTGAGAATAACATATCTAGCATGGAAAATATTAGCCACCCCCTGCCGCTTCATGAGCGGTACGAGCACACAAAAAGGAAATTTATTTTGAAAATTAGAGGTGGCACATACAAATTTGCTTAGAACAACACGGGAATACCACATATAGGTAGGCATGGTGGACTCATATGTCAAAACTGGGTTTAAGGATTTTGGATGCACAAGTAGTATTCCTACTTAGTACAAGTGGAAGCTAGCAAATACATTGAGAAGCAATCAACCAAGAAATGAAAAATCACATAAGTGAGCATTAAGCATAACTAACATTGAATAATGCTCCATAAGTAGGATGTAATTTCATTTCATAACTATTGACTTTCATGCTTGCATAGGGAATCACAAACCTTAACACCAATATTCTTACTAAATCATAATGACTCACCAACATGACTCACATATCACTATCATCATATCTCAAAACTATTACAAAGAATCAAGTTTATTTTGTACAATGATCTTCATGAAAGTTTTTATTATATCCCTCTTGAATATCTATCACCTTGGGACTAATTTCATACGTTGCTTTTGATAAGCTTAAACAAATTTAAGTTAAGAACATGAGCATAAAAAAATTCTCCTCTCAAAATAGTATAAGTGAAGAATGAGAGAATTTCTTCAAAAATTTACAACTCTCAAATAAATCTAAGTGAAGAATGAGAACATTTCTTCAAAAATATTAAAGTACACCATGCTCAAAAAGATATAAGTGAAGCAATAAAGCAATTCCATAGCTCAAAAAATTTAAGTGAAGCATATAGAGCAATTCTAGAAAATCATAGCATGATTTTGGATCTCTCAAATAGGTGTGTCCAGCAAGGATAGATGATAGAAACTAAAAAGCAAAACAAGAAAAGACTCATATAATACAAGACGCTCCAAGTAAAACTCATGATATGTGACGAATAAAAATATAGCTCCAAGTAAAATACCTATGGTCATTAGAAGAAAGAGGGGATGCCTTCCGGGGCATCCCCATGCTTAGTTGCTTGGTTCTCCTTGAATAATAACTTGGGGTACCATGGGCATCCCCAAGCTTAGGCTCTTTTCACTCCTTATTCCTTCATCCATCGTGATCTCACCCAAAACTTCAATCACACAAAACTCAACAAAACCTTCATGAGATCTGTTAGTATAATAAAGCAAATAACTACTCTAAGAACTGTTTTGAAACCCATTCATATTTTATTTTTGCATTATATCTAATGTATTCTAACTTTACCATGACTTATACCCTACAATACAAACCATAGATTAATCAAAATAAACACACAATGCAAAGAAAATAGAATCTATCAAAAATAGAATAGTCTATAGTAATATGAAACAAGGTTGTCAGAATCGCGATTCTGTAATACGATTCTATGACTTTACGATCCAAGATGGCCCCTCTGATTCTACGATTTTAGTTCTTAGAATCTACGTTTCTACGATCTTGATAGTGAAGATTCTAGGATTTGCGATCCTACCATCGAAGCTCCGATCCGATTCAAAATCACGATTCTAACAACCTTGATATGAAAAGTTAGTATACTTCTATAACTCCAAAAATTCTGAAACATTAGGATAGTGTTGGAAATTTGTATATAAATATTATGTAAAAAATCCAGAATTTTATCACGCTTCTGTGATTTTAAACAATTTTGTTACTGGTGCACAAAGTTTCTGTTTTTCAACAAGATCAAATCAACTATCACGCAACATGATCCTAAAGGCTTTACTTGGCACAAACACTAAGTAAAACACAAAAAACACAAAAACACAATCATAACAGTAGCATAATTGTGCAAACACTCAAGAATAGAAAGAAAAAGGCAAAAATAATTTTATTCATTGGGTTGCCTCCCAACAAACACTATTGTTTTATGCCCCTAGCTAGGCATGATGCATAGATTAAAGTATTGTCATCTTTGTTTTCCAATTCCTTAGTCACACAACCAATATTCTTCAAAGATTTAGCATATAAATTTTCAATAACAATACTCCTAGGAATGAGATTGAAAAATTCATCCTTGCAAGTAGGATCTTTTATCACTTCAACAAAATCGGGGTGTATACTAATCATTTTAAGATCTTCCTTATTGTTATTAGAAGTGGCACCCTTGTTCTTAGTGGCTTGAGTAAACTTGCAAATTCTTCCGGGAGTTTTCTTAATAGTTTTAACGAAAGAAAAAGTGGAGCTGAAGTTACTAAAAATTTCTTCCAACTTATCAATCCGAGAGGAGCTTTCTTCAATTATTTCATTGATTCCTTTAGTAGCTTAAAAACCTCTCCCGCTTTTGACCCAAATTTATTAGCAAGATTATGCATTATTTTATCCAAATTTTCAATTTGTTCCTCAGTAATCATCTTCTTTTCAATATCATCTAATCTTTGCATAACATGCTCGAGAGTCAAATTGGTGTCATTAACAATGATAGGTGGTGAACCCACTAGATTTCCCATAGCATTAAAAGCATCCAAAGATGGACACATCAAGAAAATCCCACCGATAATCGTATCAAGGACGAATCTATACCAAGTGGTAATGCCCACATAAAAACTACGAAGAAGAACGGCGATAGATTGGTTATGAATGGATCTATTATGAGCATCACAAATTCTATACCAAGCATCTTTTACATTCTCCCCTCCACTTTGTTTAAAGTTAAGAACCTCATTCTAGGAGTATATGCAATTGAGGAAGAGCTGGCCATAACGACAAAGCAAGCAAGATTGCAAACAAAAACAGTTCTGATGAGAAAACGACGAACGAAAAAGAGGGCGAATAAAATGGCAACTTTTGGTGAAGTGGGGGGAGATGAAAACAAGAGGCAAATGGCAAATAATGTAAATTTCAAGGAGATGAGATTTTTGATTAGGGAACCTAATAGATGTTGATGATATCTCCCCGGCAACGGCGCCAGAAAATCCTTTTGATGTTGCTTGAACTACGTCGGTATTTCCCCAAAGAGGAAAGGACGATGTAGTACAACTACGGTAGGTATTTTCCTCAGTTATGAAACCAAGATTATCAATCCAGCAGGAGAACTAAGCAACACTATGTAAACGGTACCTGCACACAAAGAACAAATACTTACAACCCGACGCTTATGAGGGGTTGTCAATCCCTCTATGGGTAACGACGCCAGAAACTCTCAAGTTGACGGGTTAAAATTGTGATAGATTGGATAAATAGATCTCGAATAAACGCAAAATAAAAGATGCAAATAAAAAGTGCAGGGCGCGGGGGCTGGAGCCATTCTCATCTCGCCCACCCAGGACAAGCTCTACTATGTCGTGCAGCTCTGCTTCCAGCATGGTGAGAAGTTCTCCAACAGAATCATGGAATACGAGGGCCTAGTCATTGGCCTCAAGGCTGTGGGGCTCTGGGGGTGAGGCGCCTCACCATCAGGGGTGACTCCCAGCTCCTGGTCAACTTCTCCAATAAGGCATACGAGCCAAAGGACGAGCACATGGAAGCATACCTTGAGGAGATATGCAAAATTGAGAAACGATTCTTAGGCTTGGAATTCCAGCACGTGCCACGCGGCACGAACAAGGAGGCGGACGACATCGCCAAGAGGGCGTCCCGGCATCAACCTTAGGAGCCTGGCGTCTTTGAGGAGCGGCTCTTCAAGCCGTCAGCAGCCCCCCCCCCCGCTGTGGGACCAGCATCGCCTCAAGAGGATCTCCCCTCGGCGCCCCCCCCTCGGGCGCCCCAGCGGGAGCCCGCCTTCTCCTTGCGCTTGAGCCTAAGGAGGGGTGTTGGTCCGAGGAGTTATATGCATACCTGCTCTGGGGCGCCTTGCCAAAGAAGGTGTGGCCCGCTAGGCCACTGCGCACTGCATCCAGGATGGTGAGCTCTACCAAAGGCGCCCGAATGATGTTTCTCTAGGATGCATCTCCAGGGAGCAGGGATGCGATCTATTGCCCAACATACATGGCCGGGACTGCGGGCATCACTCCTCATCGTGCACCCTCGTGGGCAAGGCATTCTGCGATGGATTATAATGGCCCACAGTGCTAAATGATGCCATTGAGTTGGTAAGATCTTGTGAGGCCTGCCAGTTCCATGCTAAGCAGATCTACTAGCCCGCTTAGGGCCTCCAGACCATCCCCCTCTCGTGGTCGTTGATACGTCCATTTTGCATCATGCTTTTATATCAATATTTATTGCATTATGGGATGTTATTACACATTATATCACAATCCTCATGCCTTTTCTCTCTTATTTTTATAAGGTTTACATGAAGAGGGAGAATGCCGGCAGCTGGAATTCTGGACTGGAAAAGGAGCAAATATTAGAGACCTATTCTGCACAACTCCAAAAGTTCAGAAACTTCAAGGAAAATATTTTTGGAATATATAAAAAATATTGGGCGAAGAAAGCACCAGAGGGGGCCACCAGCCAGCCACAAGGGTGGAGGGCACGCCCTACCCCCTAGGCGTGCCCCCGTCCTTGTGGGCCCCCTAGCAGGCCTCCGATGCCCATCTTCTGCTATATGGTGTGTTTTGACTAGAAAAAATAAGAAAGCAGCTTTCGGGACGAAGCACCACTGTCTCGAGGCGGAACTTGGGCAGAACCAATCTAGGGCTTCAACAGGGCTGTTCTACTGGGGAAACATCCCTCCTGGAGGGGGAAATCAAAGCCATCGTCGTCACCAATGATCCTCTCATCGATAGGGGGGGGGGGGGTCAATATCCATCAACATCTTCACTAGCACCATATCCTCTCAAACCCTAGTTCATCTCTTGTATCCGATCTCTATGTCAAAACCTCATATTGGTACATGTGGGTTGCTAGTAGTGTTGATTACTCCTTGTAGTTGATGCTAGTTGGTTTATCCGGTGGAAGATTATATTTTCAGATCCTTAATGATAATTAATACTCCTATGATCTTGATTATGAATATGCTTTGTGAGTAGTTACCTTTGTTCCTGAGGACATGGGAGAAGTCTTGTTATAAGTAATCGTGTGAATTTGGTATTCGTTCGATATTTTGATGAGATGTATGTTGTCTCTCCTCTAGTGGTGTTATATGAAGGTCGACTACACGACACTTCACCATTATTTGGGCCTAGAGGAAGGCATTGGGAAGTAATAAGTAGATGATGGGTTGCTAGAGTGACAGAAGCTGAAACCCTAGTTTATGCGTTGCTTCATAAGGGGCTGATTTGGATCCATATGTTTCATGCTATGGTTCCTTAATCCTTCTTTCGTAGTTGCTAGCTATTCCTTTGACAATATAAGCTTGTAGGTATGCCCGAGGATGTTGTCAAGAAGAAGGTATTCCCTTTATCTTTGAATCATGGTATAGGCTATGTGATGATATTGGATCATGGAACTACAACTGATTGAAATTGGAATTTCATCAGAAGTTTTATCCTATGCATTTGGTTCATCGTGATCGGAATTAAATATATAATTTGTGGCCTCGTGAAGGAGAAAGTATCACTCAAGCTTGGGGGAGGCTTAAGTCAATGTTATATACATGCCCCAATCATGAGCTCTCAAAAGAAATTATTATTCAAAAAAATTATGCTCGACTTTCTCATAATGATCGATCCATGCTCGATACTTCTTGTACTGGTTCCTATATGAATAAGGATATTGAATTCGTATGGGATTTATTGGAAAGAATTAAACGCAACTCTGAAGATTGGGAACTCGATGAAGGTAAGGAGTCAGGTATAAACCTCAAGTTTGATTGTGTTAAATCTTTTATGGATACTGATGCTTTTCGTGATTTTAGCACTAAATATGGACTTGACTCTGAGATATTAGCTTCTTTTTGTGAATCTTTTGCTACTCATGTTGATCTCCCTAAGGAGAAGTGGTATTCATCCTCCCATTGAAGTTAAAGTAGTAGAACCTACTAAAGTTGAAGAAGAGACTATTACTTATAATATTGATCCTATTGTTCCTACTGCTTATATTGAGAAACCACCTTTTCCTGTTAGAATAAAGGATCATGCTAAAGCTTCAACTGTGGTTCGTAAGAGTTATACTAGAACACCTACACCCCCTGAACAAATTAAAGTTGAACCTAGTATTGCTATGGTTAAAGATCTCTTAGTCGATAATATTGATGGGCATGTTATTTATTTCTGTGATGAAGCTGCTGGAATTGCTAAACCTGATATGAAAGATAAACATAGACCTGTTGTTGGCATGCCTGTTGTTTCTATTAAAATTGGAGATCATTGTTATCATGGCTTATGTGATGTGGGTGCTAGTGTGAGTGCAATTCCTTAATCCTTGTATGAAGAAATTATGAATGATATTGCACCTACTGACATAGAATATATTGATGTTACTATTAAGCTTGCCAATAGAGATACTCTTTCACCAATTGGGATGGTTAGAGATGTTGAAGTATTGTGTGGGAAAATTAAATACCCTACTTATTTTCTTGTTCTTGGTTTCCACAAGATAATTTTGTCCCATTATATTTGGTTGACCTTTCTTGAATACTGTTAATGCTAAGATAGACTGCGAGAAAGATATTGTTACTGTTGGTTTAGGGGATATGTCTCATGATTGTAATTTCTCTAAATTTCATAGATAACACCATGATAAAGAATTGCTTGGTAAGGATGAAATTATTGGTCTTGCCTCTATTACCGTGCCTCCAGCCGATCCTTTAGAACAATATTTGCTAGACCATGAAAATGATATGTTTATGAATGAAAGAAGGGAAATAGATGAAGTATTCTTTAATCAAGGGCCTATTCTGGAACACAATTTACCTGTTGAAATCCTTGGAGATCCTCCTCCACCCAAGGGTGATCACGTGTTTGATCTTAAACAATAACCTGACACTATGAAATATGCTTATCTTGATGAAAAGAAGATATATCATGTTATTATTAGTGCTAACCTTTCAGAGCATGAAGAAAAGAAATTATTGAAAACTCTGAGGACGCACCGTGCTGCTATTGGATATACTCTTGATGATCTAAAGGGCATTAGTCCCACTCTATGCTGATGACCCACAAGTATAGGGGATCAATTGTAGCTCTTTCCGATAAGTAAGAGTGTCGAACCCAACGAGGACCAGAAGGAAATGACAAGTGGTTTTAGCAAGGTAGTGCGTGCAATTGCTGAAATTGTAAGTAACATAGTAGTTTGATAGCAAGATATTTTGTAACGAGCAAGTAATGATAATAGTAACGAAAGTGCAGCAAGGTAGCCCAATCCTTTTGAGGCAAAGGACAGGCCAAAATGGTCTTTTATAATAAGCAAAGCGTTCTTGAGGGTACACGGGTGAGGGAGTCCTGGATTAGGGGGTCTCCGCACAGCCGGACTATATCCTTTGGCTGGACTATTGGACTATGAAGATACAAGATTGAAGACTTCATCCTATGTCCGGATGGGACTCTCCTTGGCGTGGAAGGCAAGCTTGGCAATACGGATATGTAGATCTCCTCCCTTGTAACCGACTCTATGTAACCCTAGCCCCCTCCGGTGTCTATATAAACCGGAGGGTTTAGTCCGTAGGACAACAACAATCATACCATAGGCTAGCTTCTAGGGTTTAGCCTCTACGATCTCGTGGTAGATCAACTCTTGTAATACTCATATCATCAATATCAATCAAGCAGGATGTAGGGTATTACCTCCATCAAGAGGGACCGAACCTGGGTAAACATGGTGTCCCCTGCCTCCTGTTACCATCTGCCTTAGACGCACAGTTCGGGACCCCCTACCCGAGATCCGCCGGTTTTGACACCGACATTGGTGCTTTCATTGAGAGTTCCATTGTGCCATCACCGTAAGGCTTGATGGCTCCTTCGATCATCAGTAACGATGCGGTCCAGGGTGAGGTTTTCCTCCCAGGACAGATCTTCGTATTCGGCGGCTTCGCACTACGGGCCAACTCGCTTGGCCATCTAGAGCAGATCGAGAGCTACGCCCCTGGCCATCAGGTCAGGTTCGGAAACTTAAGCTACACTGCCGACATCCGCGGAGACTTGATCTTCAACGGATTCGAGCCCTTGTCAGGTGCGCCGCACAATCATGACGAGCATGACGTAACTTTGCCGTCGGACAGTGTTCGGGAGATCACACCTGCAACTACTCCGGCCCTCAATCCGGAGCAAATTGCGCTGTCCGAGGATGGGGGGATAGACCCCGCCATGGAGGCCGCACTTTCAGTGGTGATAGAGCCAGATACTGACTTCACCCCTTACGAGAGCCGTGTTGCCGAACTACTGGATTCGTCTCCGGCCACGGACTCTGAGCCGCCTGCGTCCATGCCTATCGAATCTGATTGGGTGCTGATCATGGAGTTCACCTCCGCGGATATGTTTCAGCACTCACCTTTCGGCGACATGCTAAATTCATTAAGGTCTCTCTCCTTGTCAGGAGAACCTTGGCCGAACTATGTCCGGCTAGAATGGGATGCGGACGACGAAGAAATTCGCTCCCCACCCACCACCCACTTAGTAGCCACTATCGACGATTTAACCGACATGCTCGACTTCGACTCCGAAGACATCAACGGTATGGACGACGATGCAGGAGACGAACAGGAACCACCGCCCACAGGGCGCTGGACTGCCACCTCATCATATGATATATATATATATATATGGTGGACACCCCCAAAGAAGGCAATGACGACGAGACAGCGGAGGATGACCCCTCCAAGAAGCAACCCAAGCATCGATGTCAGCAGCGCCGCTCTAAGTCCCTCCATAGAAAAAGTAGTGATACCGGCACAAGAGACAATAACACTCCGGATACTGCCGAAGACGACAACAATCCCCTCCAGCACGATTTAGAGCGGGAGGGTGAACAAGCTAGCCCTCCAGAGAAGGCAGCAGATGGAGAATCGGAGGAGGACAATTACATGCCTCTCTCCGAAGATGAGGTGAGCCTCGGCAACGAAGAATTTATCGTGCCTGAGGATCCCGGTGAGCAGGAGAACTTCAAGCGTCGGCTTATGGCCACAACAAATAGCTTGAAGAAAAAGCAACAACAGCTTCGAGCTGATCAAGATTTGCTAGCAGACAGATGGACCGAAGTCCTTGCGGCCGAGGAATACAAACTCGAGCGCCCCTCCAAGAGTTACCCAAAGCGCAGGTTGCTACCTCACCTCGAGGAGGTAGCATTGAAACCTACATCACCAGTGTACGATGCGGCTGACCGGCCACCTCGTGGCCGAGCTAGAGAGGTGTTAAAGCCTGAAGTTCAGCCTGCACCCCGCCGCCACTCAAACAAAAATACCAAGGCCCGGGGCAACACGCGGGACCTGCGAGACGTATTGGAAAGCAGGGCAAAACATGCAAGGTCGATATACGGGTCATGGGAACATGCGCCAACGCGAGACGATGACCGTCACGTCGGATACACTAAAAGTAAATCCGGCCGGGCCGAATACAGCAGACAAGACTCATATGAACCGCGTCGTGATATAGCCCGGCACAGAGGCGCCGCACACCCCCTATGCTTCACGAATGAAGTTATGGATCATGAATTCCTAGAGGGTTTTAAACCCGTAAATATCGAATCGTATGATGGTACAACAGATCCCGCTGTATGGATTGAGGATTTCCTCCTCCACATCCACATGGCTCGCGGTGATGATCTGCATGCCAACAAGTACCTCCCACTAAAACTCAAAGGACCAGCTCGGCATTGGCTGAATAGCTTGCCAGCTGATTCCGTCGGCAGTTGGGAGGATTTGGAAGGTGCATTCCTTGACAACTTCCAGGGCACTTATGTGCGACCACCAGATGCTGATGACTTGAGCCATATAACTCAGCAGCCCAGGGAATCGGCCAGGCAATTCTGGACACAGTTCCTAACTAAGAAAAACCAAATTGTCGACTATCCGGATGTAGAGGCCTTAGCGGCATTCAAGCATAACATCTGTGACGAGTGGCTCGCCCGGCACCTCGGCCAGGGGAAGCCGAAGTCTATGGCAGCCCTCATGACACTCATGACCCGCTTTTGCGCGGGCGAGGATAGCTGGCTGGCTTGCAGCAACAACACATCAAGGAATCCGGGCACTTCAGATACTAAAGATGCCAACGGCAGACCACGTCGTAATAGACAAAAGCGCCGCAACAACGGTGATAACATCGATGATACGACAGTCAATGCCGGATTCAGAGGTCTAGATCCGGTCAGCGGAAAAGCCATTCAAAAGAAGTACTCCAGGCTCATCTAGTTTGGATCACATACTTGATCGCTCGTGTCAAATCCACGGCACCCCCGATAAGCCAGCCAATCACACCAACAGAGAATGATGGGCGTTCAAGCAGGCCGACAAGTTGAATGACGAAAACAAGGACAAGGGGCTGCATAGTGATGATGAGGAGGAGCCCCGGCCGCCGAACACGGGAGGACAGAAGAGGTTCCCCCCACAAGTGAAGACGGTGAACATGATATACGCAACCCACATTCCCAAAAGGGAACGATAGCGTGCGCTAAGGGACGTCTATGCGATAGAGCCCGTCATCCCAAAGTTCAACCCATGGTCCTCATGTCCGATAACCTTTGATCGCAAGGACCACCCCACTAGTATCCGTCATGGCAGATCCGCCGCATTGGTCCTAGACCCCATCATCGACGGATTTCACCTCACTCGAGTCCTTATGGATGGCGGTAGCAGCCTGAACCTGCTCTATCAGGATACATCGCGCAAAATGGGTATAGATCCCTCGAGGATCAAACCCACCAAAACCACCTTTAAGGGCATCATCCCAGGTGTAGAGGCCCGTTGCACGGGCTCAATCACACTGGAAGTGGTCTTTGGATCTCCGGACAACTTCCGAAGCGAGGAGTTAATCTTCGATATCGTCCTGTTCCGCAGTGGCTATCACGCACTGCTCGGGCGAACCGCATTTGCAAAATTCAATGTGGTACCGCATTACGCATACCTCAAGCTCAAGATGCCAGGACCTAGGGGGTCATTACAGTCAATGGAAACACAAAACGCTCGCTCCGCATGGAAGAGCACACTGCGGCCCTCGCAGCAGAAGCACAAAGCAGCCTTTTAAGGCAAACTACCAATTCGGCGATACAGCCCCCGGACACCGTTAAGCGAGTCCGGAGTAACCTGCAACAGGATCGCCTGGCACATTCAGAGCTTGCCTAGCAATTCGGGCCCCGTCCTAGTCCTAGTCAAGCGACGAAATCCGCGCCGCGCGTACATAATTACGCACTAAAAATACCATGGGCATAGGCGGGGGCACGATCAGGGCACGTCTCGCAATGCGGCTTAACCTCCCTAGGGGCTGCATACCTTTATAATTGTTTCTCTTTTAGGACCTTACTCTTTGGGAGCCCTTTCCGGAAGTATGATTGCAGAACACATTACGGGAAGGAACAACCAAGGAGGCAAGAAGCTAAGACGTACAAGGGAACCCCCAGGTGGTCTCTAATAACAAACGATATACCCGCTTTTTACTACCCATACGCAGCTTGCCCTTGTATAGGACATGTCAAATAGTCCTATTCTTTGCTTATTACACTACTTGTACCAGTACGCTTCGACGTATTATTTAAATAACAATGCATAGCATTAGTCTATTATTGCATTATCCATCCTTTTTTTGCTTATATGTTCATTTACGACAACTTGCACCCGTACATTCTAGTACGGTCAGTACGCCAGGGGCTTTCGCTTACCCCATAATATGGCGTGAGAAGTCCGAACACTTTCAACAGTGCGGCACCCCGAACTTATGGCATTATATGCATCAGCTCCGAATCATGTCTTGGGTCAATAGTTGGGTTTGCCCGGCTCCCATGTTTTGGTACCTTACGTTCCGCTATATCGGCTAAGGTAGCACTGGGAGAACTACTGTGATTGTGTCCCGGTTCTTTCGGACGAGCACCTCAGTCGAGAAAGCCAAAAACTGACTGTCATGATAAGGCGAGAGCTGGTCGCTGTTCGAGAGGTCTGATACGTCTCCGTCATATCTATAATTTTTGATTGTTCCATGCCAATATTATTCAACTTTCATATACTTTTTGGCAACTTTTTATATTATTTTTGGGACTAACATATTGATCCAATGCCCAGTGCCAGTTCTTGTTTGTTGCATGTTTTTTGTTTGGCAGAAAACCCATACCAAACGGAGTCCAAACGGAATAAAAACTGACGGAGATTTATTTTGGAATATTTATGAATTTTGGGAAGTGGAATCATCGCGAGACAGTGCCTGAGGGGGGCACGAGGTAGGGGGGCACGCCCCAGGGTGTCAGGCGCGCCCCTGACCCTCGTGGCCACCTCGTAAGTCGGTTGGAGCCCTTATTTCTCCGCAAGAAAGCTAATATACGGATAGAGATCGTGTTAAAATTTCAGCCCAATCGGAGTTATGGATCTCTGGGAATATAAGAAACGGTGAAATGGAAGAATCTGAGAACGCAGAAACAGAGAGAGACAGAGAGACAGATCCAATCTTGGAGTGGCTCTCGCCCCTCCCATGCCATGGAGGCCATGGACCAGAGGGAAAACCGTTCTCCCATCTAGGGAGGAGGTCAAGGAAGAATAAGAAGGAGGGGGGCTCTCCCCCCTCACTTCCGGTGGCACCGGAGTGCCACCGGGGGCCATCATAATCACCGCGATCTTCACCAACAACTTCACCGCCATCATCACCAACTCTTCCCCCCTGTATGCAGTGGTGTAACCTCTCTCTTACCCGCTATAATATCTACTTAAACATGGTGCTCAACGCTATATATTATTTCCCAATGATGTATGGCTATCCTATGATGTTTGAGGATATCTGTTTTGTCCTAATGGCTATTTGATGATCGTGATTGGTTTGAGTTGTATGTTTTATTATTGGTGCTGTCCTATGGTGCTCTCCGTGTCGCGCAAGCATGAGGCATTCCCGCTGTAGGGTTTGCAATATGCTTATGATTTGCTTATGGTGGGTGGCGTGAGTGACAGAAGCACAGACCCGAGTAAGTAGGTTGTTTGCGTATGGGATAAAGGGGACTTGATGCTTTAATGCTATGGTTGGGTTTTACCTTAATGAATCTTTAGTAGTTACGGATGCTTGCTAGAGTTACAATCATAAGTGCATATGATCCAAGTAGACAAAGTATGTTAGCTTATGCCTCTCCCTCAAATAATATTGCAATAATGATTATCGGTCTAGTTATCGATTGCCTAGGGACAAATAACTTTCTTGTTGACAAAAGCTCTTTACTAAAACTAATTTAGTTGTGTCTTTATCTAAACATCCCAAGCTTTTATTTATGTGCTCTTTACTTTCTTGGAAGCTTACCCAAAAACAGCTACAAAGTACTTCTAGTTTCATACTTGTTTCCGGTAAAGCGAACGTCAAGTGTGCGTAGAGTTGTATCGGTGGTCGATAGAACTTGAGGGAATATTTGTTCTACCTTTAGCTCCTCGTTGGGTTCGACACTCTTACTTATCGAAAGAGGCTACAATTGATCCCCTATACTTGTGGGTTATCAAGACCTTTTTCTGACGCCGTTGCCGGGGAGCAATAGCGTGGGGTGAATATTCTCGTGTGTGCTTGTTTGCTTTATCACTAAGTAATTTTTATTTGCTGTTCTTAGTTGTTTCCTATCTTTAGTTATGGGTAGGAAACGCAAAATACCAAAAAAATTAGTTGTACCTACTGAACCAATGGTTGAAGAACCAATCACAATCTATCACACTGCTGAAGCTTATTACTTGGATCATCTTCGATCCCTATGTGCTCGTGCTGAAACCCCAACTAGCTTAGTTGAGGAAAAATCTTTAGATGAGCATGCTTGTTATGTGCGACACCGTATATCTCAAAAAGGGAAACTTTTACAGCATCAAATTAATACTATGCAATGCTATGCTTGGAATTTATGCTATTATTATGACTTTACTTGTTGTTCTGAAAACCCTAAGAAACACCTTCCCTACCAATGTGAGTTTAGTGATAATGGAATCGTATCTTCGTATGCTAAAGGTGCTTATAGTTACTATGATGTTCAACTAATTGAAGAATTTGTTGCTTTTAAGGGTGCTTTTGAAATTGCTTCTTTGATTCAAAAGTATGATGCTACTCTTTACAATTCTGAAAATTTTGCCATACTTGAATATTGTTATGAGAATTATGCTTCTAATGCCTATGTTAAACAATATATTGAGGAGTACTCCCCTGCCCAAGAAGAAACTAATATTTTGTAGGAGTCTATGGAAGAAGAAATTGATGAAACTATGAGCTCATTGGATGAAAAAGATGATGAGGAGAGCGAATAACAAAAGGAGGAAGAGAGGATTAGCTACCCGTGCCCACCTTCTAATGAGAGTAACTCTTCAACTCATACATTGTTTAAATTCCCTTTGTGCTTACTGAAGGATGATTGCTATGATGACTGTTATGATCCCGTTGATTCTTTTGAAATATCCCTTTTTGATGATGCTTGCTATGCTTGTGGCCAAGATGCCAATATGAATTATGCTTATGGAGATGAACTTGCTATAGTTCCTTATGTTAAACATGAAATTGTTGCTATTGCACCCACACATGATAGTCCTATTATCTTTTTGAATTCTCCCAACTACACTATATCGGAGAAGTTTGCACTTATTAAGGATTATATTGATGGGTTGCCTTTTACCGTTGCACATGATGATTTTGATGAATATAATATGCATGTGCTTGCTGCTCCTACTTGCAATTATTATGAGAGAGGAACTATATCTCCACCTCTCTATGTTTCCAATATGACAAAATTGCAAGAAACTGTTTATACTATGCATTGGCCTTTACTATGTATGCATGAATTGTTCTTTTATGATATGCCGATGCATAGGAAGAGAGTTAGACTTCGTAGTTACATGATATATGTTGCTTTGTGCTCACTACTAAATTACAAATCATTGTTAATTAAAATTGGCTTTGATATACCTTGGGATCTGGGTGGATCCATTACTTGAGCACTATATGCCTAGCTTAATGGCTTTAAAGAAAGCGCTGCCAACGAGACAACCCGGAAGTTTTAGAGAGTCAAGCGTCTAAGCTTGGGGATGCTGGGTAGGCATCCCCTCTTTCTTCAATAAATATCGGTATGTTTTCGGATTCATTTTGTTCATGCGATATGTGCAAGTCTTGGAGCATCTTTTGCATTTAGGTTTTTATTTTTCTTTTTATGCACCATGCTGGTATGAGATAGTCCTTGGTTGATTTATAGAATGCTCATTGCACTTCACTTATATCTTTTGAGTATGGCTTTATAGAATGCTTCATGTGCTTCACTTATATCATTTGAAGTTTGGATTGCCTGTTTCTCTTTACATAGACAACCGCCATTTGTAGAATGCTCTTTTGCTTCACTTATACTTGTTAGAGCGTGGGCATATCTTTTGTAGAAAGAATTAAACTCTTGTGCTTCACTTATATCTATTTAGAGAGAGGACAGGAACTGGTCATTCACATGGTTAGTCATAAAATCCTACATAAAACTTGTAGATCACTGAATATGATATGTTTGATTCCTTGCAATAGATATAAAGATGGTGATATTGGAGTCATGCTAGTCGAGTAATTGTGAAATTGAGAAATACTTGTGTTGAGGTTTGCAAGTCCCGTAGCATGCACGTATAGTGAACCGTTATGTAACGAAGTCGGAGCATGAGGTATTTATTGATTGTCTTCCTTATGAGTGGCGGTCGGGGACGAGCGATGGTCTTTTCCTACCAATCTATCCCCCTAGGAGCATGCGCGTAGTACTTTGTTTCGATGACTAATAGATTTTTGCAATAAGTATGTGGGTTCTTTATGACTAATGTTGAGTCCATGGATTATATGCACTCTCACCCTTCCATCATTGCTAGCTTCTCTAGTACCGCACAACTTTCGCCGGTACCATAAACCCACCATATACCTTCCTCAAAACAGCCACCATACCTAGCCATTCCGAGATATATTGCCATGCAACTCTCATCATCATCATATACATGACTTGAGCATTCATTGTCATATTGCTTTGCATGATCGTAAGATAGCTAGCATGATGTTTTCATGGCTTGTCCATTTTTTGATGTCATTGCTACGCTAGATCATTGCACATCCCGGTACACCACCGGATGCATTCATATAGAGTCATATCCTTGTTCTAGATATCGAGTTGTAATATTGAGTTGTAAGTAAATAAAAGTGTGATGATCATCATTATTAGAGCATTGCCCCCCCCCCCAAGAGAGAGGCCAAAGAAGCCTAAATAAAAAGGGGGGGGGCAAAGAAGCCCGCAAAAAAAGGGGCAATGTTACTATCCTTTTACCACACTTGTGCTTCAAAGTAGCACCATGTTCTTCATATAGAGAGTCTCTTGAGTTATCACTTTCATATACTAGTGGGAATTTTCATTATAGAACTTGGCTTGTATATTCCCGATGGGCTTCCTCAAATGCCCTAGGTCTTCATGAGCAAGCAAGTTGGATGCACACCCACTTAGTATCAGTTTGAGATTTCATATACTTATAGCTCTAGTGCATCCGTTGCATGGCAATCCCTACTCACTCACATTGATATCTATTGATGAGCATCTCCATAGCCCATTGATACGCCTAGTTGATGTGAGACTATCTTCTCCTTTTTGTCTTCTCCACATAACCCCCACCATCATATTCTATTCCACCTATAGTGCTATGTCCATGGCTCACCCTCATGTATTGCGTGAAAGTAGAAAAGGTTTGAGAAACGTCAAAGTATGAAACAATTGCTTGTCTTGTCATCGGGGTTGTGCATGATGTGAATGCTTTGTGTGGTGAAGATGGAGCATAGCCAGACTATATGATTTTGTAGGGATGAGCTTTCTTTGGCTATGTTATTTCAATACGACATAATTAATTGGTTGGTATGCTTGAAGTATTATTATTTTTATGTCAAAGGATAAACTATTTCTTTGAATCACTCGTGTCTTAATATTCATGCCATGATTAGACATATGATCAAGATTATGCTAGGTAGCATTCCACATCAAAAATTATCTTTTTTATCATTTACCTACTCGAGGACGAGCATGAATTAAGCTTGGGGATGCTGATACGTCTCCGTTGTATCTATAATTTTTGATTGTTCCATGCAAATATTATTCAACTTTCATATACTTTTTGGCAACTTTTTATATTATTTTTGGGACTACATATTGATCCAGTGCCTAGTGCCAGTTCCTGTTTGTTGCATGTTTTTTTGTTTCACAGAAAACCCATAACAAACGGAGTCCAAATGGAATAAAAACTTACGGAGATTTATTTTGGAATATTTATGAATTTTGGGAAGTGGAATCATCGCGAGACGGTGCCTGAGGGGGGCATGAGGTAGGGGGGGCGCCCCAGGGTGTCAGGCGTGCCTATGACCCTCGTGGCCACCCCGTAAGGCGGTTGGAGCCCTTCTTTCGTCGCAAGAAATCAAATATCCGGATAGTGACCGTGTTAAAATTTCAGCCCAATCGGAGTTACGGATCTCCGGGAATATAAGAAACGGTGAAAGGGAAGAATCTGAGATCGCAGAAACAGAGAGAAACAGAGAGACAGATCCAATCTCGGAGGGGCTCTCGCCCCTCCCACACCATGGAGGCCATGGACCCGAGGGGAAACCCTTCTCCCATCTAGGGAGGAGGTCAAGGAAGAAGAAGAAGGAGGAGGGCTCTCCCCCCTCGCTTCCGGTGGCACCGGAGTGCCACCGGGGGCCATCATCATCACCGCGATCTTCACCAACAACTTCACCGCCATCATCACCAACTCTTCCCCCCTCTATGCACTACTTAAACATGGTTCTCAACGCTATATATTATTTCCCAATGATGTATGGCTATCCTATGATGTTTGAGTAGATCTGTTTTGTCCTAATGGCTATTTGATGATCGTGATTGGTTTGAGTTGTATGTTTTATTATTGGTGCTGTCCTATGGTGCTCTCCGTGTCGCGCAAGCGTGAGGGATTCCCGCTGTAGGGTTTGCAATATGCTTATGATTTGCTTATGGTGGGTGGCGTGAGTGACAGAAGCACAAACCCGAGTAAGTAGGTTGTTTGCGTAAGGGATAAAGGGGACTCGATGCTTTAATGTTATGGTTGGGTTTTACCTTAATGAATCTTTAGTAGTTGCGGATGCTTGCTAGAGTTCCAATCATAAGTGCATATTATCCAAGTAGAGAAAGTATGTTAGCTTATGCCTCTCCCTCAAATGAAATTGCAATAATGATTATCGGTCTAGTTATCGATTGCCTAGGGACAAATAACTTTCTTGTTGACAAAAGATCTTTACTAAAACTAATTTAGGTGTGTCTTTATCTAAATAGCTCCTAGCTTTTATTTACGTGCTCTTTACTTTCTTCCAAGCTTACCCAAAAACACCTACAAAGTACTTGTAGTTTCATACTTGTTTCCGGTAAAGCGAACGTCAAGCGTGCGTAGAGTTGTATCGGTGGTCGATAGAACTTGAGGGAATATTTGTTCTACCTTTAGCTCCTCGTTGGGTTCGACACTCTTACTTGTCGAAAGAGGCTACAATTGATCCCCTATAATTGTGGGTTATCAAGGTCTCAAGTCCTTAAAGACTTTTTCCGCTTCGGGCGAGGAGTCGGCCTTGCCCGACTTAGGCGTATGTAGCGCCCCAAATTCGGCCTTCTGAATACTAGGGGCTTCGCCAAAATTTAAAATTGTAGACTTCTATGGCTAAGTGAGAGTGATAAAGCCTTATAGTCGGACTGCCTGGTTCGTTGTGCTGAATACCTCCCTCGAAGGACCCAAAATTGGGATAAAGAGTGTTCAGGTTTATCCCGAACACCCCAATACTAGCTACATGGGGGCAGAAGCCGACGACTGGCCAACTCTTAGATTTTATAAACGGCCACTCAGAAGGTAATATTTTAAATTCAAAAAGTGTTGCATAGCGCAAATGAACTCATTTCACATTACAGGATCACATGAGCATGTTCATTCAAAAATTACATCTTTAGCACATTCCTCCGCCACAAGGCGGGAACCCTTCAGGACACTGTCATAATACATTTTGGGGCAGCGATGCTCCTTGCCTTTCGGTGGCCCCTCCTTCACCAGCTTTACGGCATCCAGCTTCGCCTAGTGCACCTTTGCCCGGGCAAAAGCCCTGCACGCACCCTCGATGCAGACGGACCGCTTTAGGACTTCAAGCCACGGGCAGCCATCCACAAGCCACCTCACCAGACCGAAGTAGCTGCTAGGCAGGGGATCGCCAGGCCACATCCGGACTATAAGACCCTTCATGGCCTGTTCGGCCGCCTTGTGAAGCTCGACCAGTTGCTTCAGCTGGTCGCTCAAGGGCATTGGGTGTTCGGTCCCAGTATACTAAGAACAAAACAACTTTTCCGTCGAGCTCCCCTCCTCAGCTCGGTAAAACTCCGCGGCATCCAGCACACTGCAGGGAAGATCTGTGAACGCTCCTGGAGAGCTCCAAACTCGGGTAAGTAAAAGGAAAGTTTCCTTCACATGCTTGCTTTGCATAATGAATGCATTACCCGCTGCTATCTTCTTCATCGCATCAATCTCCTGGAGGGCCTTGTGGGCTTCAGCCTTGGCGCTCTATGCGCTTTCGAGTGCCTTTGCAAGCTCGGACTCTCACGTCGTAGAGTCAAGATCCAAGGACTCGTGTTTTTTGGCGAGAGCTTCGAGCTCTTGCTGCACCTCGCCTACCTGGGCTTCTTGTTTTTCCCGTTCAATGCGCTCCTTGGCCGCTTTGTCTTTGGCCTCGGACAACGCCTTCTTCAGGGTCGCCACCTCGGTTGTGGCCCCTGGCAAATTCATGATGATCCTATTATTTTATAAGCAAATTTCTTTTGTAATATATAGACAAGGTATTTCTTACCTTTGCTCTCCTCGAGCTGCCTCTTGGTAAGGTCGAGCTCGTCCTCGGACCGGTCAAGGTCCCGCTTCAGTGCAGCGACCTCCACAGTACGCGCGGCAGTAGCCAGTAGTGAAGCCTGCATATGCACATAGACATATTATGATTAGACTCCAAATAGAGCATCAGGGGCTACTGTCTATGCGGTAATATTTTCCTATGTTTTCATTGCTTACCTGAAAGCCTGTTGGAGGCTGGCACAAACTTCAGTTAGTCAGTTTTTGGCGGACTGAACTTTCTCGATCAACGCACTCATGATAGTGCGGTGCTCTTCATCGATGGAAGCGCCGCGAAGTGCTTCCAGCAAGTTGTCCGATGCCTCTGGATGGACAGAGGCCACCGGCACAGGCGGCTTGCCCCCCTTAACGGGAGGTTGCCTGCCAGAGTCCGGAACCACCGAAGGTTCTGGCACAGTGTTCGGCTGGGGGCCGAACTGGGAGCCCGTGGGAATCTTGCTCCCTTTGCGCCCAGGGTCCGGAAGGTCGCCTCGAGGCGCACCCAGGACTACCTCCCCTAGGATCGGTGCCTTTTGAGACAACACCTCGACGTTGTCCGTAGGGCAAGGGGTGGAGGCGGTCGGAAGTGAATCGCTATTCATATCCGACGAGTCCAAAGAACCGTCCGACGAAGATACATCGATACGGGCTCGGGACGGACTGCATAATCATATCCGGCGTAAGGAGAAGCAGTGTCAGGACCCCGACTCGATGTCACATCAATCTAGCCGGTAACACCTCATATCACTTTGCGGCCTCACGCACGGTATCCCCACGGGTGTCGCCTTACCTTTGCCCGGGACCGTTTGCGCCTTTTGGCTCACATATATGATAGTGTCGCTAGCATCCATATGATAAGGAGCCCGGGCTGACATGACTAGTCATAAACCCAAAGTGGCACAGACTTACAGGGACAGGCATCCATGACCCAGCTTCGAACGTGTCGGTCATCAGCAAGTGGGTCCGGGCTGTAGCACTGGGCTAGCAGGACTCCGGTAAACCGGGCTGTAGCGGGCTAACAGGACTCCGGTACTCAATGCGTGACATTTCCCCGAAGGGACAGACACCGGAACGAAGAAGGACACATGCCGGCCAGCCTAAGTGTTCCAGAGCAGTAGCAAGCTACCATGGCTCAGCGGTAACACTAGGAGACATTTCCCGGTAAGAGAGGCTACTAAGGATAAACAACTAGATAGTCAGATCCCACACATACCAAGCATTTCAATCATACACACAATATGCTCGATATGTGCAAATACAACAAGGCATCACAACATGACTCTACGACACAAGTACTTTATTTAAGGCTCAGAGAGCCATACATAACATACACAAAGGTACGGGTCACACGACCCAGCATTCAAGTCATACAGTCATACAAACCAGCAGCGGAAGTAACTTGTCTGAGTACAGACAACTAGTAAAATAAAAGAGGCTTGGAAAGCCTAGCTATACTACGAGGTCCTTCACAAGCTCAGGATCACCACCTGGGCCTTAGCCTACTCATTGATGTCAACGTCTACGTAGAACCCATCAGAAGGGGTTGCAGCGTCTTCTGTAAAAATGTAAATTATAGCAACATGAGTACAAAGGTACTCAGCAAGACTTACATCAGATCCTACATACATGCATATTATCAAGAAGGGTTGGTGGAGTTGTTGCAGCAAGCCAGCTTTGACTCTTGGCTAGGCTAACCTACGAGACTCCAACTTGAAATGGTTTTGCGTACACGAGTCCACTACTCACCAATTCAATACACTACCGAGGATCCACCTCCGTCTTCCTACGGAAGAGCCATCCTCGGCACTCACACTTATCTTGAGGCTTTTAGTAGTTTCCATTTACTTGTCTATGAACTGTATAGGCAACCAAGTAGTCCTTTACCGCGGACGCGGCTATTCGAATAGATCATGATAACCCTGCAGGGGTGTACTTCTTCATACACGCTCTCACCACTTACCGTCGTTTACACGACATGTACTCGGCAACCTTCAAGCGGAAGCCCAACGTGGGTGTCGGCCACGACCTACCTAATCACCTAAGCCTCCAGTCCAGGTTTATCGCCTATCCAGGTTCCATCCGCAGGGAGTCCGGCCGAGGTTTCCCATACGGCCCCGAACGATGTGAACAGGGTTCCTGAGATACCTAACGGGTATTCGGTACACCCGGCCACGTACCTACCGCATCACAGCCCACCCCTACGGTCAGCGCTGTCCACGGCCTCCAGTAGGCTACAAACACCAGAAACTACTTGCAACTCCTGGACGGAGAACTAGGGTGAATAAGAAGCCGAGAGGGTCCATTGGTTTCGGGCCCAATGTATGGTAGTAGCTGATTCTTAAATCACACATACAGATCTCAGTGCTTAAGGTCGGCTTCAATGAAACAACCCACCATGTACTCCTACATGGCCTCTCATCGATACCTTTACCAAATCGTGTTCACCACACCACTCCCATTACCGACATAATCATTTCACTCTAGCCCATCACCCAGATGAACCAGACCTGACACGACTCTAATGCATAGCAGGCATAGCAAGGTAGGAATAACACATACATATGGCTCAATCAACTCCTACACATGCTAGTGGGTTTCATCTAGTTACTGTGGCAATGACAGGTCATGCAGAGGAAGTGGGTTCAGCTACCGTAGCACACAGCAGTTTGAAACGCGTTGTCTTAATGCAGTAAAAGAGAGCAGGAGCGAGAACATGGGATTGTATCGATATGATCAAATGGTTGGTTGCTTGCCTGATGGTTCGATGCACTGATATGGTTCTTCGTTAGGGTAATCACGATACTCCTCGGAGGCAGATCCTGCCGCAAAGAACACCGATACACAACCATCACCAAACAATGTGCAACAATATGATGCATGCATGAAACATAGCAATATGAGTGTGTTGGGCTAATGCAACTAAGACCAGAAGGGTTTGAACCAATTTGAATCAAAGATTCAAATTTCAAACTCAAACATGGCCTTTTAAAGTGCTTTTCCTTGTTCTGCATTAAATATCAGGTTAACTTGTTTAATCATGCATGAAAATAGTACAGATGGATAGATTGGATTTTTCTGATCATTTTTCATATATAATTTGTCTGATTTGGAGTTACAGAATAAAAGTTATGAATTTTTGAAGTTTAAATTATATTCTGGAATTTCCTATATTAGAATAATTCCAGAAAATCAATTATTGCGTCAGCCTGACGTCAGTGTGACGTCAGCAGGTCAACGGAACACGTCCGGGTCAAACCTGACAGTGGGTCCCGCATGTCAGGGTGATTAAATTAATTAAAGTTTAATTAAAACTAAACCTGTTTAATTAACAGGGCTGGGCCCCACCTGTCATTGACTCAGGGGAGTCAACCAGGGCCCACCCGTGGTCAAACCCGGGTCGGCTGCACCGGCGTTTAGCCGCCGGCGAGCCCGACGCGGCGGCGGAAGTGGTTTTGGCTGTTTCGGCCACCAAATGGGTCGCGGAGACCACCGGAGTGGAGCTGAGGACGAGCCGCAGCTCTTGGTGGAGTCCGTTGGGGTCGGGGTGGCCGGAGTTGGCGCCGGCGACGACTTTGGCGGCCACCAGGGTTCGGCCGAAGACGAACTTGACGCTAAAGGGGTCGGTGAGGCTCGGGGAGTAGCTAGCTAGGTGCTAAGTGACACGGTGAGTATGATGGACACCAGTTTGTGGCCGGAGGGTGACCGGGAGCACGTCGGCGACGAGCTCCACGGCGGTGGGTGCGGTTGAACTCCGGGAGATCGCTACACGGCTCGGGAGCAAGAACGGAAGGAAGGGGAAGATGGCTAAGCTCACAGTGAGTGCGACGAAGCCCTTGGTGTGGCCGGAGATGGACCGGAGCGACGACGGCGTTGAAGGGGATCTCCGGCGACGGCGGTTCGGGCGAGGTCGTTGCGGTGGACTCGGGCGTTGCGAGCGCTCGGGGCTCGGCTTGCTCGATGGAGTGGACAGCGGCGGAGCTCCTGGACACGGTGAGAGGACGCACGAGCGGCGGGGAGCACGGCTACGACGAAGGCACGGCGATGGTGGCGTCGGTCATGGCGGGGGAGCACGAGGGGGAGGAGCTGGAGAGGAGAGGGGGTGTCTGGGGGGTTCGGGGGAGCGAGGGAGGCCGGTCCACGACGTCACCGGGCACGGGGAGCGAGGCGGCGAGCAGGTGCGTGGCGCGCGCTGCGATCGCCGTCGGGCACCTGCCTGCCTGCCTGGCCGGCAAGCAGCTCGCTGGAGCGGCACTGGGCTGGGCCGGCAGGTGGGCCGGGAGCAGGCGCCAGGTAAGCTTTTCCATTTCTTTCTGTTTTCTGTTTTTTTAATACTTCTGCAACTTTGTTGAATTAAATAAAATACTTAGGCTACTCCTAAAATCACCAAACTACTCCTGGTCCATAGTTGGATTATTTCCAACATGAAACATTTTAGTTTGGAGATATTTGAGCATTTAAATATTTTATATAATTTTAAATGCCCAAATTCAAATATTTATGATTTAATTCAAAAACCCTAAGCTGGCCTAGGAAAATGTGCACCACTTTTGGCAGAGGTTCTGAACCAAGACAAAAATGATGGGCATTTTAGAAGGGCATTTCAGGTTCATTGAAAAAGTTTTTAGTAAACCCTAATTGGATTCAGAGGGGACTGGGGGTTCTGTCATCCCCATTTCAGGTTTCTGATGAAAGAGTAAACATGATGCAACACTCTAATGCATGGCTAACTAGGATGTGACAACTCACCCCCACTCAAAAGAATCTCGTCCCGAGATTTGGGTTCCTCCGGAAAGAAGGCGGGATACTCAAGTCGAAGACGATCCTCCCTTTCCCAAGTTGCTTCATCCTCAGAATGGTGCGACCATTGTACTTTGAGAAACTTGATATTATGACGTCGAGTGGTACGCTCGGCCTGATCGAGGATACGAATGGGGTACTCTCGATATGTAAGATTATCTTGGAGATCAAGCGTTTCGTGGTCCACTCCACGGATAGGATCCGAGAAGCAACGCCTGAGTTGAGAAACGTGGAAGACATCGTGGACTCTGGAGAGGTGCGGAGGTAGTTCCAACTGGTAGGCAACTTCTCCTCGTTTGGCGAGAATGCGAAAAGGTCCAATGTAACGAGGAGCCAATTTGCCTTTGATACCGAAACGATGGGTTCCCTTCAGAGGGGTAACCCGAAGATAAGCCTTCTCGTCAACCTCGAAAGTCATAGCCTTATGTTTTCGGTCATATTGACTCTTTTGACGAGATTGGGCTGTTTTCAACTTTTCACGAACGATGCGAACTTGCTCTTCTGCTTCCTGAATCATATCCGGGCCAAAGAATTGTCTTTCCCCGGTCTCTGACCAGTTAAGGGGTGTTCGACACCGTCGTCCATAGAGAACTTCAAAAGGGGCTTTACCCAAGCTAGATTGATAGCTGTTGTTGTAAGCGAATTCGGCAAATGGAAGGCACTTCTCCCAATCCATTCCGAATGAGATAACAGAGGCTCGAAGCATGTCTTCTAGAATCTGGTTGACGCGTTCCACTTGACCACTCGACTGAGGGTGGAAAGCGGTGCTAAAGGAGAGACGGGTTCCCATAGCATTTTGGAAACTTTCCCAAAATCGAGAGGTGAAAATACTTCCTCGATCCGAGTTAATTTCCAAAGGAACACCATGGAGAGACACTATTCGGGAGATGTATAAGTCTGCTAGCTGACTAGCGGTTATACTCTCACGAATAGGTAGGAAATGGGCTACTTTGGAAAGACGATCGACAACGACGAAAATAGCATTATTCCCTCTCTTGGTCCTGGGAAAACCGGTAATGAAATCCATACCAATTTTATCCCATTTCCATTCAGGAATAGCTAAGGGTTGAAGGGTGCCAGCAGGCCGTTGATGCTCTGCTTTTACACGACGACAGACGTCGCAATTAGCAATATACTGAGCAATTTCTCTCTTCATCCTAGTCCACCAGAACCTCTGGCGTAGGTCCTGTTACATCTTAGTACTACCGGGATGAATGGTGAGAGGAGATTCATGAGCCTCCTTAAGGATCAATCGCCTCAGGTTTCGCACTTTGGGAACCACTAGTCGATTCCCGAAGTATACGACCCCTTGATCATTAATGGAGAAACAATTCGCAATTCCTTTCTTGATGTTTCTCTTGATGCGGGAGATTCCCGGATCTACCTTCTGTGCTTTGATGATCTGATCCGTAAGGGTAGGTTTCGCCACCAAGGTGGAAAGAAAACCTTGAGGAACAATGTGAAGGTTAAGCTTCCGAAATTCCTCATGGAGAAGCGGTTGACTTTGTTGTAACATTAGGTTGTTACAATAAGATTTACGACTTAGCGCATCAGCCATGACGTTGGCTTTCCCTGGGGTGTAAGTTATTCCTAAGTCGAAATCTGTGATCAACTCAACCCAACGTCTTTGCCTGAGATTCAAATCCGGTTGGGTGAAAATGTACTTCAGACTTTGGTGATCAGTGAATATTTCGCAACGGTTACCGAGGAGGTAATGTCGCCAGGTCTTAAGTGCATAGACTACGGCTGCAAGCTCTAGATCATGAGTAGGATAATTCTCCTCATGTGGGTGCAATTGCCGTGAAGCGTAAGCAATTACATGTCGATCTTGCATGAGAATGCAACCTAATCCTTGTCGCGAGGCGTCGCAGTAGATAACAAAGTCCTTAGAGAAGTCTGGCGGTACCAGTACGGGAGCAGAAGTCAGGCGTCTTTTCAGTTCCTGAAAGCTGTGCTCACATTGTGGAGTCCATTCGAACTTTTTATCTTTCTTGAGGAGTTCGGTTAGAGGTTTAGCAACTTTGGAGAAGTTTTCGACAAAGCGACGGCAATAGCTCGCTAAGCCTAGAAAACTCCGAACTTGCTTGACCGATTCAGGTGGAGTCCAATTAAGGACGGCTTGAACTCGCTCAGGGTTAACAGCAATACCTTTACCAGATATTACATGACCCAGATAGGTCACTTCTGACAACCAAAATTCACATTTGGAAAACTTGGCATAAAGGCGGTGCTCTCGAAGTTTCTTCAACACTAGCCTTAGATGTTCGACATGTTCTTCCTCGTTCTTGGAGTAGATGAGTATATCATCGAGATAAACTACGACGAATTTATCCAAATACTCCATGAAGATTGAGTTCATTAACCGAGAAAAGGTGGCTGGAGCGTTGGTTAAACCGAAGGACATGACGGTGTACTCGTATTGGCCATAACGAGTAACAAAGGCCGTTTTAGGAATGTCCCCGTTTCTGATTTTGATTTGATGGTAGCCCAACCTCAAATCCATCTTGGAGAAGACTGAGGATCCAGCGAGCTGATCATACAGGTCGTTGATCCTAGGGAGCGGATATTTGTTCTTGATTGTGACCAAATTGACAGGTCGGTAATCTACAACCATCCGGTCCGTACCATCCTTCTTCTTGACGAATAGGACGGGGCAAGCCCACGGAGATGAACTAGGTCGGATGAAACCCTTTTTCAAGGACTCATCGAGTTGTTTCTTAAGCTCGGCTAGTTCTAGTGGTGCCATCTTATAGGGTCTTCTAGCAATCGGAACGGTTCCTGGAATGAGGTCTATTACGAACTCAACATCCCTGTCAGGTGGAACACCTGGCAATTCCTCTGGGAAGACATCCGGGAAGTCACGGACTACCGGAACGTCCTCAAGGTCTAGCAAAGGGCTGGCGTTAAGAGAATATGATTGTCGCTTGGCTAATCGGGTCAAGACATTGACTATCTTCCCCGAAGGATGAGTGAGTTGAACAGTCTTAGAGAAGCAATCAATTTTGGCATGATGAGCTGACATCCAGTCCATACCCAAAATGATATTAATATCTGAAAATTTGAGAGCTATCAAGGATGCAAGGAAAACAAGTCTGTCGACTTGGATTTCATTTCTATAACTTACCCTGGAGGTCTGCCATCTAGAACCAGGAGTAGAAATTTCCATAGTCGATGGCATGTCACAGAATGCGGTGTTATGCAGACGGGCATAGTTCTCGGATATAAATGAATGAGAGGCTCCTGTATCAAAAGAACAGATGCCGGGTGGCAATTAACAAGGAGCGTACCGAGAACGACGTTGGGATCCTCTTGAGCTTCTTCGGCAGAGATACAGTTGACATGGCCACGTGTAGCGGTGGCCGGCTTGGCGTGGAACACTTTCCCTGCCGGCTTGCCACGGCCAACAGCTTTAGCAGATTGGTTGGGGTTGGTCTGGGGACACTCACGCATATAGTGGCCAGATTCCCCACACTTGAAACAAGTCACGGAACTGGTACGTGGAGGAGCATTGTTGGTTGGACCCCCATAGGGCTTGGCTGGTGCAGACTGTTGAACGGGGCGAGGCGCCTGGAAGGATGGCCTCGGTGTGAACCTGGGTGGCAGGGCGGTGTTGGGCACCCACACGCGGCGCTTCTGAGGACCAGCACCGGATGAGGAACCCATGTCACGGCCATGCTTGCGTGTTGCATCATAATCAGTCTGACCAGTTTCAGCACTGATGGCCTTGTTAACAAGTTTCTGAAAAGATGTGCACTCATGCAGACGGAGGTCGCGGCGAAGCTCAGGACTAAGCCCCTTACGGAACCTTGCTTGCTTCTTGGCATCAGTAGAAACTTCCTCAGTTGCATATCGTGCGAGGTTACCGAACTCCCTGCTGTAAGCATCCACAGAGAGTCGGCCCTGAGTGAAACTGCAAAATTCCTCACGTTTACGGTCCATGAGACCCTCCGGAATGTGATGTTCACGGAAAGCCTCGCTGAATTCAGCCCAAGTAGTGACATGGCCCGCTGGGCGCATAGCTCCATAATTCTCCCACCATAGACTGGCGGGGCCTTCAAGATGATATGCAGCAAAGGTGACCTTGTCAGCCTCCGCTACCAGCGCGGAACGCAGTTTGTGAGAAATACTGCGAAGCCAATCATCAGCGTCGAGAGGCTCGACGGAGTGGTGGAACGTGGGTGGATGTAACTTGATAAAATCACTGAGTGACACCACGTTAGTCCTCTGATGGTGTGCTGTGTTCTGTTCAATACGCTCCAACAAACGGTTGGTCTCCCGCTTGTTTCTTTCGGCTTCCATCATAACCTCGGCTAGGGAAGGAGGATGAGGCAGATTTGCATTCCTGACTTCACTGCCTTCGGCCTGCTCTTGGGAGCAGGGTTAGTGCGCGTGTTGACCATCCTAGGTAAACAAGACAATGATTTAGTCAGGATGATAAAATTCCGACATAGGATACAGAATGTAAGGAATAACTCGGAATGCAAGATGATCATCCGTATGACATGGTAGATACAGAAACTGCTTCTTTATTCCATCGTCATACACACCATACAGGGTTTAGTACAAGACCAAACAAGGTACTATTACGGTGAAAAGAGGATTACATCTCATCGGAGGCATTCCAAGCTCCTATACATTATTTTTCTACACCTCCGGAAGGCGATACAAACTAGGTCATATCCCACGAGTCACGCAGGACGATAGACGACACAGCTAACACGAACTAGTGATACTACCACTAACTCAGACCGATCCGTAGTAGTCCTCGTAGAAGTCACCTCCATAGCCTGGAAGCTCAACATGATCATCCGGAAACAGACGATCTCGCGGAGCTTGTGGACCATAGGGGCTAGGATGAGGTCTTGGACCAACAGACGGTGGCCTGCGGGGACCGCGAGGTGGGGTGATGCCTCCTACATCACGCCAACCCATCACGTCTGGCAGAGCAGATCTCACAGGATAGAGATCGCGCATATCCGATATCCAGCTTGCACCGCCGGTGCAAACCGAGTCAATGTGGCCCAGTGGTCAGCACGGGTATTGAAGAGCTCTAACCTCAAGGCCCGATTTTCACGGTCCTTATCCTCGAGCATCTCAGCAGTGGTGCGAGTCCGTGAATCCTCCTGGGTGGGGTCAGCATAGATAGCCTGGAGATACCCTTGTGCTCCCGGAAGTGATCCTGGCATATACCGGAAATCAGAGTCCCGAAATAGACCAGATCTGACTCGCATGATGGTCATCATAGAGTAGGCGGCGTCCTGCACAGCCATCTCAATAGTAACCCCGAGTCCATAGGAGCAGTGAAGGGGCTCGGTGGACCCAGGATAAGATGGAAATATCCTGACAGTGCAGAGATACTGGCTTTGATTAAAGTCTCGGAATTGCTCTTCGACCGTGTACTCAGGATACCAACGGTATCCAGCCTCAGTCATTACCCTGACCAACATGGCAGTATGGCCGGGTACATCTAGGCATCGAGTCAGGCGAACCACTTGATTGAGGTCGCGAGTGGCCATCTGAAAGCACAATCATAATGCAAAGGCATTAGAATTTCTAGCAAAATTTCGGCAGCATAACAGCTGTAAATGCTCAAGAAGGATTTTGAGACATTTGACAAAGGATTTCATACACACTCAACATCATCATATCAAAGTTCTGAATCCATCCTAACAACATAACGTGGTAGTAGAACTGAACTAGGCTTGTATCCATCAACCCTATAAGGTACTACTGATTAGTAACACGTGATCCTGATAGAGAGAATAGATCCTAATTCCTTAACCCCCGGTGGAAGAATAGACTGACTCAGATCAGAATGTCATAAGATAAAGGAGTAAAAAGAGCCTTACGTTCCACCCACAAACAATTCCCCTACATATAACTAAAGAATTTCTAGACTCAACATCGACCAGTTTGGCTTGGAGAACCTACAGGCAGTCCGGCTCTGATGCCAACGCTGTCAGGACCCCGACTCGATGTCACATCGATCTAGCCGGTAACACCTCATATCACTTTGCGGCCTCACGCACGGTATCCCCACGGGTGTCGCCTTACCTTTGCCCGGGACCGTTTGCGCCTTTTGGCTCACGTATATGATAGTGTCGCTAGCATCCATATGATAAGGAGCCCGGGCTGACATGACTAGTCGTAAACCCAAAGTGGCACAGACTTACAGGGACAGGCATCCATGACCCAGCTTCGAACGTGTCGGTCATCAGCAAGTGGGTCCGGGCTGTAGCACTGGGCTAGCAGGACTCCGGTAAACCGGGCTGTAGCGGGCTAACAGGACTCCGGTACTCAATGCGTGACATTTCCCCGAAGGGACAGACACCGGAACGAAGAAGGACACATGCCGGCCAGCCTAAGTGTTCCAGAGCAGTAGCAAGCTACCATGGCTCAGCGGTAACACTAGGAGACATTTCCCGGTAAGAGAGGCTACTAAGGATAAACAACTAGATAGTCAGATCCCACACATACCAAGCATTTCAATCATACACACAATATGCTCGATATGTGCAAATACAACAAGGCATCACAACATGACTCTACGACACAAGTACTTTATTTAAGGCTCAGAGAGCCATACATAACATACACAAAGGTACGGGTCACACGACCCAGCATTCAAGTCATACAGTCATACAAACCAGCAGCGGAAGTAACTTGTCTGAGTACAGACAACTAGTAAAATAAAAGAGGCTTGGAAAGCCTAGCTATACTACGAGGTCCTTCACAAGCTCAGGATCACCACCTGGGCCTTAGCCTACTCATTGATGTCAACGTCTACGTAGAACCCATCAGAAGGGGTTGCAGCGTCTTCTGTAAAAATGTAAATTATAGCAACATGAGTACAAAGGTACTCAGCAAGACTTACATCAGATCCTACATACATGCATATTATCAAGAAGGGTTGGTGGAGTTGTTGCAGCAAGCCAGCTTTGACTCTTGGCTAGGCTAACCTACGAGACTCCAACTTGAAATGGTTTTGCGTACACGAGTCCACTACTCACCAATTCAATACACTACCGAGGATCCACCTCCGTCTTCCTACGGAAGAGCCATCCTCGGCACTCACACTTATCTTGAGGCTTTTAGTAGTTTCCATTTACTTGTCTATGAACTGTATAGGCAACCAAGTAGTCCTTTACCGCGGACGCGGCTATTCGAATAGATCATGATAACCCTGCAGGGGTGTACTTCTTCATACACGCTCTCACCACTTACCGTCGTTTACACGACATGTACTCGGCAACCTTCAAGCGGAAGCCCAACGTGGGTGTCGGCCACGACCTACCTAATCACCTAAGCCTCCAGTCCAGGTTTATCGCCTATCCAGGTTCCATCCGCAGGGAGTCCGGCCGAGGTTTCCCATACGGCCCCGAACGATGTGAACAGGGTTCCCGAGATACCTAACGGGTATTCGGTACACCCGGCCACGTACCTACCGCATCACAGCCCACCCCTACGGTCAGCGCTGTCCACGGCCTCCAGTAGGCTACAAACACCAGAAACTACTTGCAACTCCTGGACGGAGAACTAGGGTGAATAAGAAGCCGAGAGGGTCCATTGGTTTCGGGCCCAATGCATGGTAGTAGCTGATTCTTAAATCACACATACAGATCTCAGTGCTTAAGGTCGGCTTCAATGAAACAACCCACCATGTACTCCTACATGGCCTCTCATCGATACCTTTACCAAATCGTGTTCACCACACCACTCCCATTACCGACATAATCATTTCACTCTAGCCCATCACCCAGATGAACCAGACCTGACACGACTCTAAGCATAGCAGGCATAGCAAGGTAGGAACAACACATACATATGGCTCAATCAACTCCTACACATGCTAGTGGGTTTCATCTAGTTACTGTGGCAATGACAGGTCATGCAGAGGAAGTGGGTTCAACTACCGTAGCACACAGCAGTTTGAAACGCGTTGTCTTAATGCAGTAAAAGAGAGCAGGAGCGAGAACATGGGATTGTATCGATATGATCAAATGGTTGGTTGCTTGCCTGATGGTTCGATGCACTGATACGGTTCTTCGTTAGGGTAATCACGATACTCCTCGGAGGCAGAACCTGCCGCAAAGAACACCGATACACAACCATCACCAAACAATGTGCAACAATATGATGCATGCATGAAACATAGCAATATGAGTGTGTTGGGCTAATGCAACTAAGACCAGAAGGGTTTGAACCAATTTGAATCAAAGATTCAAATTTCAAACTCAAACATGGCCTTTTAAAGTGCTTTTCCTTGTTCTGCATTAAATATCAGGTTAACTTGTTTAATCATGCATGAAAATAGTACAGATGGATAGATTGGATTTTTCTGATCATTTTTCATATATAATTTGTCTGATTTGGAGTTACAGAATAAAAGTTATGAATTTTTGAAGTTTAAATTATATTCTGGAATTTCCTATATTAGAATAATTCCAGAAAATCAGTTATTGCGTCAGCCTGACGTCAGTGTGACGTCAGCAGGTCAACGGAACATGTTCGGGTCAAACCTGACAGTGGGTCCCGCATGTCAGGGTGATTAAATTAATTAAAGTTTAATTAAAACTGAACCTGTTTAATTAACAGGGCTGGGCCCCACCTGTCATTGACTCAGGGGAGTCAACCAGGGCCCACCCATGGTCAAACCTGGGTCGGCTGCACCGGCGTTTAGCCGCCGGCGAGCCCGACGCGGCGGCGGAAGTGGTTTTGGCTGTTTCGGCCACCAAATGGGTCGCGGAGACCACCGGAGTGGAGCTGAGGACGAGCCGCAGCTCTTGGTGGAGTTCGTTGGGGTCGGGGTGGCTGGAGTTGGCGCCGGCGACGACTTTGGCGGCCACCAGGGTTCGGCCGAAGACGAACTTGACGCTAAAGGGGTCGGTGAGGCTCGGGGAGTGGCTAGCTAGGTGCTAAGTGACACGGTGAGTATGATGGACACCAGTTTGCGGCCGGAGGGTGACCGGGAGCACGTCAGCGACGAGCTCCACGGCGGTGGGTGCGGTTGAGCTCCAGGACATCGCTACACGGCTCGGGAGCAAGAACGGAAGGAAGGGGAAGATGGCTAAGCTCACAGTGAGTGCGACGAAGCCCTTGGTGTGGCCGGAGATGGACCGGAGCGACGACAGTGGTTCAGGCGAGGTTGTTGCGGTGGACTCGGGCGTTGCGAGCGCTCGGGGCTCGGCTTGCTCGATGGAGTGGACAGCGGCGGAGCTCCTGGACACGGTGAGAGGACGCACGGGCGGCGGGGAGCACGGCTACGACGAAGGCACGGCGATGGTGGCGTCGGTCATGGCGGGGGAGCGCGAGGGGGAGGAGCTGGAGAGGAGAGGGGGTGTCTGGGGGGTTCGGGGGAGCGAGGGAGGCCGGTCCACGACGTCACCGGGCGCGGGGAGCGGCGAGGCGGCGAGCAGGTGCGTGGCGCGCGCTGCGGTCGCCGTCGGGCACCTGCCTGCCTGCCTGGCCGGCAAGCAGCTCGCTGGAGCGGCGCTGGGCTGGGCCGGCAGGTGGGCCGGGAGCAGGCGCCAGGTAAGCTTTTTCCATTTCTTTCTGTTTTCTGTTTTTTAATACTTCTGCAACTTTGTTGAATTAAATAAAATACTTAGGCAACTCCTAAAATCACCAAACTACTCCTGGTCCATAGTTGGATTATTTCCAACATGAAACATTTTAGTTTGGAGATATTTGAGCATTTAAATATTTTATATAATTTTAAATGCCCAAATTCAAATATTTATGATTTAATTCAAAAACCCTAAGCTGGCCTAGGAAAATGTGCACCACTTTTGGCAGAGGTTCTGAACCAAGACAAAAATGATGGGCATTTTAGAAGGGCATTTCAGGTTCATTGAAAAAGTTTTTAGTAAACCCTAATTGGATTCAGAGGGGACTGGGGGTTCTGTCATCCCCATTTCAGGTTTCTGATGAAAGAGTAAACATGATGCAACACTCTAATGCATGGCTAACTAGGATGTGACAAGAAGTGCAATAAAACATACCATGAATTACTACGGTATCTGGATACTTACGACTTCGCCAGGGGCTTGTCCCTGGGTAACCACTCGTCATCGTTGTGGGCGGCCGTCGTGGAGCAGTCCAGAAGGAGGGCCCTTCCTTTCTTGGAGCCTTTGGCCTCCCCGGTTGGGCGGCCTTCCTTTTCTTGTCTCCCCCGACTGGGGGGGGGGAGAACTTTCCTCTTCCTCCTCCTTGTTTTCGTGGGAGGAGGGCGCGTCGGAGTTATCGGACGATGAGTCCGATATAACCTTGCGCCGGAGACCCTTTTGGGTCCCCGCGGCCTTCTTCTTGGCCTTCTTCAACGACACCTCGTAAGGCGCCGAAACCAGCATCTCCGTTAGGAGAGCATCTGCAGGATCTTCAGGCAGGGGGGCTGGGTAGTCGATCTGCTCCGCTATCTCTACCCAGTCCTGTTAATAGCATGGAAGCTTAGATCCCGCACATGATTAAATTAGGGCAAATAAATATCCTGCGAGAAATAAAAACTTACCGGATTGGCATGGCGCTTTGCGCTGAGTTCGCGGTCCTCGGTAAGGGGAGGAGGTACCTCGGCACCCTTGAACAGCACCTTCTAGACGTCCTTGTGCATCGTGTCGAAGAGCTCTCGCAGCGTCTGGTGCTTGGCTGGGTCGAACTCCCACAAATTGAATACCCATTGTTGACACGGGAGAATCCGGCGGAAGAGCATGACCTGGACCATGTTGATGAGCTTGACTTTCTTGCTCATCATGTTCTTGATGCAGGTCTGGAGTCCGGTCAGCTCTACCGGGGAACCCCAGGACAGGCCCTTCTCTTTCCAGGAGGTGAGCCGCGTGGGGATTCCGGATCAAAATTTGGGGGGCGCCACCCAGTTGGTGTCGCATGGCTCGGTGATATAGAACCACCCCGATTGCCACTCCTTTATGGTCTCCACATAGGAGCCTTCAAGCCAGGTGACGTTAGGCATTTTGCCCACCATGGCGCCTCCGCACTCTGCTTGCGGGCCGACCACCACCTTCGGTTTAATATTGAAAGTCTTCAGCCACATGCCGAAGTGGGGCATGATGCGGAGGAAGGCCTCGCACACGACGATAAACATCGAGATGTTGAGGATGAAATTGGGGGCCAGATCATGAAAATCCAGCCCGTAGTAGAACATGAGCCCGCGGACAAACGAGTGAAGAGGAAATCCCAGTCCGCGGACAAAGTGGGTAAGGAAAACTACCCTCTCATGGGGTGCGGGCGTAGGGATGATCTGCCCCCACATCTAGCAGCCGGTGGCGATGTTCGCGGCCAGATATCCGGCTTCCCATAGCTTTGCGATGTTCTCCTCCGTGACGGAGGAGAACATCCACTTGCCTCCCGCTCCGGACATGCTTGGAGTGGTTTGAGGAGAAAGACGTGAACTTGGGCGCTGGAGCTCGAGTGCGCGAGAATGGATAAGCAAGGAGGAAGAAGGCGTGGGTAAAAAGGGTGAATCTTTGTCCCTTTATAAGGGCGGAAGAGGCGATGTGCCTCCCCACTTACCTGGTAAAATCTCATATTCCTCGAGTGCCGTAATTGATGGCGCGGTTGGGTTACCCACATCCGTATTAACGAGAATCCCGTGATAAGGGGACTCGATCTCTGATTCGACAAGCCGTGTCAAGAAAACCGCCTCGCGATATGTGCAGTGCTGGTTGAGGAAAACGGTTCGAATAATGACCGGGCCGTGGTATGATGTCATGCTGTCAAACGTGTCAGCAGATTAGATTTGTGGAAATATTATTCTCTCTACGGTGGTATGTGGAACTTGTTTTGCAGAGCCGTACACTATCCTTGTGTTCAAAATCTTCTATGGAGTATTCAGAGGAGGAACCCGCCTTGCAATGCCGAAGACAATCTGCGCGCCGGACTCATCGTCATTGAAGCCTGGTTCAGGGGCTACTAAGGGAGTCCTGGATTAGGGGGTCTCCGGACAGCCGGACTATATCCTTTGGCCGGATTGTTGGACTATGAAGATACAAGATTGAAGACTTCGTCCCGTGTCCGGATGGGACTCTCCTTGGCGTGGAAGGCAAGCTTGGCAATACGGATATGTAGATCTCCTCCCTTGTAACCGACACTGTGTAACCCTAGCCCCCTTCGGTGTCTATATAAATTAGAGGGTTTAGTCTGTAGGAAAACAACAATCATACCATAGGATAGCTTCTAGGGTTTAGCCTCTACAATCTCGTGGTAGATCAACTCTTGTAATACTCATATCATCAATATCAATCAAGCAGGACGTAGGGTATTATCTTCATCAAGAGGGCCCGAACCTGGGTAAACATCGTGTCCCCTGCCTCCTATTACCATCCGCCTTAGACACACAGTTCGGGACCCCCCTACCCGAGATCCGCTAGTTTTGACACCGACAACGGGAATTTCATCTAGTCACTTTCATCATGTTGATTCGATTTGTGTTCGCTACTTTGATAATTTGATATGTGAGTGGACCGGTGCTTAGGTGATGTTCTTACTTGAACAAACCTCCTACTTATGATTAACCCCCTCGCAAGCATCCGTAACTACGAGAAAAGTATTAAGGATAAATCCTAAACATAGCATTAAACTTTTGGATCAAATCGGTCCGTTACGGAATAGAGCATAAACTAGGATTTAAGATTTTGTCACTCTCGCAACCCATCATCTAATAACTACTCCACAATGCATTCCCTTAGGCCCAAATATGGTGAAGTGTCATGTAGTCGACATTGGCATGACACCACTAAGGGAATCACAACATATATACTATCAAAATATCAAACACATATCAAGTTCACATGATTACTTGCAACATGATTTCTCCCGTGACCTCAAGAACAAAAGTAACTACTCACAAGTGATAAACATGCTCAAGATCATAGGGGTATTAAATAGATATTGGATCTGGACATATAATCTTCCACCAAATAAACCATATAGTAATCAACTACAAGATGTAATCAACACTACTAGTCACCCACAAGCACCAATCTAAGTTCCGGTACAAAGATTCAACACAAGAGATGAACTAGGGTTTGAGAGGAGATGGTGCTGTTGAAGATGTTGATGGAGATTGCCCTCCCCAAGATGGGAGAGTTGTTGGTGATGATGATAACGATGATTTCCCCCTCCGAGAGGGAAGTTCCCCCGGCGGAATCGCTCTGCCGGAGGGCAAAAGTACTCCTGCCCAAGTTCCGCCTCGAGACGGCAGCGCTCCGTCCCAAAAGTCCTTCCTTTATTTTTTCTAGGTTAAAATGACTTATATACCAGAATATGGGCACCAGAGGTGGGTCAAGGGGAGAACAACCCACCAGGGCGTGCCTGGGCTCCCTGGCGCGCCCAAGTGGGTTGTGCCCACTTGGTGGGTGAAGGAAATATGCCCTAGAGGCAATAATAAAGTTGTTATTTATATTTCCTTATATCATGATAAATGTTTATTATTCATGCTAGAATTGTATTAACCGGAAAATTAGTACATGTGTGAATACATAGACAAACAGAGTATCCCTAGTATGCCTCTTCTAGACTAGTTCATTAATCAAAGATGGTTAAGTTTCCTGACCATAGACATGTGTTGTCATTTGATAAATGGGATCACATCATTAGAGAATGATGTGATGGACAAGACCCATCCGTTAGCTTAGCATAATGATCGTTTAGTTTTATTGCTATTGCTTTCATCATGACTTATACATATTCCTCTGACTATGAGATTATGCAACTCCCGAATACCGGAGGAATACCTTGTATGCTATCAAACGTCACAATGTAATTGGGTGATTATAAAGATGCTCTATAGGTGTCTCTGATGGTGTTTGTTGAGTTTCCATAGATCAAGATTAGGATTTGTCACTTAGTGTATCGGAGAGGTATCTCTGGGCCCTCTCGGTAATGCACATCACTATGAGCCTTGCAAGCAATGTGACTAATGAGTTAGTTATGGGATAATGCATTACAGAACGAGTAAAGAGACTTGTTGGTAACGAGATTGAACTAGGTATGATGATACCGACGATCGAATCTTGGGCAAGTAACATACCGATGACAAAGGGAATGACGTATGTTGTTATGCAGTTTGACCGATAAAGATCTTTATAGAATATGTAGTAGCCAATATGAGCATCCAGGTTTCGCTATTGGTTATTGACTAGAGATGTGGCTCGGTCATGTCTACATTGTTCTCAAACCCGTAGGGTCCGCACGCTTAACGTTCGATGGCGATTTGTATTATTAGTTATGTGATTTGATGACCGAAGTTGGTTCGGAGTCCCGGATGAGATCATGGACATGACGAGGAGTCTAGAAATGGTCAAGAGGTAAATATTAATATATTGGAAGGTTGCATTCGGACATCGGAATGGTTCGGGCATTTTTCCGGAGTACCGGGAGGTTATCGGAACCCCCCGGGAGAAGTATTGGGCCTATTGGGCCTTATTGGAGGATAGGAGAAAGGCCACGTGAGAGGGGAGCCCCCCTTGCCCAAACCGAATTGGACTAGGGGAGGGGGCCGGCCCCCCTCTTTCCTTCTCCCTCTCTCTCCCTTCTCCTTTTCCCTCTTCGGTGGAAGGAATGAGGGGGGGGGCGAATCCTACTTGGACTAGGAGTCCAAGTAGGACCCCATATTGGGCATTATTGGAGGAGAGGAGAAAGGCCACATGAGAGGCCCCCCCCTTTCCCAACCCGAATTGGACTAGGGGAGGGGGCCGTCCCCCCCTCTTTCTTTCTCCCTCTCTCTCCCTTTCCCTTTTCCCTCTTCGGTGGAAGGAAGGAGGGGGAGGGGGCGAATACTACTTGGACTAGGAGTCCAAGTAGGACCCCCTTATGGCGCGCCCCCTAGGCCGGCCACCTCCTCCTCCCTTTATATACGGAGGCGGGGGGGGGGGGCACCCCAAAGGCACAACAGACATCTCTTAGCCGTGTGCGGTGCCCCCCTCCACAGTTTACCACCTCAGTCATATCGTCGTAGTGCTTAGGCGAAGCCGTGCGCCGGTAACTTCATCATCACCGTCTCCATGCCATCGTGCTGATGGAACTCTCCCTCGTCCTCAACTGGATCAAGAGCTCGAGGGATGTCATCATGCTGAACGTGTGCTGAACACAGAGGTGCTGTATGTTCAGTACTTGGATCGTGAAGACGTTCGACTACATCAACCACGTTACTAAATGCTTCCGCTTTCGGTCTACGAGGGTACGTGGACACACTCTCCCCGTCTCGTTGCTATGGATCTCCTAGATAGATCTTGCGTGTTCATTGGATTTTTTGAAATACTGCGTTCCCAACAGTGGCATCCGAGCTAGGTCTATGCGTAGATGTTATATGCACGAGTAGAACACAAAGAGTTGTGGGCGATAATAGTCATACTGCTCACCACCAACGCCTTACTTTGATTCGGCAGTACTGTTGGATGAAGCGGACTGGACAGACATTACATGACCGCGTTCATGAGACTAGTTCTACAGACGTGCTTCGCACACAGGTGGCTGGCGGGTGTCTGTTTCCCCAACTTTAGTTGAATCGAGTTTGACTACGGCCGGTCCTTGTTGAAGGTTAAAACAGCACACTTGACGAAAAATCGTTGTGGTTTTGATGCGTAGGTAAGAACGGTTCTTGCTAGAAGCTTGTAGCAGCCACGTAAAACTTGCAACAATAAAGTAGAGGACGTCTAACTTGTTTTTGCAGGGCATGTTGTGCTTTGATATGGTCAAGAAATGATGAGATATAATTTTTTGTATGAGATGATCATGTTTTGTAAAAGTTATCAGCAACTGGCAGGAGCCTTATGGTTGTCGCTTTATTGTATGAAATGCAATCGCCATGTAATTGCTTTACTTTATCACTAAGTGGTAGCGATAGTTGTAGAAGCAATAGTTGGCGAGACGACAACGATGCTATGATGGAGATCAAGGTGTCAAGCCGGTGATGATGGAGATCATGACGGTGCTTTGCAGGTGGAGATCAAATGCACAAGATGACGATGGCCATATCATGTCACATATTTTGATTGCATGTGATGTTTATCCTTTATGCATCTTATTTTGCTTAGTACGGCGGTGGCATTATAAGATGATCCCTCACTAAATTTCAAGGTACAAGTGTTCTCCCTGAGTATGCACCGTTGCTACAGTTTGTCGTGCCGAGACACCACGTGATGATCGGGTGTGATAAGCTCTACGTTCACATACAACGGGTGCAAGCCAGTTTTGCAAGTGCAGAATACTCGGGTTAAACTTGACGAGCCTAGCATATGCAGATATGGCCCTGGAACACTGAGACCAAAAGGTTGAATGTGAATCATATAGTAGATATGATCAACATAGTGATGTTCACCATTGAAAACTACTCCATCTCACGTGATGATCAGACATGGTTTAGTTGATATGGATCATGTGATCATTTAGATGACTAGAGGGATGTCTATCTAAGTGGGAGTTCTTAAGTAATATGATTAATTAAACTTTAATTTATCACGAACTTAATACCCCATAGTATTTGCATGTCTATGTTGTTGTAGATCAATGGCCCGTGCTACCGTTCCCTTGAATTTCAATGCGTTCCTAGAGAAAGCTAAGTTGAAGGATGATGGTAGCAACTACACGGACTGGGTCCGTAACTTGAGGATTATCCTCATTGCTGCACAGAAGAATTACGTCCTGGAAGCACCGCTTGGTGCAAGACCCACTGCAGGAGCATCTCCGGACATTGTGAACGTCTGGCGGAGCAAAGCTGATGACTACTCGATAGTTCAGTGTGCCAAGCTTTACGGCTCAGAATCGGGATGTAACACCCCGGATGTATCTTTCCCAATTTGTACTCCAACTCTTGCCGTTTCCGGCATTAACTTATTTTATTTTCTCGGGTTCGGGTTTTTGTCTCCGTGTGTTGTTGTCGTTGTCATGCATCTCATATCATGTCATCATGTGCATTGCATTTGCATACGTGTTCATCTCATGCATTCGAGCATTTTCCCCGTTATCCGTTTTGCATTCCGGCGCTTCATTCTCCTCCGGAGGGCATTTCTAGCTTTCTTTCGTGTGTGGGGATTAAACATTTCTATAATGGACCGAGACTTGCCAAGCGGCCTTGGTTTATTACCCGTAGACCGCCTGTCAAGTTTCGTATCATTTGGACTTCGTTTGATACTCCAACGGTTAACCGAGGGACCGAAAAGGCCTCGTGTGTGTTGCAGCCCAACACCCCCTCCAATTTGGCCCAAAACCCACCTAAACCTGCTCCATCATCTAGAGCGTTCGATCACGATCGCGTGGCCGAAAACCGCACCTCATTTGGACTCTCCTAGCTCCCTCTACGCCTATAAATATCACCCCTCCGAAATTCGCGGTCCATTCCACCCCTAACCCTAGTCCCGCTCCTCTCCGCGCGCCGGACATTGTCCGCCGGCGCCGGACATTGTCCGCCGGCGCCGGACACGCCGCCGCCAACCACACCCGCGCCGCCACGTGGCATCACCGCCGCCACTCCCACCGCGGCCCGCCCGGCCCAGGCGAGGCCCCCGTGGCCCATAGAGGCGCGCCGCCCCACGCCTTCACCGCGCCGCCGCCTCTCCTCCTCCCGGCCGCTGCCTGCTCTGCCCCGCCGCCTCGACGCCGGCGCACCGCCGCCCTGCACCAGAGCTGCTCCGCTCCGGCAGCTCCTCGCCGCCGCCCTCACCACTCGCCGTCGTCGCCTCCCCGCGCTCCGGTCGCCCCCGTCCTTCTCCTCAAGCTCCGGCCACCACCACCACCCATCTCCGGCGAGTTCGAGCTCACTCCAGCGACTCCCCGATGAACAGTGCCCCAGCCAACCTCGGTTCCCGTGCACCGATCTGGATCCAGATCCGGTGAACAGTAAACCGTAAGTCGTTTTTTCTTCTAAGTCCCTAAATTTTCAGATCCATGTGGTCCTGTTCATCAGGCTATATCTCCGCATCCGTAGCTCCGTTTTTGACATATAGCATATCAAATTGTTCGTCTCAGAGAGTACATCATTTCATTCCATTGAATCATTTTTATTTGAGTTCATCTTGATGTCAGAAATGCTATTAGAAGAGGGCTACTTGAGATAATTGTCAGATCTGCTACTCCATTTGCATATTTGTCATTTTTGCCATGATTATTGTGTGCATGTTATGCCCATGAGCTCTACATATGTTTTGTTAAGGGTTTTTCCATCTTTCCAGAGGTGCAACCCATGTATTTTTGTGATGTGTGTGGTGACTAACACAAGCTTGCAAAGTGAGGCACTTGGTAGTGCTGATTTCAGGGACTTAGCAATTCCACCAAGTCCTTGGGCTGTTTATTTCATATGGCCATATGTTCATGTTGTTTCCGGGTGATCCGTGCCTCTTTTGAGGATGATCAGTAAGGATGTTTTGTTAATCTTGTAGTGCTCTATCCATCCATGTCTTTGTTTGAAATTATGGAGCACCCTAGCTTGAGTCAATCGAGCTCTACTTTTGCTACTTTGTGAATCTGGGCAGATTGTCAACTTGTTTGCAATTTTGCCGATGATGTTGTAGTTGACCCGTGCATGCTATGCTACTGTTCTTGCCATGTCTAGCTTGAATTTTGTGTGTTCTTGATAGATGTATGCTTAGCTTTTCCTGTCTTGCTCCGTAGTGAGTGCATCGAGCTCGTAAACATGCCTACTTGATATCTGTTTTCAGCACGCTCCAGTTTTCACTAAGTCTGTGATCTGATTATGTTTTTGCCATGTTCACATGCTTGCAATTGTATTTTCTGATCCATTTTGGCTCAAGGTCACTAAGAGACTTTTGTTAAGCTCTTTGAGTAGCTCCATGCCATGCTTTACTTTGCCATGTCCAGGTCCTGTAGCATGTAGTTTTATTGCTCCGAAGAGGGCTACCTGATCTGAAATTCCAGACAAGTGTTAATTTCACCAAGTCTGCGATCTGTTTACCATATGCATTTTTGCCATGCTTGTTTGAACCTGTTAATGGATGAATTGGCCGTAGCTCAGTGCTAGACTTTTGTTAAGCATCTTGAATGCATCCCTGCCATGTATTTTTTTGTCATGTTTGGGTGTTGTAGCATGTTCATCTCATTGCATTTAGATGACTACTTGCTGTAAATCGCAGACCGGTGTCATATTTGTTTTGCTTGCCATTTCCAAACCGTAACTCCGATTCCGGTGATCTTTATATCGTTTGCAAGAGATTTCATCTCATCTTTCCAGTGGCACACTTGGATTTCCAAGTTGAGGCCAGGATCTTGCATCCCTTGTCAATTCTTGCATATGCATCCCGCATCGCATCCCGCATAGCATACCACCCTTGCATCATATTGTTTGATCCTTGCACGTGGTTGATTGTGTCCTTGTTGCTTGTTTGTCTTGTTTGGGTAGAGCCGGGAGACGAGTTCGCTAACGAAGAGCCCGTTGAGTTTGCTTTCGAGGATCCAGTCAACTCTGACAACTGTGCAGGCAAGATGATCATACCCTCGAAATCACTACTATCTTTGCTATGCTAGATTGCTCGCTCTTTTGCTATGCCAATGCTATGATGCCTACCACTTGCTTTCAAGCCTCCCAAATTGCCATGTCAAACCTCTAACCCACCATGTCCTAGCAAAATGTTGATTGGCTATGTTACCGCTTTGCTCAGCCCCTCTTATAGCGTTGCTAGTTGCAGGTGAAGATTGGAGGCCGTTCCTTGTTGGAACATTTATTTACTTGTTGGGATATCATTATATTATCTTATTATCTTAATGCATCTATATACTTGGTAAAGGGTGGAAGGCTCGGCCTCTTGCCTAGTGTTTTGTTCCACTCTTGCCGCCCTAGCTTCCGTCATATCGGTGTTATGTTCCCGGATTTTGCGTTCCTTACGCGGTTGGGTTATAATGGGAACCCCTTGACAGTCCGCCTTGAATAAAACTCCTCCAGCAGTGCCCAACCTTGGTTTTACCATTTGCCACCTAGCCTTTTCCCTTGGGTTTCGCGGACTCAAGGGTCATCTTATTTAAACCCCCCCCCCCCCGGGCCAGTGCTCCTCTGAGTGTTGGTCCAACCTAGAGCACCGTGCGGGGCCGTCCCTTGGAAACTTGGGTTACGTTGGCTCTCGTACGCTTAGCTTATCCGGTGTGCCCTGAGAACGAGATATGTGCAGCTCCTATCGGGATTTGTCGGCACAGCAGGTGGTGTTGCTGGACTTGTTTTACCATTGTCGGAGTTGTCTTGAAGAACCGAGATACCGAGTCTGATCGAAACGTCTTGGGAGGAGGTCTATTCCTTCGTTGACCGTGAGAGCTTGTCATGGGCTAAGTTGGGACTCCCCTGCAGGGATTTGAACTTTCGAAAGCCGTGCCCGCGGTTATGGGCAGATGGGAATTTGTTAATGTCCGCTTGTAGATAACTTGAACCTTAATTTAACTAAAATGAATCAACTGAGTGTGTTACCGTGATGGCCTCTTCTCGGCGGAGTCCGGGAAGTGGACACGGTGTTGGAGTAATGCTTGCGCAGGTTGCTCTCTAGTTTCTCGCTCGCGCTTTGCCTCCTCTTCTCGCTATCTTTTGCGAATAGGATAGCCACCATATTATGCTAGTCGCTTGCTGCAGCTCCACATATATTTTTACCTTGCCTTACCTTTAAGATTAAATAGTCTTGATCGCGAGGGTGCGAGATTGCTGAGTCCCTGTGGCTCACAGATTACTATTACACCAGATGCAGGGCCTGACGATTCTGCTCCAGGTGACGCGCTCGAGCTCAAGTGGGAGTTCGACAAGGACTCTCGGCGTTACTATGTTTCCTTTCCTGATGATCAGTAGTGGTGCCCAGTTGGGGGTGATCGGGACCGTGTCGCATGTTGGGTTATCTTTTATTTTGGCGCCGTAGTCGGGCCATGAGTGTTTGGTTGATGTAATGTTATTTATGTACCTTGATTGACGTGGCGAGTGTAAGCCAACTATGTTATCTCCCCTTTATTATTATATTACATGGGATGTGTAAAGATTACCTTACTTGCGACATATGCCTTCAATGCGATTATGTCTCTAAGTCGTGCCTCGACACGTGGGAGCTATAGTCGCATCGAGGGTGTTACAAGTTGGTATCAGAGCCGACCCTCGCGGTTACACAGATGGTTGCGGACAGGTGCGTGGTCATGTTGTTCATGACGTTTGTGACCCATTGTGGCACCCGACATGGCACATGTACCAGACTGGAAGCACAAACGTTTGTGCCAAGAGGGAACGTTCCTGTGGCCCGACGAGGACGTCGGTTCCTCTGAGTGGGGGTGTATGTGATGGCCTGGATTATTAGGGATGATAGACTACTCATATAAATAAGGAATTCCTTCTTTTCCGGGAGCCCATTCAGACAGAACTCCAAAGTTAAGCGTGCTTAGCTTGGAGTAGTGTCAGGATGGGTGACCGACCGGGAAGTTTCTCCCGGGTGCGCACGAGTGAGGACAAAGTGCGCAGAAAAGACTAGTATTGATCTGTGGGGCCAGTCTAGATCCCGCCAGGAGTTACGACCACCGGCGGGTGTGTCCGGGGCGTTACACGGGACTTCAAAGACGTTTTGAACGTCATGGAGCATATGAGATGTTCAAGGAGTTGAAGTTAATATTTCAAGCAAATGCCTAAATTGAGAGATATGAAGTCTCCAATAAGTTCTATAGCTGCAAGATGGAGGATAATAGTTATGTCAGTGAAAATATACTCAGAATGTCTGGGTACCACAAGCACTTGACACAACTGGGAGTTAATCTTCCTGATTATAGTGTCATTGACAGAATTCTTCAATCACTGCCACCAAGCTAAAAAAGCTTCGTGATGAACTATAATATGCAAGGGATGGATAAGACAATTCCCGAGCTCTTCGTGATGCTAAAGGTTGCGGAGGTAGAAATCAAGAAGGAGCATCAAGTGTTGATGGTTAACAAGACCACTAGTTTCAAGAAAAAGGGGAAAGGGATGAAAGGGAACTTCAAGAAGAACGGCAAGCAAGTTGTTGCTCAAGTGAAAAAGCCCAAGTCTGGACGTAAGCCCGAGACTGAGTGCTTCTACTGCAAAAGGACTGGTCACTGGAAGCGGAACTGCCCAAAGTATTTGGTGAATAAGAAGGATGGCAAAGTGAAAGGTATATTTGATATACATGTCATTGACGTGTAACTTACTAATGCTCGTAGTAGCGCCTGGGTATTTGATACTGGTTCTGTTGCTCATATTTGCAACTCGAAACAGGGGCTACGGATTAAACGAAGATTGGCTAAGGATGAGGTCACGATGCGCGTGGGAAATGGTTCCAAAGTCGATGTGATCACCGTCGGCACGCTACCTCTACATCTACCGTCGGGATTAGTTTTAGACCTAAATAATTGTTATTTGGTGCCAGCGTTGAGCATCAACATTATATCTGGATCTTGTTTGATGCGTGACAGTTATTCATTTAAAACAGAGAATAATGGTTGTTCTATTTATATGAGTAATATCTTTTATGGTCATGCATCTTTGATGAGTGGTCTATTTTTATTGAATCTCGATTGTAGTGATACACATATTCATAATATTGAAGCCAAAAGATGCAAGGTTAATAATGATAGTGCAACTTATTTGTGGCACTGCCGTTTAGGTCATATTGGTGTAAAGCGCATGAAGAAACTTCATGCTGATGGGCTTTTGGAATCACTTGATTATAAATCACTTGATGCTTGCGAACCATGCCTCATGGGCAAGATGACTAAGACTCCGTTCTCCGGAACAATGGAGCGAGCAACTGACTTATTGGAAATAATACATACTGATGTATGCGGTCCGATGAGTGTTGAGGCTCGCGGCGGGTATCGTTATTTTCCGACCTTCACAAATGATTTGAGCAGATATGGGTATATCTACTTAATAAAACATAAGTCTAAAACATTTGAAAAGTTCAAAGGATTTCAGAGTGAAGTGGAAAATCATCGCAACAAGAAAATAAAGTTTCTACGATCTGATCATGGAGGTGAATATTTGAGTTATGAGTTTGGTCTTCATTTGAAACAATGTGGAATAGTTTCGCAACTCACACCACCTAGAACACCACAGCGTAATGGTGTGTTCGGACGTCGTAATCACACTTTATTAGATATGGTGCGATCTATGATGTCTCTTACTGATTGACCACTATCGTCTTGGTGTTATGATTTAGAGACGGCTGCATTCACGTTAAATAGGGCACCATCTAAATCTGTTGAGACGACACCATATGAACTGTGGTTTGGCAAGAAACATAAGCTGTCGGTTCTTAAAGTTTGGGCCTTCGATCCTTATGTGAAAAAGCTTCAACCTGATAAGCTCGAACCCAAATTGGAGAACTGTGTCTTCATAGGATACCCAAAGGAGATTGTTGGGTACACCTTCTATCACAGATCCGAAGGCGAGATATTCGTTGCTAAGAATGGATCCTTTCTAGAGAAGGAGTTTCTCTCGAAAGAAGTGAGTGGGAGGAAAGTAGAACTTGATGAGGTAATTGTACCTGCTCCCGAATTGGGAAGTAGTTCATCACAGAAATCAGTTCCAGTGATTCCTACACCAATCAGTGACGAAGTTAATGATGATGATCATGAAACTTCAGATCAAGTTACTAGTGAACCCCGTAGGTTAACCAGAGTATGATCCGCACCATGGTGGTACGGGAATCCTGTTCTGGAGGTCATGTTACTTGACCATGACGAACCTATGAACTATGAGGAAGCGATGATGAGCCCAGATTCCGCGAAATGGCTTGAGGCCATGAAATCTGAGATGGGATCCATGTATGAGAACAAAGTGTGGACTTTGGTTGACTTGCCCGATGATCGGCAAGAAATAGAGAATAAATGGATCTTCAAGAAGAAGACTAGCACTGACGGTAATGTTACTGTCTACAAAGCTCGACTTGTTGTGAAAGGTTTTTGACAAGTTCAAGGAGTTGACTACGATGAGACCTTCTCACCCATAGTGATGCTTAAGTCTGTCTGAATCATGTTAGCAATTGCCGCATTTTATGATTATGAAATTTGGCAAATGGATGTCAAAATTTCATTCCTTAATTGATATCTTAAAGAAGAGTTGTATATGATGCAACCAGAAGGTTTTGTCGATCCAAGAGGTGCTAACAAAGTGTGCAAGCTCCAGCGATCCATTTATGGACTGGTGCAAGCCACTCGGAGTTGGAATATATGCTTTGATAGTGTAATCAAAGCATATGGTTTTAGATAGACTTTTGGAGAAGCCTGTATTTACAAGAAAGTGCATGGGAGCTCTGTAGCATTTCTAATATTATATGTGGATGCCATATTGTTGATTGGAAATAATACAAAATTTCAAGATAGCATAAAAGGATACTTGAATAAGAATTTTTCAATGAAAGACCTCAGTGAAGCTTCTTATATATTGGGAATCAATATCTATAGAGATAGATCAAGACGCTTAATTGGACTTTCACAAATCACATACCTTGATAAAGTTTTGAAGAAGTTCAAAATGGATCAGTCAAAGAAAGGGTTGTTGCCTATGTTACAAGGTGTGAAGTTGAGTCAGACTCAATGTCCGACCACTATAGAAGATAGAGAGAAAATGAAAGGCATTCCCTATGCCTCAGCCATAGGTTCTATCATGTATGCAATGCTGTGTACCAGACCTAATGTGTGCCTTGCTATAAGTTTAGCAGGGAGGTACCAAAGTAATCCAGGAGTGGATCACTGGACAGCAGTCAAGAACATCCTGAAATACCTGAAAAGGACTAAGGATATGTTTCTCGTTTATGGAGGTGACAAAGAGCTCGTCGTAAATGGTTACTTCGATGCAAGCTTTGACACTGATCCGGATGACTCTAAGTCACAAACCGGATACGTATTTATATTAAATGGTGGAGCTGTTAGTTGGTGCAGTTCCAACTAGAGCATCGTGGTGGGATCTACGTGTGACGCGGAGTACATAGCTGCTTCGGAAGCAGCAAATGAAGGAGTCTGGATGAAGGATTTCATATCCAATCTAGGTGTATTACCTAGTGCATCGGGTCCAATGAAAATCTTTTGTGACAATACTGGAGCAGTTGCCTTGGCGAAGGAATCCAGATTTCACAAGAGAACCAAACACATCAAGAGACGCTTCAATTCCATCTGCGATCAAGTCAAGGAGGGAGACATAGAGATTTGCAAGATACATACGGATTTGAATGTTGCAGACCCGTTGACTAAGGCTCTCTCATGAGCAAAACATGATCAGCACCAAGACCCCATGGGTGTTAGAATCATTACTATGTAATCTAGATTATTGACTCTAGTTCAAGTGGGAGACTGAAGGAAATATGCCCTAGAGGCAATAATAAAGTTGTTATTTATATTTCCTTATATCATGATAAATGTTTATTATTCATGCTAGAATTGTATTAACCAGAAACTTAGTACATGTGTGAATACATAGAAAAACAGAGTGTCCCTAGTATGCCTCTTCTAGACTAGCTCGTTAATCAAAGATGGTTAAGTTTCCTGACCATAGACATGTGTTGTCATTTGATAAACGGGATCGCATCATTAGAGAATGATGTGATGGACAAGACCCATCCGTTAGCTTAGCATAATGATTGTTTAGTTTTATTGCTATTGCTCTCATCATGACTTATACATATTCCTCTAACTATGAGATTATGCAACTCCCGAATACCAGAGGAACACCTTGTCTGCTATCAAACGTCACAATGTAGCTGGGTGATTATAAATATGCTCTACAGGTGTCTCTGATGGTGTTTGTTGAGTTGGCATAGATCAAGATTAGGATTTGTCACTCGGTATATCGGAGAGGTATCTCTGGGCCCTCTCGGTAATGCACATCACAATGTGCCTTGCAAGCAATGTGAATAATGAGTTAGTTACGGGATAATGCATTACAGAACGTGTAAAGAGACTTGCCGGTAACGAGATTTAACTAGGTATGATGATACCGACGATCGAATCTCGGGCAAGTAACATATGCATGACAAAGGGAATGACGTATGTTTTTATGTTGTTTGACCGATAAAGATCTTTGTAGAATATGTAGGAGCCAATTTGAGCATCCAGGTTCCGTTATTGGTTATTGACCGGAGATGTGTCTCGGTCATGTCTACATAGTTCTTGAACCCGTAGGGTCCGCACGCTTAACGTTCGATATTGATTTGTATTATGAGTTATGTGATTTGATGACTGTCGGTGTCAAAATCGGCGGATCTCGGGTAGGGGGTCCCGAACTGTGCGTCTAAGGTGGATGGTAACAGGAGGCCGGGGACACAATGTTTACCCAGGTCCGGGCCCTCCCGATGGAGGTAATACCCTACGTCCTGCTTGATTGATCTTGATGATATGAGTATTACAAGAGTTGATCTACCACGAGATCGTAGAGGCTAAACCCTAGAAGCTAGCCTATGATTATGATTGTTGTTGTCCTACGGACTAAACCCTCTGGTTTATATAGACACCAGAGGGGGCTAGGGTTACACAGAGTCGGTTACAAGGGAGGAGACCTTCATATCCGAATTGCCAAGCTTGCCTTCCACGCAAAGGAGAGTCCCACCCGGACACGGGACAAAGTCTTCAATCTGGTATCTTCATAGTCCAACAGTCCGGCTGTCTGAGGACCCCCTAATCCAGGACTCCCTCAGTAGCCCCTGAACTAGGCTTCAATGACGATGAGTTCGGCGCGCAGATTGTCTTCGACATTGCAAGGCGGGTTCCTTCTCCGAATACTCCATAGAAGATTTTTGATCCCAAGGGTCGTGTCCGGCTGTGCAAAACAAATTCCACATACCACCGTAGAGAGTATATTATTCCACAAATCCAATCTGCTGACAATCTTTTCATAACGTGACGTCCTGCCGTGGCTCGGTCATTACGAACCGTTTTCCCTGCCAGCCATCGCACGTGTTGCGAGGCGGCTTTCCAGGCACGTCTTGTCGAAGCAGAGATCGTGTTCCCCCATCACGGGATTCTCATCAATACGGGTGTGGGTAACCCAACCATGTTTGTTAATATGAGTCCTCGATTTTAGGCAAGTTCCAAACGGGCACGCGGAGGACGATTGATATTCACCCTCTTTATAAAGGGGCCAAGGCATGTCCTTTTCTTCTCGTGCTCGATCCTTCCCTTCCCCCACCTTGAGTTCCGACACCCAAGGCTCAGGCTAAGTGCTTCAGACCTTCAACCATGTCCAGATCCAACCTTTAGGGCTGGTGGGTCCCCTCTTTTGTCACAGAGGAGCACATCAGGAAGCTAAGAGAAGCCAGGTATCTGACCGCCAAAATCTCGCACAGGCTGCCTACTCAAGGGCTAGTCATCCCCACTCCCGAACCCAACGAGAGCATCGTATTTGTTTCCCACTTTCTCCGAGGGCTAGGTTTTAGTCTTGATCCCTTTGTTAGAGGGCTTATGTTCTATTACGGGCTTGATTTCCATGATATAGCCCCAGATTCCATCCTTCACATCTCGTCGTTTATCGTCGTATGTGAGGCCTTCCTCCGCATCACCCCACACTTCGGCTTATGGCTCAATACCTTCAATGTGAAGCTGAAGACGCTTGATGGGCGACCCGTAGAATGTAGAGGCGCCACAATAAGCAAAGGCGTCGATGCCCCATGGCCAAAGGGTTCCTTCCCAGAGGTGTCCAGCTTATGGCAGCGGGAGTGGTTTTACATCACAACTCCCCGAAGTACTAAGTGGGTAGCTCCCCCTGCCTTCCGTTCGGGCCCCCCGCCGCAACTAGCGTCATGGGTCAACAAGGGGCTGGACTGGGGGCTAGTTAATGACGTGCCGACATTGTAGAGTCGCATCCGGGACCTCCTCAAGAGAGATGTCAGCCTTGTCAAGGTAATGCAAGTCATGCTAGTTCGTCGGGTCCTGCCGTGCCAACGTCGATCTCTCCGTATGTGGGAGTTCAACCCAGAAGGACCGCGAGCTATTCAGCAGTTCTTCGGCATGACGCTCGAAGAGATGTATGGATTTTTCTTCGGATCAGGAATAAAGTGTACGGACACCACCGAGGATGCGGGTCTCAACTGCAACCATCCACATACCCAGGTGAGTAATTCTATGGCTGAACATGCTGTCTTTTTATTTGTCACAACATTAGTCTGGAAAAAAAATCAATCTTGGCCAGGACTGGATAAGAAAGGCGAAGATGATCAGGTGTTCGGCCCCCCTTCCCAAAGGCTCACCGGATCCTGTACTAGCCCGGATGCTCGAGCACGCGCCTTATCAAGTGCCATCAGGGGAAGATAAAGGGAGGGATAAAGAAGCCGAAAGCGGGCCTCACACATCACTCGTCCAAGCCGGGGGAATTAGTGTCTCCACGGAGGAGGATGATCGGGGAGAACAATCTAGAATCCCCTCCCCCCTAGGAAGGAAAAGGACTGTCTCTGACGACTTGGAAACGAAAGATTCCAAACGAGGGAGGAAATCTTCGTCAGGAGGTACTGCCCCGGAGGGCATCCTTACCGCACAGTGCCCGCAAGGGGGCCAACCCTCCACCGAGCTGTAAGTGAATCAAAAGTGCTTTTGGTAAATATATCCTGCTTTATCTCCGAGGATAATAACCGAGACATATATCTTGTAGTCCGGCCTGTAGCCCTTCTCAGCAGAGTTCGTCTTCGGGGGATCTTCTTCCAGAGATGATGGAGAGCGAAACGCCTCCCCCTGCCTCCCCGCCTCCTGGGGCGGACGATCCTGAGGTGTCATCACGGAGGGTTTCTCCTGATCCGCTAAGGCCTGAAGGTAACCCGTCGGCCACCCGCAGTCCAGAGCATTCGTCTCCTATGGAGAGCAACAAAAAGAGTCCGGGACTGTCTAGTGGGCAACCGGACACACTGATGAGTCTTTTGTAGAGAGCGGCTATTTCAGACAAGCATCGTACTTTAATGAGTACAGTGGTTTAGAGGATCTCATCCGCCACAAGTGGGTTGCATGAAGCTTTTACGAGCGTGCTGAGAGGTTTTGAGGTACGCAAAGTAATATATAACAATTTTTTGATGGTGCCGCACACGCTAGGTGTGCTCTATACAGATAGTAGCCCCTGAGACTCTGGTTGCTATCCGGAAGCGGCAAACAGAGGATCGTAGTCCCAGGTAATTATTGTGCTGCTTTCATGTGCAGGCGGCTGACGGCCCGGTGGCTGGTTGGACTGCTGAATTTGCCGGATTTATCTGGCAACTTGACGCGGCAGATGCTGACATCGCACTTGTGAACAAGCAGCTTGATGAGGCACAGGGTATGTATTTTTGGGCGGGCAACAAATATTAAGAGGAGCATGATGCTAGTATCTATAATATTCTATGATTGTAGATGGAGCTGCCGCCGTGGAGACCCTTCGGGCAGAACTTACCCAACACAAAGAACAAGCCAGGAGGAGTGATGTGGCCACCCTAAAGGCGGCCAAAGAGTTAAGAGCCGAACAGGCTGCTCATCGCTAGAGCGAAGACAAAATAGCCAAGATGGCTATTGAACTGAAGGATGCCGCCGACCGGTATGAGCTGCTTGAAAGGAAAGCCAAGCGAAAATGGCGGACTTGGAGAAAACCATGGTAGCAGCCAAGGAGACCCGCTCTAAAATCAGAGCGGCGAAGGAGGAGCTTCGCCAGGCCGGAGATATCACGGCTAGGAAGCCCTTATTATTGCGGACGAAGTTCGGAGATCCGAAGTATGCCCATCTAGATCAATTATGGAGTGCTGCCGACGCGTATTCGGACCTGGCAATGAGTGCTGCTGATGCGACTGAGTTCTTCAAAGATCAAAAAGATCACGAAGTGGAAAAGTTGTTCTAGTCGCAATTTAGTGCTCTGACGCGTCCGATGTTGTTAAATGAGCAAATGGCCGAGTGGGCTGAGCTCCATAGGTTGTCCAGGCTTGCCATGAGGTCTGTCGTTGATCATCTTTGCCCAGGACGACCAAGGCCGAATAGTTATTTTGGGTTAGTGCAAAGATTCCTTGGCGCTATGCCGCATATTGACACCGTAAAGAGGTGGCATGCATAGAGGGTGCGCGGATGGCTCTTGCCCGTGTTAAGACATACTGGGCAGAGATGGACGCCCCCACTATTGCAACCCGGGGTTCGGCCGTAGGCCAGGTCTCGTTCGAGCACTATTTTGAAGAAGTCCTAGAAGGTGCTCGTCTAATAGAGGCTCAGTGCTCGAAGAGTATCACGTTCGAGTGACATGTATCCCAATTTGTAAAAACAATGCGATTTGGTTTATAAAAGGCTATGTTTATACTTTTTCCTGAAAGTATTATGATGCCTCCTGTGCGGCCGTTTTATGTATGTATATAACCTGAAAGTTTGTAGTCGTCGGCTTCAGCCCCCACGCATATAATGCGGGGGTGTTCGGAAAAGCGCGTATTCACACTTGATCCAACGTCTCAGTCCATTAAGGAGGTGATATCGCGACGAACAAGGCAATCGGACTATATTGCTTTAACACTTTCACTTAGCCATGGGAGTTTGACAGTGGGGCTTCTATATAGCCGCTGGTACTTCCGCGCTTATCCGAATATGGTGCGCGTACATACATGACCGGGAAACTGGTCCTTCGTTAATGCGGAGCAATCGCAAAGATTCCGCTGAGTCCTCGAGTGGTTGACCAGTCTTGCGCTTTACCATGACAGCCAGTTTTCGCTTTCTCTACTGAGGTGCTCATCCAGATGAACCAAGGCACAATCGCAGTAGTTCTTCCAGTGCCACCTTAGCCGATAGAGCAGAACGTAAGGTAGAAAAACACAGGAGCCGGGCAAACCCAACTATTGACCAAAGACATGATTCGAAGCTGATGCATATAAGGCCAAACTCGCGACGCCGGACACTCCCTAAGGTATTCGGTCTTTACAATGTATACTGGGCTGAGTAACGCCCTTGATAATAAGCCCTGAATTTCCAGGTACGTGCATTAGTCTGATGTGCTGGAATGTCAATATCGCCAGCATCCCTCTTGGTTATGTTGAGTATCCCGAGGGTGTGAAGCAACAAGAGACAGTAAAAAAGGTTTACACAGGGTCTTAATCTAAAAAGAAACCTTTGAACGGGGCACTGTTGCATGTCTGCGCCTGTGTCTCCGTTGTGCCGTATCCTGGAAGGGTGTAGCACGATGATAATCTGTAAGAGAGGAAAGCCCAGGTGAAAGTTTTCATGCGAAAAATTGGTTATTCTTAATAAACCATTAAAATTCAATCTAAATAAGATCAAGCTAAACTATAGTCCTTTTTACATGTGGGAAGCCCCTAGCACCACCTATAGGGGCATATCCATCAACCCAGTTTTAAGTTTATCTGAGCTGTTATAGCTAGTGATTCACCGGACTCGTCTAGCCGTGTCTGCGGTCTTGACGACCGATCATTTATTCTGGTTGGAGTGGGCGTTCAGTGTTCGGCTACTAAAGCCGCCGCACGCTCTTCCGCACGTAAGGAACATTCTGTGTTTCTGCTAACTGTGATGATGCCATGTGGACTGGGCATCTTAAGCTTAAGGTAAGCGTAATGCGGTATTGCATTAAAACGAGCGAAGGCCGTTCTTCCGAGTAGCGCTTGATAGCCGCTCCGGGATGGGGTGATGTCGAAGGTTAACTTTTCACTTCGGAAGTTGTCGGGAGAACTGAATACAACCTCTAGTACTAGAGAGCCCGTGCAGCGGGCCTCTGAGCCTGGTATTACTCCGTTAAAGGTAGTATTGCTCTGGCTGGTTCTTGTCGGGTCTATCCCCATTTTGTGGACTGTGTCCTGATATATCAGATTAAGACTGCTGCCACCGTCCATAAGGACTCTGGTGATATGGTATTCGTCAATTATTGGGTCTAGTACCAAGGCAGCCGATCCTCCGTGCCGGATACTAGTTGGGTGATCCCTACGATCAAAGGTGATCGGGCAGGCCGACTAGGGGTTGAACTTGGGGGTGACGGGCTCTATGGCGCATGTGTCTCAGAGTGCGTGTTTGCTCCTCCTCTTTGTTACGTGAATCATTGATACGTCTCCAACCTATCTATAATTTTTGATTGTTCCATGCTACTATATTATGTGTTTTGGATGCTTATGGGCTTTATTAAACACTTTTATATTACTTTTGGGACTAACCAATTAACCCAGAGCCCAGTGCCAGTTCCTGTTTTTTCCTTATTTTAGAGTACCGCAGAAAAGGAAAATCAAACGGAGTCCAATTAACCTAAAACTTCACAGAACTTATTTTTGGAACGGAAGCAATCCAGAAGACTTGGGGTGTACGTAAGGGAAGCAATGAGGAAGGCACGAGGCAGGGGGGCGCCCCCACCCCCTGGGTGCGCCCTCCACCCTCGTGGGCCCCTCGTGGCTCCCCTGACGTATTTCTTCCTCCTATATATATACCAATATAACCTAAAACCATCGGGGACGACAATAGATCGGGAGTTCCACCGCCAGAAGCCTCCGTAGCCACCGAAAACCAATCTAGACCTGTTTCGGCACCCTACCGGAGGGGGGGGGGAATCCTGCTCCGGTGGCCATCTTCATCATCCCGGTGCTCTCCATGATGAGGAGGGAGTAGTTCTCCCTCGGAGCTGAGGGTATGTACCAGTAGCTATGTGTTTGATCTCTCTCTCTCTCTCTTGTGTTCTTGAGGTGGTACGATCTTGATGTATCGCGAGCTTTGCTATTATAGTTGGATCTTATGATGTTTCTCCCCCTCTACTCTCTTGTAATGGATTGAGTTTTCCCTTTCAAGTTATCTTATCGGATTGAGTCTTTAAGGATTTGAGAACACTTGATGTATGTCTTGCCAGGGATACCCGTGGTGACAATGGGGTATTCTATTGATCCACTTGATGTATATTTTGGTGATCAAATTGCGGGTTCCGCCCATGAACCTATGCATAGGGGTTGGCACACGTTTTCGTCTTGACTCTCCGGTAGAAACTTTGGGGCACTCTTTGAGGTTCTATGTGTTGGTTGAATAGATGAATCTGAGATTGTGTGATGCATATCGTATAATCATACCCACGGATACTTGAGGTGACATTGGAGTATCTAGGTGACATTAGGATTTTGGTTGATTTGTGTCTTAAGGTGTTATTCTAGTACGAACTCTAGGGCTGTTTGTGGCACTTATAGGAATAGCCCAACTGATTGATTGGAAAGAATAACTTTGAGGTGGTTCCATACCCTACCATAATCTCTTCGTTTGTTCTCCACTATTAGTGACTTTGGAGTGACTCTTTGTTGCATGTTGAGGGATAGTTATGCGATCCAATTATGTTATTATTGTTGAGGGGACTTGCACTAGTGAAAGTATGAACCCTAGGCCTTGTTTGAACGCATTGCAATACCGTTTACGCTCACTTTTATCATTAGTTACCATGCTGTTTATATATTTTCAGATTGCAAAAACCTATATCTACTATCCATATACCACTTGTATCACCATCTCTTCGCCGAACTAGTGCACCTATACAATTTACCATTGTATTGGGTGTGTTGGGGACACAAGGGACTCTTTGTTATTTGGTTGCAGGGTTGCTTGAGAGAGACCATCTTCATCCTACGCCTCCTATGGATTGATAAACCTTAGGTCATCCACTTGAGGGAAATTTGCTACTGTCCTACAAACCTCTGCACTTGGAGGCCCAACAATGTCTACAAGAAGAAGGTTGTGTAGTAGACATCAATCATGTTCACTATTTTGACCTCTGGTGGGAATTTTTTATGTCCCCTAGTGTTCGGCTAACGAGGCTCATCCTCGTCTTCGCTTGGCGTCTCCCTCCCCTTGTGGTCGGTGTTTAGCTTGCCGGCCTTCTTAAAGACCCAGCATTCCCTGTTTGTGTGGTTTGCCGGTTTGTCGGAGGTGCCATGAATCTGACATAATCCGTCTAGAATCTTGTTTAGGCTGGACGGTCCATCTCTGCTGCCTTTAAATGGCTTTTTCCGTTGACAGGGTCGAGAGCTCTTGAATCCGGTGTTTACCGCCGTGTTGTCTGGGTTGTCTTCCTTGTTTTGATGCTTGCTTTTATTGCATCGTGGTTTTCCATTGCGATCCCTAACTTCGCATGTGCATGGGTCGCTGGTGCCGCTACGGGCCAGCCAACTATCTTCGCCCGCGCAAAAGCGGGTCATAAGGTCTGTTAGGGCTGCCATTGTCCTTGGTTTCTCCTGGTCAACGTGTCTGGCGAGCCATTCGTCCCGGACACTGTGTTTGAAAGCTGCTAAGGCTTTGGCGTCCGGACAGTCAACAATTTGATTCTTCTTAGTGAGGAATCTGTTCCAAAGCTTTCGGGCTGACTCTCCGGGCTGTTGAATTATATGACTAAGGTCGTCTGCATCCGGAGGTCGGACATAGGTCCCTTGAAAATTATCCCTAAAAGCATCTTCGAGCTCTTCCCAACTTCCAATTGAGTTTTCGGGGAGGCTCTTCAGCCAGTGCCGAGGTGGTCCCTTCAACTTGAGGGGTAAGTATTTGATGGCATGGAGATGAGCTCCGCGAGCCATGTGGATATGAAGGATAAAGTCCTCAATCCAGACCCCAGGGTCTGTCGTTTTGTCGTATGCATCTATGTTCACGGGTTTGAATCCTTCGGGGAATTCGTGATCCAGCACCTCATCGGTGAAGCATAGGGGTGTGCGGCACCCCTGTGTTTGGATGTGCCATGGCGTTCTGATGGTTGTAGTGTTATGTTTTGATTCTGTGCCGGAGCACGCTTCCGAGATCCGTAGATGGATCTGGTTAGACCAGATTTTTGGTGCAAGTCCTCACGTAAATCGTGCGCTGACTTATGTTCGACATCATTAGCCACCCTATCGCGGCCATGGGGTGGTCGGTCCGGCTGATCGACCGTTTTATTTTTTGGCTGTGTAAGCTATAAAGCCTCGTCATCGAATTCAGGAAACAACTTGCGCTTTGGATAGCTCTTTGTGTGGCAACTGCCACCGTGCTTTTCTTCAGTGTCTAGCACTTTGTTCCATATACTGTTGAGTGTATTTTGCGTGGCTTTAAGCCTTTACTTCTGCTTCTTTAAACTCCTCGTGGTGGCAATAGTCCTTCTATGGAGGTTCTCTTGCTCCAAGTGCCTTTCCGGGATGATGTGTGCATCGTCGTCCGGACTGTTCTCCTCTCCGGAGACAGGTTGGTGAGCTTTTCCCTCAGCGTCGTCGTGATCGGGCAACGGTTCCATACTATGTTCGGCGCCCGCTGGTTCATCCTGCTCTATCACTGGGTTCATGTGTTCGTCGTTTGCTTTGGAGTCATCCGTGGTATTATTCTTTCCTGCGCTGTTATCGCTGTTTTTGCCGAGGTGGGATTTGGAGCCGCACCTACGTCGTCGCTTTGGCTGCTTCTCGAGGGGGTTACCCTCCACTGCATCCCTCTGTTCCTTGTCATTCTTTTCTTTGGATGTATCTACCATGTATATATCGTGTGATGAAGTGGCCGTCCAGTGCCCTGTGGGCGGTGGTTCATGTTTCTCTCCTGCATCGTCATCCATACCGTCGATGTCTTCGGAGCCAAAATTAAGCATGTTGGTTAAGTCGTCGACAGTGGCTATTAAGTGGGTGGTGGGTGGGGAATGAATTTCTACGTCGTCCACTTCCCACTCAAGCCGGACATAGTTCGGCCGAGGGTCTCCTGACAAGGAGAGAGATTTCAATGAATCTAGCAAGTCATCCAAAGGCGAGTGTTGAAAGATATCGGCGGAGGTGAACTCCATGATCGGTGCCTAATCAGATTCGATAGGCATGGAAGCGGGCGGTTTAGAGCTTGTGGTCGGGGATGAATCCAAGGGTCCGGCAACACAGGTCTCATAGGGAGTGAAGTCAGTATTTGGCTCTATCGCCGCTGAGTGTGCGGCCTCCGTGGCGGGGTTTACCCACACGTTCTCGGACGGCATGATCTGCTCTGGATCGAAGGCCGGAGTAGCCATAGGTGTGATCTCCCAAACACTGTCTGACGGCAGAGCTAAGTCATGCTTGTCGAGACTGTGCGGCGCACCTGACATGGGCTCGAATCCGTCGAAGATCAAGTCTCCGCGGATGTCGGTAGTGTAGTTTAAGCTTCCAAACCTGGCCTGATGGCCGGGAGCATAGCTGTCGATCTGCTCCAGATGGCCAGGCGAGTTGGCCCGCAGCACAAAGGTGCCGAATATGAAGATCTGTCCGGGGAGAAAAACCTCACCCTGGACCGCATCGTTGCCGATGATCGAGGGAGCCATCAAGCCTTATGGCGACGACACAGCGGAACTCTCAATGAAAGCACCAATGTCGGTGTCAAAACCGGCGGATCTCGGGTAGGGGGTCCCGAGTTCTGCGTCTAAGGCGGATGGTAACAGGAGGCAGGGGACACAATGTTTACCCAGGTTCGTGCCCTCTCGATGGAGGTAATACCCTACGTCCTGCTTGATTGATCTTGATGATATGAGTATTACAAGAGTTGATCTACCACGAAATCGTAGAGGCTAAACCCTAGAAGTTAGCCTATGATTATGATTGTTGTTGTCCTACGGACTAAACCCTCCGGTTTATATAGACACCAGAGGGGGCTAGGGTTACACAGACTCGGTTTCAAGGGAGGAGATCTTCATATCCGAATTGCCAAGCTTGCCTTCCACGCAAAGGAGAGTCCCACCCGGACACGGGACGAAGTCTTCAATCTGGTATCTTCATAGTCCAACAGTCTGGCCAAAGTATATAGTCCGGCTGTCCGAGGACCCCCTTATCCAAGACTCCCTCAATGACCGAAGTTTGTTCAGAGTCCCATATGAGATCACGGACATGACAAGGAGTCTCGAAATGGTCAAGAGGTAAAGATTCATATATTGGAAGGTTGCATTCAGACATCAGAATGGTTCGGGCATTTTTCTGGAGTACCGGGAGGTTACCGGAACCCCCCGGGAGAAGTATTGGGCCTATTGGGCCTTATTGGAGGAGAGGATAAAGGCCACGTGAGAGGGGCGCCCCCCCTTGCCCAAACCGAATTGGACTAGGGGATCACTACAAAAAAAGTCACATCCGTGACATTTTTGGCCGAACGAAAAAAATTTCTGTCATACATATGACACTTCTATGACGATAATTGTGACAAAACCCGGTATCATCATAGATGTGGTGGGCTCCTACTTCTATGACAAAAAATCATGACAGAAAATGGGTTTTCGTCCTAGGCGGGTCGGAGACGCAGCTGCATGACATTCCTTGGGTCGTCCATGACGGAAAAAACCGTGCTAGAAGCGAGGGGGAGGAAAATTTCGGGGAGTTCCCGGTTACGGTGGGAGGTCGGGGACCGAGCGATGCGTGTTTCTCTCGTACACGTACGCACGTGTGTGCGAGGCATTGGATCTAACTGAACCCGAGCGAGGCGTTGGGCTCTAACTGAACCCGAGCGATTGCACTGCAGGCTACGTGTTACTGAACCCGAGCGATCGATCGATGGTTGTTAACTAAACCCGATCGAGCGATTCCTTCGCTACTGCTGCTAACTGAAGCCGATCAATGCTGCCTCTGGGATGAACAGTGAGCGTTGCGGGGGGTTTGGATGAACAGTGAGTGGTGGCATTGCCACTGGATGAACAGGACCCTGTGGTGTGGTGGAGGGCTGGATGAACAGTAGACGGTGGAGGGGTGCCCGTGGAGGGGTGGTTGAACATGACCCCGTGGTGTGGAGGGCTGGATGAACAGTAGACGGTGGAGGGGTGGTTGAACAGTAGCCGGTGGAGTAGCGCGCGGTGGAGGCTGGATGAATAGGAGCCCGTGGAGGCAGGAGGAGGTCCACTGTAGCCCATGGAGGCTGGAGGAGGTCGACGGTGGAGATGAACAGTATCCCGTGGAGTCCCGTTTTGCGGTACGCCACACCCCTCCCGATGAACAGGACCCTCGTTTCGACCATAGGATGTCCGTTTCATCCGTTTTGCGGTACGGCAGACCCCTCCCGATCAACAGGACCCCCGTTTCGACCGCAGGAGGTCCGTTTCGTCCGTTTTGCGGTACGCCACACCCCTCCTGATCAACAGGACCCCCGTTTCGACCGTAGGAGGTGCGTTTCCTCTGTTTTGCACTACGCCAGACCCCTCCCAATCAACACGACCCCATTCAGGTCTCGTTTACATCGCCTGTTCCGTCCAAGCCCTCCCGATGAACACGACCACGCATTCCGTTCCGACCCAGCCGGTTGGCTCCCACGTGTTCCGTTGCCTCCCGATGAACACGACGCATTCCATTGCCTCCCCATGAACACGACGCATTCTGTTGCCTCCCCATGAACACGACAATGACGTTGCCTCCCCATGAACATGATGACGACGCTGTTTCTCCGTTCCGACCCAGCCATGTACACGAGCCCTGGCGGTACGTATGCGCGAGTAGGCGTTCGAGACCCTGCCCGTATGTATGTACATGGCCGTATTTTCTTTCTTGCACCCTGGCCGTTGTACGTACATGTACATGCTATGTGCGCGCCTCTACTACGACACGTGTGCGCCTCTACTACGACACGTGCGCGCCTCTACATCGACCAGTATATATGTACATACACGTTCGCGACTAGAATGACAACGCTACGTACGCTTCAACCAGGTGGGTCCCGACTGTCAGGCACTTCCTTGCGTGTGAAGATGTAGCTGGTGGGTCCCAACAGTCAGGGGGGCGAATTGTTTTGTTTTGTTTTTGCCTGGACGCACTTCCTTGCGTGCGAAGGTGTAGCTAGTGGGTCCCAGCAGTCAGGGGGAAACATTTTTTCGCGAAATACGGTGGCCCGTCCGGTGGGTCCCCGCTGTCAGGTGGAGGAATAATTATTTTGCATGTAATAAGGAGGCACTTCCTTGCTGCGGCCGTGGACCCAGCTGTCAGCCTCTCCATGTACAGTCCACATCCGATGGAAGCTGTTCCTTGGCCATGTTGACCACGCCGCGCCGAGAGCACCAGTGCAGTGGACGACGGCGAGGCCTAGGAAGGGAACGACGCGGATCCAGGGAAGACGCGGTAGTGGATGCCCACGCGTAGAGGAGTACGAGGGTTCACTGGTTCACTACGGTGTTAGGCTGCCGTCGCCACAGAATAACAGGGGGTGTGGGTGAGTAGAGGGATGGCCTGGCCAGCGGTGGGACTAGTAGGGGGTGGTGAGGCCTCCGTCGCATCACAGCCGGCCATAGGAGGCAGGAGCACGAGGCACGACCGACGCTGGTTTGGGCGGCTGGAGCAAGAAGACCAGAGGTTGAAGAAGCATTACGGCCGTTGGATGGACATCGTACGCTCACTGGAGCTAGAATCATGCATATATTGACTAAGTTGACAAAGCCCTCCGTCCCCGTCAACTTAGTAGGCCCACAAGTCAGCCTGCCACTATACTGGGTCCCAGCTAACATGGGGAGTATTCATTTTTTTGCGTAATAAGGAGGCACTTCCTTGCATGCGAAGATATAGCTGGTGGGTCCGAGCTGTCAGCGGTGGTAATGTTTTTTCGCGAAATACAGAGGCCCTGTCGGTGGGTCCCTGATGTCAGGTGGAGGAATCATTATTTTGCGCGTAATAAGGAGGCATTTCCTTGCGTGCGGCCGTGGACCCAACTGTCGGCCTCTCCACGTACAGTCCACTTCAGATGCATGTCGGTCGTTGACCATGTTGACCAGGCCGCGCCGAGAGCACCAGGGCGGTGGACGACGGCGAGGCCTAGGAAGGGAATGACACAGAGGCAGGGAAGACTCGACAGTTGTTTCCCATGCGGAGGTGAGTACGACTGTACGAGGGTTTACTAGTTCGTCTGCCGTCGACGGAGAATAACAACAGGTGTGGGTGAGTAGAGGGATGGCTAGGCCAGCGCTGGGAGTACGATGGGGCGGTGAGGCCTGCGCGGCAGCACAGCCGGCCGCGGGGAGGAGGGAGCAGGCAGTCCTCCTGCCGACGCTTGTTTGAGCGGCTGGAGCAGGAAGAGCAGAGATTGAAGAAGCACGATGGCCGTTCGATGGACATCCAATAGTCACTGCTTGTGCGTCAACCTTTTTTAGGAAAGCCTCAAATCTGTGGAAAACAACATAGAACCCATTTGCTAATTCTTAAGGGTTTTTTTGGAGCCCATATTCTTTTTGTTAGCATTACAGCCCATATTGTGGCCACGGTTAAAAAATTATACGAAATTTTGCATATTTTGGTGCAGTCCGAACTGTTTTTAATCTCGAAATTTCGACTCACATTCAAACTGATTTTAAAAATAAATGGATATCAATATAAAATCCAACAAATTCTCCACGCATAAAAATTAATGTAATTTAAAATCTCAAAATGAAAAAAAGATATTTGAAACTAATTGCCAGTTTGATGTGTTTTAAAAATGTACATCCCATTTCTCATTACTGATGGGCCATTTTCTCGGCCAGCCGAATGAAAGCTCTCCTCGTCTTGAAAGATTTGCAGCCCAACAGGCCTGACAAAGCGACTTACTTGGAAAATCACAAAAAAACTAGGCTGTGGCCGTGGACCCAGCTATCAGTCCATTTGTTTTTTTAGTCCATTTGCTGGGCTGGGTGAAACAATGATGTAGCATCAATGCAGCCCGTTTAAATCCCATTTGCATTTTTCTCGAAATCCGCGGACTTGCTAGGCTGGGTGAAAATATCATGTTGGGCTAGACGGAGAAATGTTATAAAAACATAAACACATGATTGCACGTCAGTAAAATCTTTGCAAGCTTATGTACGCAATCACTAGGAGTTAACTTGCCAAGTTATATATAAACAATTATTATTATTATTTTGTAAGAACTTTCAACTTACGAAATAAAATATCATTTTAATTTGATGAGTTAATAGTACGTGGGGTATTATTATTTTTTAGGCTAGACATGGGACAGTTGAGTTGGTTCTAGGGGAAAGTACTGGGAGAAAACTCAGTTTACATCGAAAAAGAAAGTGGGAGAAAATTCAGAGACCTACTGGGTCCACCTGAGGAGGGGAATATGTTGGGAGGAAGGAGATTCAAAGCACGGCAGCCGAGTGAACTAGTTTTTTTTACGGACAAGTGAACTAGTTTACATACATAAGCAAATAGCCACTAAAAAGCAATCAGGTTAATGGGTTCTTAAAAGAAATATTTTGGACAAAACAGATAATTACGACACATAGGCTAATGCATGAAACACTCAGATGATAAAGGTGCTTATAAACAGATAAAGTACAACATCTAGACCTTCCTAGCATGCTTGATCATGACGCTATGGCTGTCCGTGTACTCGTTAGTTACGGGAAGCAGACACGCCCTCATGTCCAAGATCTGCCTGTACATGTCGTAGCATGCGTATGCGTCCTTGGCCGCGTAGGTTATGTAGGCTAGATTCAGAGGTACCTCCCACGTGTCTAGGTCGTCTTCTTTCATGTTGGCGTATCAGGGGTCGATGATCGTCTCAGCGCGGTCAACCACAGAGTCCTTCTCATGCCCGTTGCTGATGATCTTGTATTGCTTCTGGATGTCGACAAGCTTGTTGCACCAGATGGCCGAATTGTCGCGTTCTTCCTTCTCTCCACCATAGCGAAGGTGCAATCGGCGCTGCCGATGAAACGGGCGAATGCTCCAGAACCTGGTGCAGCCATAGGACTGAGGCGAGGCAGAGCTTCACCGAGTACGTATCGTTGGTGTACATCACATTCAACTTGGTGCAGCCATAGGACTGAACGGCGAACTCAAAGGGGAACTCCTTGCTGAAGTCCATATCGAGCAGGCTCACCCCTCGGATCGCCATTGGAGTCTCTTCGAATGAACGACTGTGTAGGCGGCGGCAGCAGTTCGTTTTTCAGCTCTTGGGGAACTAGATTCAACAGTAAGCTGAGTGTGTACAGGCGACAACAGTTACTACCCCTCCCTCGTCCGCTGCATGCCCGGCAAAAGATGCACCCTCGGCCACACGACGGTTCACGAGCGGGTCTGTATTGGTACTGTAATAACAGGAGTTAGTGGTCACTTTACTTAAATTTAATTAGCTTTAATAGAAATGTGTACTTAAAACAAGCAATGCATTCGCTCGTTCTATCAGTGCCACAGGATCAACATGCACAACAATTAGAATTATTATTCTCAGGACGCACATGATCAGCACATTTGTCGCACTTTCACAAAGATAATACTACCAAGTTTGAACTGTTTGTTATGGTTGTTTTCCTCTGCATCATCATGCTGTGTTTCCCAGCTTGCAAGATTCAGAACCAACAAATAAGATCCAAATAATAAGTACAACAAAGATGCCTACACATCTCATTGATTCCTAGCTTGCAAGATTCAGAACCAACAAATAAGATCCAAATAATAAGTACAACAAAGATGCCTACACATCTCACTGATTCCCAGCTTGCAAGATTCAGAACCAACCCATTAGAGCCTTTTGATAAAGTGAATATCGGGATTAAATCCATCTTGGCTAGCCATGTCATACAATCAAAGAACTTGGCGAATGCTCTTGACCGTCACAACATCTGTAGTTGAGTATTCTTGTTTGCACAGCATGTTTGCACAACACAAACAAGGAGACAGGAGAGCATGATTTCGCTTTAATAGCGGCCTCCTTGAACTCAACCTCCATCTCTGCTTGGATGAGGTCTCCCTAGAGTTCCATGATTCAATTCATGCGCCTTTTTCTACAGTTCACCTGAAATGAAGCAAAGATTGCATCATTCAGCTAGCAAGAAGTACTTGCTCTTGTGAGCTGGCATGTTCTTCTTTAGTAGTTGCACTAAAATTGAGGAACATTAAGGTTGGCTGTCCGGTTCTTCTTTAGTAGTTGCAGTATAATTTTCTTATCCTTTTGTGCAGTTCCACTAAAATAAAGTGCCATTGTGGTGACAGTGACGGCTCCATCTTGCAAACGCTAATAAAATGTTGCACGAGATTACCAGCAGAACTTGACGGAGATTTTGGAAACTCCAATCACCATTTTGTGCAATTCCACCAAAATTGAGAGATGTTGCCCACGTGACATTTTAGTTGAACTGCACAAGACACTCATTCCAAAAAGTGTTTTGTGCAGTTCACCAAAAGGTCACAATAGCAACAAGGTGAAATGGATATTCCTATCTGCACAAAAAGATAGAAAGTAAACAGTTGCTGGTCAATAAGAATATATGAAACATATACAAAATGAAAAGAAGCATCGTAATTATGTTCATGGCAATCACGCAAGGACAGTAGAAATTTTAAAATGTTAGCAATGCTTCATGTTACCAGAAGCATTACGATCAACAATGATATTCCTCAAATATGGGATTACTTTAATGGTGGCATTGCTTGTTTACCAGACACAGTAAATCAACAGCAGCTAAAGAGTTGGTTTAAGGGCATGGGACCGTGGGGACACCAGAACACTCAGCAGCGTAAAGGAGCAACTTACTTATCATACTGGGGAAAACAGCAGGAGTGCCATTGTACTATGTGAGGGCAGCAAATCTAATCCTGGAGACCTTTTATTATGTGAGGGCAGCAAATCTAATCTTGGAGACCTTTTACTATGTGAGGGCAGCAAATCTAATCCTGGATACCTTTTACTATGTGAGGGCAGCAAATCTAATCCTAGAGACCTTTTACTATGTGAGGGCAGAAAATCGAATCCTGAGACCTTTTACTATGTGAGGGCAGCAAATCTAATCCTGGAGACCTTTTACTATGTGATGACAACAAATCTAATCCTGGACATACTCTGTTGACTTGTCCACCAGCCGCCACTTTCTATCCTTTTTTCAACCAATAATAGATCTGTTCCTTATCCAGTTTGTACTATGTTTTGCCATTATTTCCCTTTTCAACCAAGAGACCAGTTTGGTATCCGGTCTCTACTACTTTCACCATATTATTTCCTCTTTGAATCAAGTCCTAGATTCATGCTAAAACTTCCCCCCTTTCTTCGTTGTTTGAACAAAGCCCTAGATTCGAATGCATGAAATAGCTTTACCTCTAATAATACTAAAAATTTAGGTGGCTTTGGAAGAGCTGATGGGAGTAGAAAAAGATGCACATGCAGACACGTGGGGAGCTAGGGCAGTAGAGCAAGGCCGCTTTCGAAGAACTTATACCTGAGGGTCGCCGGGATGTCGGCGGCGGCAGGTCGGATCTGCGGACAATACGGCAGGGAGGGAGAAGGGTCGGAGGACCTCCCGAGCCGGCCATGTGTCGGAGAGAACGGCACGGGCAGAGGATCGGGCCCCTCCGGCAGCTGTGGGTTTCCTCCCTCGGCGGCGATGACCGCGTGAATGATGCACCTTTTAGTCCTCTACACACACCGGCCGAAGGGATCCGGCCGGGTCTGTCACCAGCGGTGAGCAGAGAGAAAATGTTGCTACCGATGTCTTGTTTATATCTGGAGAGGATGAGAGAATGAAGGGAGCAACCCTAGTAAAGCAAGCGCTCAGGCCCCTGCGTCCATATATAGTGGAGTGATTATCTTTTTTCTCTCCACAACAAGCGTTTCAATTTGTGTACATGGCATTAAAGAAAAGAAACTCTCTATTTAAGGTGACTACTGTACGAATCCTACTTACTACTAGTAGTACTACAATATTGTTCACTTGTGCTCCCCGCCCCTCCATTCATTGAACAACCCCACGGGTGAATAAACATACAGTAAGTACTGTATTTATATAGAACGAACAAGCTTGAACTATTTTTGCGTAGTTAAAAGTTGAGGGCGGGGCTTTTCCCAGGCAGTACGCGCGGCAGTTTTCGGGTAGGGCCAGAAGACTATTTTAATTTTTTTCAAAAACTTCGAGACGGCCACATAGCATGGAGCCGACCCAATGATTTTAAGCTTACAGGCACGGTACACGCTATCCTAGACTACTATACACATGAAACTGCCACACGAGCGTTCGGGCTGTGCTTGGCTCTTCGCCTCTTCAGGAAGTCGAACAATGATGGAATACTACTGCACTGGAGGAGTACTACAGTATGCTTCTGGCCATCTGACACCGATTGAACTGCTGCATGTCCATCGCGTGCGGGAGGGAGAGCATGTAGCGAAAGCTTCTCCTAGTCTTGCCAGCCACCACGCTCATGGGCGAGGGAGGGACGCTCCTGCCTTTGCGTGTATGACAGGTGGGCTCTACAGGTGTGTGGCCAACCTATCATACAGCCAAAAGCAGGTGCAGTTAAGTCCGCGAGGGAGAGGACAATCAAACTTCTCGTTGATGTACGAGTTGACGCGACACATCAAAGCACTGCACTCGATATATTCAATAATTTGCGTGTGTGACTCCTAGATGCAGAGGCCGGGGGTCATCATCCTCCTTTTCGAGAAAAAACAGACGCGTGTGTGAGAGGATGAGTGCGTGCGTGCACCTCTTCTATTCCTGTGTAACATACTACTAAACTAAGAGTACTAGTTTTTGTGGGTGGCACGATGGTGCATGTGAGAAGTCCCGAGAGATATGTTTAATGCATTAATTGCAATGCATGCATGCATAAAGTACATGCATTAGTCAATTTTCTCTTAATACTTGCATGCAATGATTTAATGCACCTTGGAATCTGAACATGTGTTGGGGACAACCAAATTGAGCCTTATAAAATGGAAAAACTAAAATTTTGAGATAAGACCTATAAAACCGGAAAGGAGGGAGTAGAAAAAGAAGTACTCCATCCGGGAATAGTGCCGCACTTCGAAACTAGAACCGTCAATAAATTTTGAGCTTGCGTCTCATCACATTCCAAATTACTCCGTGCTATATTGAATTGCAAACCTATTCACACCGATCACAACCTAAATGGTTTCCCACTTAGGAGCGTATTAGTACTCGGTTAAAATACTAGTATGCCAAGATGACTGCACATTCCTCCTCAACTCCTCATCCACAAAAACAAACAAGTCATTCAGCATCCTTCCCTTGCGTCTGCCATGGCCAGTGTGAGTTCTGGGTCGAGAGATTGCCACCAGGGAGAGGCGAGCATGGAAGCGGAAGCACGAGAGATGTCCCGCCTCGCTGCAAGAGCAGCCGACATGTCCCGCCGTGCGGAAGTAGCAGCACAGAGGTCCCGCCGCGCCGCTGACGCAGCACGGAGGTCCCCACGCACCGTCGATGCAGCAGACTGGTCCGGCTGTGCCGCGGATGTCGGATTTCGGGTACCGGCAGACCCTTGAGGTTCGAACACTGGGGTGCGCACGGAGATTTTGCCTTCTACCTACCCGCGCCCCACCACCACGCTAAGATCTAAGCTATGGAAAGAATAGCACAAGAGACACAGGGTTTATACTGGTTCGGGCCACCGTTGTGGTGTAATACCCTACTCCAGTGTGTGGTGTGGTGGATTGCCTCTTGGGCTGATGATGATGAGCAATACAAGGAAGAACAGCCTCGCGAGGGTCTGTTCTTGGCTGAGGGGATGAACTACTGGAAGGAGTTCAATCACCCTTCTCTCTCTCTCTGTGTGAGATGCTACTCGATCCGATCCCGGCTTGTTTCTGGGTTGGCCGATTCTCGATCCCCTCTACCCTAGGGGTGGCTAGTCCTATTTATAGGCAAAGGCCCTGGGCCTCTTCCCAAATATTGAGCGGGAAGGGCGCCAACAATTGGCCATTTTGAAGGGGAACATCTAGTACACTTATCCTGACTAAAGTTGGTCCTCGCCTGCCAAAGGCTCTGGTGGTGACGCTGGCTTGGGCTCCACAATGACTTCCTCCCCGCCATTGGACTGGTCTTGGTCTCTTTGCACCGAAACGGGTTCCTTTGCTTGATGCTCTCGCCTGCGCTTGCTCCCTTTGCACCAAAGAGGAAAGGAGGACACTGTACGGCTGGCGCCCGCCTGGCGCCTTTGGTCATCATGGCTTGCGTCACGGGCACCTCGTGAGGTACCCCACCTTGATCTCTCCGCCTCCTCGCGAGCCAGCCTGATGAGGCCGTGCCCGAGGAAGCTCCGTGTCGTCCGCCCCGCGAGGCTTGGCCCCTCGCGAGGGTCTTGGGTCTGTGTTGATGAAGATGGGCCGTGCTGGGCCCCCTTTGAGCCACGCCGCAGGCAGGCAAGTCTAGGGACCCCCGTTCCCAGAACGCCGACAGTAGCCCCCGGGCCCAAGGTGCGCCCGGACTTGGCCGTGCAGGGAGGCGAAAGGGCAAGAGCGAAGCGCCGCGGGCCCTAACAGCCTGCAGCCTTGGGCGCCGCGTGGCGGTTGATTGGACGTGGGCGTCTCCACTTCCCCATGGCGCCTCGGCAACTACACGGATTGGACAAGTCCCTGCATGCAAAGCGGGTCATGATTACCTATGATCGTGGAGGTCGGCGGTTGGCCTTCGCCGGCCATAAGTACGGAACGGCGCAGGCCCTTCCAGTCCATCCCTTCTTGCTTCTCCTTCTTCTCGGTCCTTGCTCCGTCTTGCTGCAATGGCTCCGATCCGCCGGTTCTCGACGGCAGAGAAGGGAAAGGCTCCCCGAGAGGAACCAGACCCGCTCCCGCCGAAGAAACGGCTCGCCCTCTGCGACCGGGACAAGGGGGCCCATCAGGTGGTGTCGAGGCCCTGGTGCGAGCGGCCACCGCCGGGGTTCCCGCTTCCCTTGTACGCCCACATCGAGGGCTCTGAAGGAGTCGATGCCGATCGCCACGGGCAGCGCCACCGTCGGCGCCGACGGGTCAGGAAGGTGTGGGTCGTCCCGCCTGGGGTCCACACCGAGGGCTCCTCCCGAGAGTTTGTGCTCCAAGCCGCCATGCCTCCTCAGTCCTGGATTCACCTTCCTCCCTTCTTCGCCTCCATCATTCTGCATGGAGAGCTCCTGGAGCTTTGGCTGTAGCACGCCGGCTGCAGCGCCCTCGCGACCGAGGCAGAGGTCGCGGTCGTTGCCCCGGGCGAGGTATTCATGACTCGAGGCTGGAGCGAAATTGCCTGGGTTTGCGGGACAAGAGGCGCCTTCGCGATCCACTTGGAGTACGACGGTGCTTCGGTGATGTTCTTTAAGGTCTTCGATGCGAACGGGCGCCAACTGGAGTGCTGCCCCGGGAGAGGTGGTCGGGGCCCTGCTACGGCTAGGGCTGGGCCCACCGATCGCTCCCTTGGCGGCTGCTCAAGCGGCGGAGGCGTCGGAGGTTCCAGCGACTCCGGTGAGCTCTTCGCGACTCCGAAGATGAGCGACGATAGCTACGAGCCCCCGAGCCGGCGCTGCTCCTGGAGAAGGGCGGGCTCGTCAGGTCGTCACTGACTCTGACCTGGATGGGGTTGGCGCCGGTGCTCGACGGCCCACTGTTGATGATGGAGTCTTTTGCAGGGGCGCGTGTAGTTAGCGTCCTTTTAGGATCTGTTCCCTGCGAGGAATCAAAGACGCGTCCCGTGGGGGCTTGTAAGGTTCCTGTGATCCTGTTTTGTTAATATAACCCTTGTCGTAGAACTGTGCGAGTTGCTCATTCCGTCTTAGCTCAGTTCTCCCTTTCGAACCTCACGAGGGCTTGGTGCTCTGCGCTGACAGGTCCCAGTCCCAAGGCGGCTTCAGCCGTCGCTGGTATGCCAGGCCGCGATGCCGTGGTCAAGGCCAGGAGGTGAGCGACCCGTGGTCCGGTAAGAGCCCCTGAGTCGTGATGCTCAGGAGGTCCCCTTTGGCGCTCAAGCAGCCATCATTCGGTGAGAAAGGAGAGCGGCGTCGCTAACACGGGATTGCATTAGGTGCGGGGATGGTGCCACGGTAGCTGGTGCTTCCGGGTGGTGACTTATCTCGAGAATCAAGGACCGCTCTCTGGTGTGTCACCGGGTCCGTGCATCGGCAGGCGTGAGGTTGCTCGGCGAGGTCCTCGCATGTCCCTCCCCTCTCGCCTTTGCTCCCCTTTCTGCTCTACGTCCTCGGGTCCCGGCCCTCGAGTGAGTCTTAGCCGTCGCTGGTATGCCAGGTCGCGATGCCGTGGACAAGGCCAGAGGGTGAGGGCTAGAGAGCCAGTAGGAGCCCTGAGTCGCGATGCTCGGGCACCCCCCCTTTAACGTGCAAGCGGTTCACACGGATGAGAGTGAAGGAGACACCGCAAGGGCCTCGCCTGACGCAGCTCCTTTAGGAGATCCTGTAGACCCATCATAGAAAGAACGAGGGGTTGCCATGACAATTGACAGTCAGCCGTTGGTTTCTTCCGAGGGGCGATGAGGCACTGAAGGCTTGACGAGGTGGTGCCATGCGGGGCTGCCGCGGCCATAGCTCAGCCATTCAGGTTTGTTGGTGTTGCAGGGACGGACCCATGCGCAAGCATCATGCCGTTTGGGAGCAGCTCCGTCAGTTGGCGTCAGTTGAGCGGGCAATTACGTCAAACACATTAGCCGCGAAGGAGTGGATTCATTCAAATAGATGCTGGGAAGGTGGACATCACTGGGTCAGGCCCGAGCGACTTGGGGATGATGCAGCCCATGGGGCGCCCCCAACAAAGTAAGCTAACAACATGAAATAAAAGGTATACATGCCGCAGGGACGGACCCACGCGGCCTGGGAATAATGCATCCCTGGGGGGCGCTCCTAGCTGGAAATGAAACTTGAAAGATGTCACCTGATGATGTTGAGGACGAAGGAGTGTTGGTGTAGCAGACTCGGTGGGCTACGGAAGCCGATCCTCATGAGCCCCCGGGCCCAGGGGCCTCGGGAGGCTCCGGAGGCGCTGGTGGCTCCTCGCAGACCATCTCCATCTCCGCCAAGGCTGCGGAGCGCCTGGCCACTTGAGCCTCCATGATGCCCCTCATGAGGCGCTGGTACGTGGCAGCCACGTTCGGCAAGCCGTAAGGCATGCGAACGTAGCTGTGGGGTGGACCTTCGCAGCGCCCCACTCGCGAGGGCCAGAGGCGCTCCAGAGAGGCGACTCGATTGAGCCCCGGTATGTCAATGCAGACGCGCAGCCCACCATCCCCGCCTGGATGGGGAGCCACAGCTGGTAGGCGGCGACCGCCTTTCATGACTCTTGACTCCTGTAGCTCCTGAATAGCCTTGCTGACGAACTCCTGAGGGTCTGGCTCTCCTTGCCTTACTCCTTCTTGAGGGAAACGTGCTTCGAAACACGCCTCCATGTGGCGCCCAAGCGCCTCCCTCGTGACCTTAGCCAGGTCGGTGGCCCTCCAGGGGAGAGCCCCCTAGCCCTGCCTGAGGAGGGCGCCGAGCGCGCTTTCGTATGCAATGGAAGGAGGTTCCCCCTGGGCAGGCGCGGGCCCTGCCTCCTGAGGGGCCGGGCCGGACGATGTCTTCTTCTTCTTGGGGGCGGTCTCGGGAAGCCTCCTGCTTCCGCGATCCAGGTCTTCCAGTGATGCGGCCTGAAAGGCTCGTTCTAGGGAACACATCGCGTCCTTCTCTTCACAGGGCACCGTGATGACTCCGCCACTTCCTGGCATCTTGAGGACGTTGTAGCCATGGTGAGTTACGGCCATGAACTTGGCCAGCGCTGGGTACCCAAGGATGGCATTGTACGGCAGGAGAATGTGAGCGACGTCAAAGTCGATGAGCTCGGTGCGGTAGTTGTCGCGTGCCCCAAAGGTGACAGGGAGGCGGACCTGCCCAATCGGGACCGTGGAGCCGTCGGTGACTCCGGAGAAAGGCTTGGTTGGCTGAAGCTGGTTGTAGGGCACTTGGAGATTGTTGAATGTTTCCATAGATAGGACGTTGAGCCCTGCCCCGCCATCGATGAGGGTCCTGGTGACCACCATGTTGCTGATGATTGGGGAACAAAGCATCGGGAGGACTCCGGCTGTAGCCGCACACTTGAGCTGATCTGCTGAGCTGAACGTGATGGCGCACGCCGACCACCTGAGAGGGCGCGTGGCTTCGAGCTTGGGGAGGACTGCATTCACTTTGCGGGCGAACTGCTTGAAGATGCGTTGAGAGGCTGGGGCTTGAGCCCCGCCCAGGATGTAGGCGATCGCGTGCGGCTCCTGGAAGCCCCCAGCCCCCTCGTCTTGATGGCGGTCCTCGTTTCTCCTTGGCTACGGCGGCAGCGGAGGGAGGCATGCGTTGCCTGGCAGGCGATCCTCGTGAGGCTGATCCCTCCAGTCTCCCTCGCGAGGCGGGTCTTGCCAGCGATCCTCGCGAGGTCGATCGCGCCACCCTTGGTGCGGGCAGCGGTCTTCCCAGCGTCCTGCGTTCCTTCCTCCTCCTCCTCCTCCCAGCGTCACCGCGGTCGGGGCGACGACCGATCCTTCCTTCTCGCACGGCTCGGAGCTCTAGACATTCGTTGGTGTTGTGGGTGTGGAGGTCGTGGTACACACAGTACCGACTGCCCTTGGAAGGTTCGGGCTGATCTCTTCCCCCCTTGGTGTCTGGTTCTGCCGCGAGCACGACAGCCCCCTTGCGCTTCACATCCTTGGCCTTGGGCTTCTTCTCTTCTCGGTCTGTGGCAGGCAGCTCGAGGAGGGAGAGACGCCCTTCCTCAGCCCTGGCGCACTTGGTTGCCAAGTTGAACAACTCCAAAGAAGTGCACAGGTCTTCATGCATCGCCAGCTCCTCCTTCATCTTGACATCGCGCATGCCGTCGGAGAAGGCTAAGATGATGGCCTCCTCGGTCACCTTGGGAATCTTGAGGCATGCATTGTTCAAGCGCTGGATGTACTTCTGCAGGGTCTCTCCGGGTTGTTGCTTGATGCGGCGCATGTCGCTCACGGCGGGTGGCCGGTCGCGAGTACCTTGGAAGTTGGCGATGAAGCGGGTGCGCATCTCGTCCCAGGAGGAGATCGTGCCTGGAGCCAGGTTCAGGAGCCAGGTGCGGGCCCCGTCCTTGAGCGCCATGGGAAACCAGTTCGCCATGACCTTCTCGTCTCCGTTGGCAGCTTCGATGCCCAGCTCATAGAGCTGGAGGAACTCCGCAGGGTCGGCCGTGCCGTCGTAACGAGGAGGCAGGTCTGGCTTGAACTTGCCGGGCCACGCGACGCTGCGTAGCTCGATGGTGAAGGCACGGCAGCCAGCTGTGGCCACAGGAGGCCTTGGGTGACGGAGACCTTGGTCTTGCATGTCCCCACGCACTGCAGCTGGGAGCAGCGCGGGGTCTTGACGTGCGGGAGCAGGAGCATGGTCGCGACGTGCTGGAGCAGGGAGCGCCCGGGCAGCTTCTTGCGGGCGAGGGACTTCTTGATAGCTCTGCTCTTGCCGCGCTGGCACCTGACGGAGCGTGTTCCGCCCAGGGGCCACGCGCCTTGGAGCCATGGCGCCTTCTTGAGGAAGAGGTGGCCGGGGCACCGCCGGAGCTTCGTTGCCCGCACGGGGAGGGGTGCGGTGCAGCAGAACGGACGGTGCAGGAGAGCACCCTGCGGCGGCGACGCGGTCGAGCCATTCTTCATAGACATCGTCGACAGGACGGTAGCGCAGGAGCTTGTTTGCCGCGATGAGCGCAACTCGAGCCTCCATGGGTGCGCGGAGCGCGCGGGACGAAGAACCAGCTGGGGTGAGCGAGGGAGTAGCGGAGCGGCCGTCTTGCCGCACGGATGGATGCTGAGACGACACTTGCTGCTCGTCCCCCACCGGGCCGGTGGCGGCGTTGACGGCAGGTGACGGGGAACGGCGAGGACGCCCGCCGACAGGAGTCGTCTGGGCGATGCGGGAAGCGAGAGCGGCCTGGCGCTCGGCGCGGGCCCGACGAGCGTTAGACATGGACGCGATGGTCAGAGGAGAACGGGGTGGTGGAAGATGAATTCCGGCACACCCCTACCTGGCGCGCCAAATGTCGGATTTCGGGTTCCGGCAGACCCTTGAGGTTCGAACACTGGGGTGCGCGCGGAGATTTCGCCTTCTACCTACCTGCGCCCCACCGCCATGCTAAGATCTAAGCTATGGAAAGAACAGCACAAGAGACACAGGGTTTATACTGGTTCGGGCCACCGTTGTGGTGTAATACCCTACTCCAGTGTGTGGTGTCGTGGATTGCCTCTTGGGCTGATGATGATGAGCAATACAAGGAAGAATAGCCTCGCGAGGGTCTGTTCTTGGCTGAGGGGATGAACTGCTGGAAGGAGTTCAATCACCCTTCTCTCTCTCTGTGATGCTACTCGATCCGATCCCGGCTTGTTTCTGGGTTGGCCGATTCTCGATCCCCTCTACCCTAGGGGTGGCTAGTCCTATTTATAGGCAAAGGCCCTGGGCCTCTTCCCAAATATTGAGCGAGAAGGGCGCCAACAATTGGCCATTTTGAAGGGGAACATCTGGTACACTTATCCTGACTAAAGTTGGTCCTTGCCTGCCAAAGGCTCTGGTGGTGACGCTGGCTTGGGCTCCACAATGACTTCCTCCCCGCCGTTGGACTGGTCTTGGTCTCGTTGCACCAAAATGGGTGCCTTTGCTTGATGCTCTCGCCTATGCTTGCTCCCTTTGTACCAAAGAGGAAAGGAGGACACTGCGCGGCTGGCGCCCGCCTGGCGCCTTTGGTCGTCATGGCTTGCGTCACGGGCACCTCGTGAGGTACCCCGCCTTGATCTCTCCGCCTCCTCGTGAGCCAGCCAGATGAGGCCGTGCCCGAGGAAGCTCCGTGTCGTCCGCCCCGCGAGGCTTGGCCCCTCGTGAGGGTCTTGGGTCTGTGTTGATGAAGATGGGCCATGCTGGGGCCCCTTTGAGCCACGCCACAGGCCGCAGGCAGGCAAGTCTGGGGACCCCCGTTCCCAGAACGCCGACATCGTAAGCAGCAGAGATGTCCCGCCGCGCCACGAATGCAGCAGAGATGTCACGCCGCGCCGCGGTGGCCTAGGAAAATTTCTCGCGGGCAGGCGACGACTGTTACAGGCGCATGCATGCGATCGTCCATAGCTAGATGGATCAGATCTCTGGCTCGGAGAGGTTGCAGGACGACATGATAGCCTCGTTTGAACAGGCTACCGGCGTCATCTTGCAACTAAGGGAGGGCAATGAGAGGCTCCGGGCCGAGCGCGACCTGCTGAGGGAGAAGATCGTCTGAAGTGCAGACCTGCAGGAGGAGACCAGTGCCTTGTTGAAGAAACTTATGGACGAGAATGACATGCTCCGCAACGAGCGCCAAAGGCTGGTGGAGGAATCCGTGGATGTTCTCAAGCAGCGTCTTGAGGACACGAAAGCGCTCATCTCCGCTCGCTACGGAGACTAGTTTCCTGGTTTCTTTTGATGTAATAACCGGTTTAGGATGTGGATTGTGTCGTCGGTTGTGAAATGTTGGGTTCTAGCGTGGATGTTTGGCCTTTGTTGTCCTCTTGGGATGTTGCGATTTCAATCTGGTAGCTTTTAGTCCTTCGTGTTAGGCTGGAGTTGTGCTGAACTTCTTGTGAATTGTGGTGGTTTTCAGTAATGAAAATCGGAAGGGGCAAGCCCTTCTTTGATCAAATTTTTTTAATCATCCTTATATATTCATCAGTCTTGCTATAAGTCGCAGTAGATGCTATATAGGTCCGTCGGATCTTACGTCAAGATCCGTGCTTTCAGATTTTCTTTTTTCTCTCTTAAATCTCAGTCGAGTGAGACATAGCCACGCCATTAAACAGAGGCTCGGGCGCCATTAATGGAGACCTTGGGAGAGAGGTGGACGGCAGATGGAGGTCAAAGGGCTCTCCTCCCGATAAGCACGCGCAGGGGTCTGATCGCACGCCTCTCGTACTCAAATAGCTACCCTGCATGGCGCCTCCTAGCTAATAAAAAATGGGGACGCGTGGCGGCACGTAAATGGTACTAGTAAGTAGAACGCCCACGGTTTCAATAATACTTGTGTTTCCGATTGTAACGTGACAGCACTTGTTCCAAAATGACTTTGTTGATTGTTAATGTGTGCGACTTCGCAAATCGGACTGCAAATTTACCACAGCATGTTGGTGCCATGTCATGGCACCAAGCCAAGTTTCATTATTTTCATTCGTGTTTTGGATTTACAGGAATTAAAAAACTAAGTTTCTCAATATTTCCAACCCAGCCACGACGCCCAGAATTTTGAATTTCATTCCCATTTCTTGCATGGAACCTAGAAATTTACCCGAGGACACACATGTGATTTTTCAACCAACTTTGGTGCACTGGAACATGTGCTTGTATTTCAAATTTGAATTATGCACACAAAGGTGACACGTTCCCTCCCAGAACCACGAGCCTTCTTGAGAGAAGCTCCGATATGCAAGAAGCTTATACCAAAATTGTTCCTATTCGACCAATTTTTTACCACGGCATGGTACTACCATGACATGACACCATGCCAAGTTTCATGATTTTAAAACCAAGTTTCTCAATGTTCTCGACCGAGCCACGATGCCCAGATGTTTGAATTTTATTCTCATTTTTTGCATGGGACCTACTCCCTCCTTCCATCTATATAGGGCCTAATGTGTTTTTCAAGACAGCCTTTGACTATTGACAAGATTAATAGCACATGAGATGTATACTATGAAAATTATATTATTGGAAGCTCCTTTGACATACAAAATTGAAGGTATGCTTTGTGTAAGTTGCATGTCATATATTATTGCTCTAACGTTTGGTCAAAGTTAGCCTCAAAAAACGCATTAGGACCTATATAGATGGAAGGAGGGAGTAGAAATTCACCCGAGGACACAAATGTGATTTTTCAACCAACTTTGGTGCACGGGAGCATGTGCTTGTAGTTCAAATTTGAATTATGCACATTAAATGACCAAAAACTCAATTAATGTGTAAATAAGGCCAAACGAAGCCGGAATAATTCCAAAATTTAACAGGGCACTCATGTAGTTCTATGTTGCCTTTGTAAATAAACTCAAGGGGGACAACGTATATCGTTTCGCACTCAAAGGTGGCACGTTCCCTCTTAGAACCACGAGCCTTCTTGAGAGAAGCTTCGGTTTGCAAAAGCTTATACCAAAATCTGTTCCTATTCGGCCAATTTTTTTACCACAACATGGTAGTACCATGACATGACATCCATGCCAAGTTTCATGATTTTCAGACGTGTTTTGGATTTACAAGAATTTTAAAACCAAGTTTCTCAATGTTCTCGGCCGAGCCACGATGCCCAGATGTTTTAATTTTATTCTCATTTCTTGCATGGGACCTAGAAATTCACCCGAGGACACAAATGTGATTTTCAACCAACTTTGGTGCACGAGAGCATGTGCTTGTAGTTCAAATTTGACTTATGCACATTAAATGACCAGAAACTCAATTAATGTATAAAAACGACAAACGAACCCGGAATAATTCCAAAATTTAACAGGGCACTAATGTAGTTCTATGTTGCCTTTGTTAAGAAACTCAAGGGGGGGCAGCGTATATCGTTTCACACTCAAAGGTGGCACGTTCCCTCTTAGAACCACGAGCTTCCAAATCGGCCCAATTTTTTACCACAACATGTTAGTGCCATGACATGACACCATGCCAAGTTTCATGATTTCCAGGCGAGTTTTGGATTTACATGAATTTAAAATCAAAGTTTCTCGATGTTCTCGGCCGAGTCATGACGCCCAGATGTTTGAATTTCATTCTCATTTCTTCCATGGGACCTAGAAATTCAACCAAGGACACACATGTGATTTTTCAACCCACTTTGGTGCACCGGAGCATGTGCATGCAATTCATATTTAGATTATGCACATTAAAAGTCCAGAAACTCAATTAATGTATAAAAAGGCCAAATGAACCCGAAATAATTCCAAAATTTAACAGGGCACTCATATAGTTCTATGTTGCCTCTGTAAATAAAATCAGGGGGAGGCAGCGTATATCGTTTCGCACACAAAGGTGACACGTTCCCTCTCGGAACCACGAGGCTTGTTGAGAGAATCTCCGGTTTTGCAAGAGGCTTATACCAAAACTTGTCCCAATTCAGCCAAAAATTATACGTATGAAAACAGGGTTTAGATTATCCCAAACATCTCGCTACCTAGACCAATAATGTACTATGATTTGAATTCAACATAAAATGGATACAAATATTTGAATTGGAGAGCGTATGGTACATGTAGTTCATAGTGAAATATGATTACTGCTATATGTATGTTTTTTGTTATCAAGATAATATTTAAATTATTGTATAACTTGACAACAATCGTATTCAAATAAGGAAAATTGATTCAAATTTAGTCCATATGGTAGACGACAATATATATGTTCACATGGTGGAGTAAAATGTTCATATATGATGGAAGATCAAAATGTACGACTACATCAATTATAAACCGCAAGGTCACCTAACGATATATTCGAATTCAACATAACGTGGATTCAAAAATTGAAATTCGAGATCATGGCATCTGTAATCATATAAAAAGGGACATTACTCTTTCTTTGGTGGGAATTGATTTGTTTTTTGTTGTTGTTGAGGGAAGTGCGAATCGATTTGGTACTGTGCAGGGTAATCTTGTTCTCCCGATTTTTTTTACATTTTTCTTGTAGTTTTTTCAATGGCATCTATAGCAATATAGTAAAAGGGGACATGACTCTCTTGTGTCTTGTATGAATTGTTTTTTTACACGTTAAGTTTGTTCTGCCGAACAAGGAATCCGCACCTTGTTATCCCGAAATTTTCAAGCTCGAGTATCTTTTGTCTCACCTGCTTTGAAACTCCCGCTTCTTCAACCCGCGCCGCGCCTTGTTATCCCGAAATTTGGACGCGCGCGAGAACTCCCTCCTCATCCGAAATCGCTCCCGCAGCCCAGACACGCGAAATCCCCCTTCTACCCCTCAGCCGGAAATGAAGCTCCACGTCGCGGTGTCAAAACCGGTGGGGGTACGCTGGTAACTTACCCTACATTTCGGACAAGCGCGTCCCTAAGCTTGGCTCCCCCTCCCCCTTCGCCCCCCATTCGTACACCGAGGCCGCCAAAACCCGCGAAACCCCACGCTCCTCCGTCGGCCTCCCGACCGCCGCCCAGCCGGAGACTCTTCCCCGACTACGTCGTCCACCGCAACAGCTCGCCGTCCCTCATCCACCGCACCGGATGAGGATCCGTTGTCGATCTCGTCGTCCCGCCGGATCAGCCGCCCCGTCCTCCACCTCCAAGGAGCTGCCCCGACGTTCGCCTCGTCTATCGCGCCACCTCAATCCCCACAGCGCCGTCTTGACCTGCCCCACCGGAACCGCAGCACCCTCACCAATTCCTCCGATGAAGCCGAGGCCAACTCGGCGCCACCAAGGAGGTTCTGCACTCACCGCTGCATTTTATCTTTTATTCGATCTCACGGGGCTGCCGGTGCTCGATACCGAGCAGACATGGCGTGTCTCCATCGACGGCGCCGTCGCCGGCCACATCATCCACGGCGTCTCTCCCCCATGTCGTTGCTTCCTCGGCGGCGACTTCCACAACGGCACTAGCTGCAGCTGCTCCGGCTCTCGCTCGCGCTGCGGCTCTGTTCTTGCTGTCGGTCGCGCTGCTGCACTGCTCCTGCTTTCGTTCGTGCTGCTGCTCTGCTCTTGCTCTCGCTTGCGCTGCTGCTGCTGCACGACCTCCGGCAGCTACAGGAGTTGCTGCTTTAGCACTCGCTCGCGGTGCTACTGCACGACTTGCTCTCTGCTAGTGCGTTCCCTGCTCGAGCGTCTGCTGATTTAGATCACTGCTTCTCTGCTACTAGTGCTCGAACGCCCTAAACATCTATTGCAATGCTCTGTTACTAGTTCAATCAGTTTCGACAGTAAAATTCAGTTTCGACTGTGAAGTTCATTTTCTTCAGTTAAGTTCAGAGTGAACAGTACTTACAGCATCTGTCGGAGCGGCCGTGGCGCGGCTGATGCGTTTTACATCTAGCACTTTTTGGTGATGTATTTTACATCATCTATTGCAGATGATATTAGGGTCCCACTTCAGATTAACGTTGTCTGTCTTGTCATGCTTCAGCCTCGTCGCCGTACACCTTAGCGGAGCTGCTCCAACGACGGAACCGTCCATCACAGCGGAGCAGTACCCTCGGCGCCGTTTCCAGAGGCCTCGGATCTTCTTCCCCGCCTCCGACAGTCACACCAGCATCATCACCATCCTCCACGTCCAACCCAATGATGCTGAGGTCCACAAGGCTATGCCAAAGAGGTTGTACACTCGTCGCATCACTTTGTTTCTCCATTCCTCTGTTCTTCCAATTCATGTGAGCCAAACACCCAGGTTGACTGAAATCCTATGTTTCCAAATGCTCTGTTTTGCACGTGCATTCCTATCCTATTCCTGTGTTTTTCCTGTCCCTGCGTTTATAGAATCCTCCAATTCTAAGGAGCCCTTACAGATTTACTTCATTTTCAGATAGGCGTCAAAGAAAACTCTGTGTGTTATGTCCTGCTCCTGCCGTGCCGTCATCCACCCCACCTGAGGTGCACCATCGACAGAAGCGTTCACTGCAGCAGAGATCCCCCCTGCAGACTTCCTTTCGCCGCCTCAGATCATCTTCCCCGTTGCCGGCAGCCACGCCAACTGCATTACCATCATCGACTGAGCAGATGAACCTGAGGACTACACAGTTCCGGAAGAGAGGTCGCAGTCTTTCGTGTTTGCTTACGTTATACATCGGTTATTATTACCTGCTACTTTATCGTTCAATCTTGAGTTTTGAATTGCCCATGGGTCTCATATCGAGCCAGCAACGAATAGTATCTGTCTACTATCTGGTTCATCTGGGGTCTTCTATGTGGTTCATGTTGGGTGGGCAACAAACAATAGATGATCCATTGTCTATCTTTTTAAACTGAAGCTATAATCTACCTGCTATCATTAGTTTTGGATCCATCCACTCGTTTGCTACCATCAGTCTTGATTTTTGCATGCACCCCTTAGGCCTTACAAAATCTAACTATTTTTTATTATGCATGTCAGATATTGTACACAATCGTACTGAACATGTAGAGAAAAAGAGAAGACCGTTGCGTGCGAATATAATGTCATGCAGACGCCGCTCCATGGTGGGCGAAGTGCCCCCCTCCTGCATTTCCAGATTGTATTCCAGAGGAAGATAACTGTTCAGATGGAGATTCAGAAGGAGCCGACCACGCCTGTTTACCACCTGAGGTGTTTGCTCTAACCTGGCATGCTGATGTTGGTCATATCATGCATATGGCGCCTTGCATTGCTTACATTATACATCTTATATGTCATCAGCTTAGTTTAGATTTGCTTTGTGTGAATGCCACCTGTTTGGTTTCTATATCATACTCCCACCATTCCTAAATATTTGTCTTTTTAGAGATTTCAACAAGTGACTACATACGGAACAAAATGAGTGAATCTACACTCTAAAATATGTCTATATACATCCGTATGTGGTAGTCCATTTGAAATCTCTAAAAAGACAAATATTTAGGAACGGAGGGAGTATATGGGAATTATGCAATGCCATCTTCTTTAGCCAGGCATCATATACGTGAATCATGCAATGCCATCCTGTTTAGCCAGTCATCGTATATGTGAATTGTATTGTGCCATATTTTTTCCATAATGTATTCCATTTGTCAACAATGTTTATACATTCATCTACTCTTCCTGTGCATCAGCCATTTGAGTCGGTCATGGGAAAATCTGGAGTGAAAACAAGGTCTTCTGAGCAGTCAGTGCTACCTGTCGATGCAGATTTCTTGCTGGTTACAGATAGCTCCTCAGAGGAGGATTCAGAGAGAGATGACCAGTCGTATTCCCCCCCCCCCGAGGTGCATGCTCTAACTTGGCTGGGTTATATTGCTCATATCATGCATATGGTGTCTTGCATTGCCATGCCATCTGCTTAGATTAGACATGCTTTGTGTGAATGCCTCCTGTTTGCTTTCTATATCAGATATGTGAATTATGCAATGCCATGTTTTTCAGCCAGTTATCATATATGTGAATTATGCACCGCCATGGAGCCAGGCATCATATATGTGAATTATCTCATGCCATCTTTTTTTTCATTACGTATTCCATTTGTCGACAATCTGTGTATATTGAACTACTCTTCATGTGTATCAGCCATTTGAGCCGGTTATGGAAAAATCTGGAGTGAAAACAAGGTCTTCAGAGCAGGCAATGGTACCTGTTGAAGCATATATCTCGATGGTTACAGGGAGCTCCTCAGAGGAGGATTCAGAGACAGATGACCAGTCCTATATCCCACCTGAGGTGTATGCTCTAAGTTGCAATGTTTATATTTCTCATATGATGCATATGGTGTCTTGCATTGCTTAGTTTAGACATCATATGCACAATATTGAATTCTATCTGCTTAGTTTAGAGATCATACATGCGAGTGCCAGCTGCTTAGTATATGAATCAATTATGTCAATTATATCATGCCATCCTGTATACTTAGACAACATGTATGTGAATTATTTCATCCCAACCTATTTTAGAAAGACATCATATAGTTTTGTCATGTCATCCTGTTTAGGTACTCATCATATGTTGAATTATGCCATTATATCCTGTTAAGTTATCCATCATATATCTGAAACTGTGTCATGCTATCCTGTTTAGTTAGGCATCATATATGTGAAATTGTGTCATGCTGTCCTGTTTGGTTAGACAACATATATGTGAATTACCACATCTGTCTATCATACAATGTCTGTACGTTCAATTTCTTTTCTTGTTTATCAGCCATTTGAATTGGAGGGGGTGATGGCAGTATCTAAGGGAGCAAAAACCCGTTCTTCACAAAAGACAGTGCTACCCGTCGATGCAGATAGAACCATGGTTGTACTGGCCCACAAACTAGCCCCACCACACATAATCGAGACTCTTCCAGATTGCACACTTACACCGTTGGGCAGAGAACCAGCTACAACCCATCTAACCGCAACCCCAGCGGATAGTAACCCACTTATAGTTGACAAAGCACCATGTCCACCACAGAGTACCCCCACACGAGCAGTTTGTAAAGCTACTGCAGTGCCCAAAGCACGAAGACCACCACAGCTAACCCAAACTCCACGTTTAAAGCAGAAGAGCAACTGTTCTCAGGTCAGATTCCGTAGCTATGGTCCATACTCCTTTGCTGTTGCATCACTGTATTTACTCATACCAACTACTTTCGAATTTGAAGGATCCAATTGAAACTCCAATGGCGCAACAGGTATGTTTTAAACCTATTTCTTTAACTGGATTGCTGTTCTAACTTCTTGCTCTATGTTGATTTCAGTTTAAGTTGTATAAACAGTTATGTTCTCATGTGATGCACATTACAAGTGCTGCCAATGCTGTGTAGTTTCTCACACTTATATTCTGTCTATGCTGTTGTGTCTTAAAAATATATGAGTTGAACTGTGTCTCTATCTTGATTAGGGAACATAAACTAGAATGATATGGACAATACAGTGACCATAGTACATAGATATATGTTTGTTTCATGCTGTTATCCTGTCCACCTTACTACTGAACCGGTTTACCAAAATGAGTTTCGTATACTACAAGCTAAACCTGTGATGTGTCTGCTTGTTTCTCTTGTAGTATGCAAACAGAATATTGGAGAAGAGCACCCCACTATGCAATGGTAGAGAAAGTAATGCAGATAAGGTTCAAGATAGTGAGACAACCCTGTTGGTCTCCAAGAAAGGTGATAAAAATGATCTTGTAGACAGTGAGAAAACCCCACAGTCCTGCGTTGATGTAGTGTTCGAGTTACTGGCCAGTACCGCTGGCACAAGCTCTTCGAACTCGCTGCCTGAATCACTTCGGCTTCTTCAGTCTCAGCTACAAGCTGAAAGGCATCAGTCAGCTGTGCTGCGGCAAGAAGCCGAAGGACTGAGGAAGTCCCTGCAGAATTCAGATGCGTACTTTCTTGTGCAACAGCAAGCGCTGGAGGATTTAAGCGCCAAACAAGAGAAAGTTAATAAGCTTGCTAAGCATCTTGCCAGCATTATGGGTACCCAGGATATTGTTTCTTGAACTCTTCTGAAGTGGTTTCAGTTCTGGACTTGTTTTGCTGCGGCGTTTATATGCTGCTTTGTTCCCTATATTTGCACTGGTGGCGAACTTTGATGCCCAGTGGATGTAATATGTGTAATAGCCGTGATAGCCTAGCATAAGTTGCTTGCTTATTTATTTCCTTGTTGTCTTGTTTATTTGTTTGCTTGTAGTCAGTGCAGTTCTTTTTCCGCGGTTTGCTAGTGGCTGCAATAACCTATTTTTTAAAACTAGGCCACAATAACCATGGGCTAATATTTACTGTAGTGACACTGGGCCTCCTACGGGCCGTAGAAACAGTGGGCCTTCTACGGGCCGTAGAAACAGTAGGCCTTCTACGGGCCGTAGAAACAATGGGCCTTCTACGGGCCGTAGAAACAATGGGCCTTCTACGGGCCGTATCATCAATGGGCCTTATACGGGCCGTATGATCGATTGGCCAAACATGGGCCAATAACAGGCCGCATTATGGCCGTAAACGGGCTAGAGTTGGAATCGTCCGTTCATGGGCCGACCATAACGGGCCATCGTTAATAGGCCGTATTTGATGACGCTATGAAAACGGCCCAACGTATTAACGGACCACAAACGGGCCGACTGTAACCACGGGCTGAATTTGGCCCACAAGCAGAAAATGACAGTAACAGGCCGTAAGTAAACGAATGCTGGAAATGAGCCCAAGAATAAATGGGCTCTGAGAAGGATGAAAGATAACATGGGCTGGAAACGGACCAACGGAATAACGGGCCGTTAATGGGTATAAAGTGATACACTATTCATTACGGGCCAGTTTCACCACGGGCCGTTAATGGGTGTAAAGTGATACACTGTTCATTACGGGCCAGTTTCACCACGGGCCGTTAATAGGCCAAGAGTTACATAGGGCCTCATATGGGCCGAAAGACGTCATGGGCCATACATGGGCCAGAAGTGAAAACGGGCTGGAATCATATTGGATGGCCCAGTTGACGCTACTGGGCCTAATTCGGATAGGGCGTAACGGGCCTTGGGTTAGCGGGCTATAAATGGGCTATATGCGAACAGGCCGTTAACAGGCTTTCCATGGGCCGGCCCGCCACCTTTTGACCAAGTCAAACGGGACGGCCTTTTCACAGGAATGGGCCTCTGTTGGGCCGTGCCACGTGTCGACGTATCATAGGCGCCTTCTGTCCAATGAGTGGATGACATCTGTCCCAACGATGAGCCGACACGTGTTTCCTCCAGCCAATGATGATTTTACACATGCAAAATCCCCATTGGTCGGGGCTGTTAACGGGTTATCGGATCCAAAACCCGACTCGATAGCTTAACGGTGTTCCGTTATGGTGGATGCCACGTGTCAGTCACCCTTGACGAAAGCACTTATGTGACGCGTGATTTATCGTCATGGAAGTGCACACTTCCGTGATGATAATTTTGGTAATGTCATGGAACACTTCTACGACAGCACAGGTATGACTATCTTGATTCTGTCATAAAATCGTCATGGATGTACATGCATGAAAAAAAACGCGACCTACTGTGACAAACACGTATCATCATGGAAGTGTTTTTTTGTAGTGAGGACTCCCCTCTCCCGGCGCGCCCTACAGGGGCCGGCCGGCCTCCCCCTCCCCTCCTTTATATACGGGGGCAGGGGGCACCCTAGAACACACAAGTTTCTCTTAACCGTGTGCGGTACTCCCCTCCACAGTTACACACCTCGATCATATCATCGCAGTGCTTAGGCGAAGCCCTGCGCCGGTAACTTCATCATCACCGTCGCCATGCCGTTGTGCCGATGGACCTCTCGCTCGTCCTAAACTGGATCAAGAGCTCGAGGGATGTCATCATGCTGAACGGGTGCTAAACACGGAGGTGCCATACGTTCGGTACTTGGATCAGTTGGATCCAGGGACGGAGCCAGGATTTGAACATAGGGAGGCGAAAGAGATAACCATCACACACATAATATGTGTATCAAGTCTCATGTAAAGCCGCAATGTATATTTTTCAATAGTTACACATAATTTTTGTATGAGAAAATAACACATGTTTTGCAACTGTGGGTGTAAATTTAGCCCTACATATGCCTTTCGATTTATGCAATGCACCTGCTACCTTTCAAAGATGTATGACTGCTATATTCTCTAATTTTTGTGAAAAGATTGTTGAGGTCTTCATGGATGATTTCTCCGTTTACGGAACTTCTTTTGATGATTGCTTAAGCAACCTTGATCGAGTTTTGCAAAGATGTGAAGAAACTAATCTCATCTTGAATTGGGAAAAGTGTCACTTTATGGTTAATGAAGGTATTGTTTTGGGGCATAAAATTTCTGAAAGAGGTATTGAAGTTGATAAAGCTAAAGTAGATGCTATTGAAAAGATGCCGTGTCCTAAAGATATCAAAGGTATAAGAAGTTTCCTTGGTCATGCTAGTTTCTATAGGAGCTTTATTAAATACTTCTCTAAAATTTCTAGGCCTCTCACTAATCTCTTACAAAATGATGTTCCTTTTGTTTTTTATGATGATTATGCAGAAGCATTTGAAATGCTTAATAAAGCCTTGATTTCTGCTCCTATATATCGTTCAGCCACCTGATTAAAATTTACCCTTTGAAATTATGTGTGTTTCTAGTGATTATGATGTTGGTGTTGTTCTAGGGAAAGGAGTTGATAAGAAATTAAATGTTATTCATTATGCTAGTAAAACTCTAGACAGTGCCCAGAGAAATTATGCTAGTACTGAAAATGAGTTTTTAGCAGTTGTATTTGCTTGTGATAAGTTTAGATCTTATATTGTTGACTCCAAAGTAACTGTTCACACTAATCATGCTGCTATTAAATATCTTATGGAAAAGAAAGATGCTAAACCTAGCCTTATTAGATGGGTTCTCCTGCTACAAGAATTTGATTTGCATATTATTGATAGAAAGGGAGCTGAGAACCCCATTGCAGACAACTTTTCTAGGTTAGAAAATGTTCTTAATGACCCACTGCCTATTGACGATAGCTTTCCTAATGAACAACTAGCTGTAATAAATGCCTCTCGGAATACTCCATGGTATGCTGGTTATGCTAATTACATTGTTGCTAAATTTGTACCACCTAGTTTCACATACTAGCAAAAGAAAAGGTTTTTCTGTGATTTAAGACATTACTTTTGGGTGACCCACACCTTTATAAAGAAGGAGTAGATGGTGTTATTAGACATTGTGTACCTAAGCATGAGCAGGGACATATCCTACACAAGTGCCACTCCTAGTCTTACGGAGGACACCAAGCTGGAGATAGAACTGCACACAAGGAATTACAATCCGGTTTTTTATTGGCCTACTCTCTTCAAGGATGCTCGTAAGTTTGTCTTGTCTTGTGATGAATGCCAGAGAATTGGCAATATTAGTAGACATCGGGAAATGCCTATGAATTATTCACTTGTTATTGAACCATTTGATGTTTGGGGCTTTGATTATATGGGACCTTTTCCTTCCTCTAATGAATATACACATATTTTAGTTGCTGGTTATGTTACCAAGTGGGTAGAAGCTATTCCAACTAGTAGTGTTGATCACCACACTTCTATTAAGATACTTAAAGAAGTTATTTTTCTGAGGTTTGGAGTCCCTAGATATTTAATGACTGATGGTGGTTCACATTTTATTCATGGTTCTTTCCGTAAAATGCTTGATAAATATGATGTTACCATAGAATTGCATCTTCATATCATCCTCAGTCTAGTGGTCAAGTAGAACTGCGTAATAGAGAGATTAAATTAATTTTGCAAAAGATTGTTAATAGATCTAGATAGAATTGGTCTAAGAAACTTGATGATGCTTTGTGGGCTTATAGAACTGCTTATAAGAATCCTATGGGTATGTCTCTATATAAAATGGTTTATGGAAAAGCATGCCACTTACCTCTTGAACTTGAACATAAGGCATATTGGGCTATTAAAGAGCTCAATTATGATTTCAAACTTGCCGGTGAGAAGAGGTTATTTGACATTAGCTTACTTGATGAATGGAGAACCCAAGCCTATTATTAATGTCAAGTTGTTTAAATAAAAAGTTAAAAGATGGCATGACAAAAGGATGCAAAAGTGTGAGTTTAATATAGGTGATCATGTTTTGCTATACAACTCTTGTTTAAGATTTTGTGTAGGAAAGCTTCTCTCTAAATGGGAAGGTCCTTACATTATCGAGGAGGTCTATCGTTCCGGTGCCATCAAAATCAACAACGCTGAAGGCACAAATCCGAAGGTGGTAAACGGTCAAAGAATCAAAGAGTAAATCTCAGGTACTCCCATAAGTGTTGAGACCAATATAATTAATACCGTAACACCTGAGGAGTACATAAAGGGCACTTTCGAGAATGTTTCAGACTCCGAAAAAGAATAGATATGTGGTACGGTAAGTAAACCGACTCCAAAACGTTTCCAATAGCATTTTTTTCTCCATTTTGGAATATTAAAAAAATTAGGAAAATTAAAAGTAGTCCGAAAGAGACACGAGGCCACCACAAGGGTGGAGGGTGTGCGCTACCCCCTGGGCGCGCTCCCCATCCTTGTGGCCACCTCGTGTGCCCTCTGGACTCCGTTTTCTTGCACGATACTTCTTTTGGTCAGTAAAAATTCATTATATTATCTCCTGAAGGTTTTGACCACCGTACCACGACAATATCTTCTGTTTTTGTTTAGAGTTGTTTTTCTGACAGATCTAGATCACCATGACGTCTCCAAGCGCCCCCAAGGACAAGTTTTCGAGAAGGTCATCAACCCCTACCTTGTGGAGGTGCTGCGACCATCAAGCCATTGAGATGCGTGAGGGGGTGCTGCACATCCGCGATGTTCAGGGGCCGAAAAGAACCGGAAGCTTGGAGGCGAGACTCGAAGAAATGGAGCAACAAGTTTTCAAGTGCCAATGGATGGTGGAACATGGACTCAACGCAAATCACATGATGATCACGGAGTTCACCAACAATCACAAGCTGGATACCAAGAGCATTGAGGAGGCCATCTTCAAGCTTCATGAGAAAATCGAGCATCTCCAAGCCCAGATCTATGACTGCAAAACCTAAACAGTGAGTATGAATACAGATTTAAGAGGATGAGTTTGGCTGCAGATTTGAGGATCCCGGAGACTCGTTCATCTTTTTATGATGGTGAGCCTATGCCTTGGAAGATGGATGACAAGCCTACTACATCAACAACTCCGTCATCACCACCTCCGAAGAAAGAGGCATAGATACATGGGTATGGGCACTCCCCTTGGCAACTGCCAAGCTTGGGAGAGGTGCCCCGATATCGTATCACCATCACATCTTTATCTTTATCATTTTTCTTAGTTTGATCCTTTTGGCTATATCTTGATCTAGTAGAATAAAGTTTTAGTATGATCTAGCTTTGAGTTTTGTTTTGATCCCTATCTATGTAATCAAGTCTGTGAGTTATATAATAAAGAGTAGTTTTGAGTTAAAGTCTTTGCTTTCTTGCTATGATCTTGAGGGAATTAAATAAAAGAAAGAATAAAAAGATCATATATTGATCTTACGGGAAGTAATGACTTCACATATAAAGAGTATGATGAATAATAGTTGTTGAGAGTTGATAAACATAGTTTTGGTCATTGCTGCAATTAATAGGAAGTAATAAAGAAAGAGAGGCTTCACATATAAATATACTATCTTGGACATCTTTTGTAATTGAGAGCACTCATTAAAATATGACATGCCTAAAGGTTGATGTTGGACAAGGAATACAACTTAATGGTTTATTTTTCTTATATCTGGATAGAAGTTATATTGTCATGGATCATCCAACGTGTTGAGATTACCTTTCCCTCTCATGCTAGCCAAATCCTTTGCACCAAGTAGAGATACTACTTGTGCTTCCAAACATCCCTTAAACCAGTTTTGCCATAAGAGTCCACCATACCTACCTATGGATTGAGTAAGATCCTTCAAGTAAGTTGTCATCGGTGCAAGCAATAAAAATTGCTCTCTAAATATGTATGATCTATTAGTGTGAAGGAAATAAGCTTTATACGAACTTGTGATATGGAAGAAATAAAAGCGACAGACTGCATAATAAAAGTCTTTATCACAAGTGGCAATATAAAGTGACTTTCTTTTGCATTAAGTTTTTGTGCATCCAACCATAAAAGCGCATGAGAACCTATGCTTCCCTCTACGAAGGGCCTATCTTTTATTTTATTTTATTTTTATCTTATACCCTTATACAAGATTCATGGTGATCATCACCTTTCCTTTTTACACTGTTTCCTTTGGCAAGCACTATATGTTGGAGAGATCCGAATATTATATATATATATATCCACTCGGATGTAGGTCATCATAAAGTATTATTGTTGGCATTACCCTTGAGGTAAACGGTTGGGAGGCGAAACTATAAGCCCCTATCTTTCTTTGTGTCCGATTGAAGCTTTGAACCCATAAATATCGCGTGAGTGTTAGCAATTGTGAAAGACTAAATGATAGTTGAGTATGTGGACTTTGCTGCAAAGCTCTTTAATTGACTCTTTCCGATGTTATGATAAATTTCAATTGCTTCAATGACCGAGATCATAGTTTTTTAGTTTTCAATAAAGTTTCTGATTCATACTTTCCCATGTGAATGAATTGTTACTTTAGCATAAGAAATTATATGGCAATATATGTTGTTGGTCTAAAGATGATCATGATGCCCTCATGACCGTATTTTATTTTATCGACACCTCTATCTCTAAACATGTGGACATATATTTCGATATCATCTTCCGCTTGACGACAAGCGAGGTCTAAGCTTGGGGGAGTTGATACGTCCATTTTGCATTATGATATTATATCAATATTTATTGCATTATGGGTTGTTATTACACATTATATCACAATCCTTATGCCTTTTCTCTCTTATTTTATAAGGTTTACATGAAGAGGGAGAATGCCGACAGCAGGAATTCTGGACTGGAAAAGGAGCAAATATTAGAGACCTATTCTGCACAACTCCAAAAGTCCTGAAACTTCACGGAGAATATTTTTGGAATATATAAAAAATATTGGGCGAAGAAAGCACTAGCGGGGGGCTACCAGCCAGCCATAAGGGTGGAGGGCGCGCCCCCATCCTTGTGGACCCCCTGGCAGGCCTCCGACGCCCATATTTTGCTATATGGTGTGTTTTGACCTGGAAAAAAATAAGAAGGAAGCTTTTGGGACGAAGCGCCGCCATCTCGAGGCAGAAATTGGGCAGAACCAGTCTAGGGCTCTGGCAGGGCTGTTCTGTCAGGGAAACATCCCTCCCGGAGGGGGAAATCGATGTCATCGTCATCACCAATGATCCTCTCATCAAGAGGGGGTCAATCTCCATCAACATCTTCACCAGCACCATCTCCTCTCAAACCCTAGTTCATCTCTTGTATCCATCTCTGTTTCAAAACCTCAGATTGGTACATGTTGGTTGCTAGTAGTGTTGATTACTCCTTGTAGTTGATGCTAGTTGGTTTATCCGGTGGAAGATTATATTTTCAGATCCTTAATGATAATTAATACTCCTCTGATCTTGATTATGAATATGCTTTGTGATTAGTTACGTTTGTTCCTGGGGACATGGGAGAAGTCTTGTTATAAGTAATCATGTGAATTTGGTATTCGTTTGATATTTTGATGAGATGTACACTAGTACAATGAGGTGCTATACAAACGGTTTTTAACCCCTTTCCGCGACGGCGTATTTGGAACCGTCGCCTAGTGAGTGTGGGCGATAGGGGGGGTCCTTCCCACATGACCCAGAAACCGTCGGGGATATGGCCCTCCTAGCACACACGCTCGGCAAAATGAGGTCGTGTGCTAACGACGAGCGCTCAAATACGGAAATACATACAATAGAGCTAAAAAATACAATTATATAGGTGAAATTGTTTCCGGACGCAAGTACATCCCACACAGTCAGTCCCCGCTAAACGTTTCCGTTCGTATGTACATCACACACAGTCGCTCCAAGGAAAATGTTTCCGTTCACAGGTACATCACACACAATTTTTCCCGTTAAATCGTTTGCGTTATTGAATGTATCACACACGGTCCGTAGAAGAAATTGTGTGGCAAAGGTTGTCCATCACACACAGTTTTTATGTGGTAAATGTTTGTGCAAGGTGGCCTAACGCAAATAGTTTTCAAGATAAAGTCGTGTGTGATTGTTCATTGATCCAACATGGTTTGTTCCTAGAAACTGTGTGCGATGTTTGAGGTTATCGCCCACGGTATTTTTTTCAATAACTATTTGCAATAGCAAAACCCAATTAGCAGGCTAATTCGCCGTTAGCAGGCTAATTGCCCTATTATTAACAATCCATTTACTAATCTAATTGACATTCATATTAAGCACATAATATATTTCATTTCCATATGAAGGAAGCAGAATTTCATAATTGAAATACATCAGAGTACAACATGATATAGCTTCATCACTCAGCTACCCCATTACACAACTACACCAGCACCAAGTTTCACATGCAACACGTAGAACCTTTCGAAATTATCATCATAGACGATATATAGATAGATGCATCTCATCTGGAAAACTACTGAAGCAGAAGGCGATATTGAGACTTCATTCATGTTGAAGGTTTTTTGCAACTTTAGGCCAGTGCCTGTGGATGATCGACCGTCCATCCTTCGTCCTCTTCAGGAACACTTCAATATTGAACCGTGGGTGTTGTATGAAAACCTTCCTCGCCTCATGACCATAGAGGTGGTTTGAGAGGTAATCACCAGTGAACTGCTTTGGAAAGGCCTGAAAACAAGGATGTGCATAAATATCTTCTCTATATTGGAAATGGGGCAAAGGAATAAAAAAGGCAAGGTATAATAGTTAATACCATCCTGTAGTGAACTGATGTCTTCTTCATTGTGCAGACAAAGATTTTGTTCTTTTTTGTCGCTAATTTCTTTATCCTAACAATCTTTCTGAGTTTCTTGACTTGACTGATATTCATGGAAAACTCATTTCCCCATATGCAAAAAGGGTCGAACAGTGGGTCAAAACCTCCGACAGCAGGACCTACATGTGGAAGACCAAATTGTTAAAAACCTAAATATTAGAATGGTTCCTGCAATTGCACAATAATGTGCTATTAGACAACGGACCATGCACGTGCTAACCTCGATTGTAGACCTTAGTGCTTCCCATTGTTTCCATGCAACACATATAAGGTAGTTAGTCATCAGGTTAAGTAAGAGTTCGCATGCTATCAATAAAATATGTTGATGAAAAATAAGCACATTGCAGATTCATCAGATCAATTCAAGCCACATGGAAAACCCATTTATCCAAACCAAGCATGATTAAGAACTAGGAAATATAGCACTTGTATATGTTTGTCATGTATTAAGTGCAGCCAAAATTCAATTTATTCCTCACATGCACAACAATACAAAATTCTACCCATGACAATTAGACATCACATTGCATAATTGAACCAAGCAGTTAACTAAACACCACAACAAATGAACCAAACATTAAGTGAGCACCACATTGCACAATATAACATACTCCTAATAGAAGATCAGACAGTTAACCAAACCAAGCATTCTTAACAACTTGGAAATATAACAATTGTATTTTTTTCTCATGTATTTACTACAGCCAAATTCAATTTATTCCTCACATAGTATACAATAACAGAATGCACCCACAAAAATTGAACATCGCATTGTAGAATTGAACCAAACAGCCAACCGTGCCATGTCGTTGGTGCACGACATGTCGACGGTGGCATCGACGACGAGGTGCTCCTCCAAGATCTGGGGGTCAACACGAATGGCAGCCATGGCGACCTCATCCGCGCGTGCGGCCGCGATTTGCTTCCCCGCTGCCAAATGGTCCCTCGTATCCTGGCTATACTACATGCACCATGGCTTAGGGCGGCGCTTATTTGGTGGAGGGGTCAGTAATTTGGGTGGAAGGTGTCGCGCCGGCGGTCGGGGCATGTGGGATGTGGAAGGAGAAGGAGGATGGGGGTTGGGTGTGGATTACCTACCTGGATAGGCGAGACTGAGCAGCGTGGAGGAGGGTCGCCGATGAGGAGGCGGCGCTGCAAACAAGGAGTGAAGGTTTCAACTTGGAAAGGAAGGCGGAAACAGGGGAAATGTGGCTTTTGGTAAGGGGAGGGGGCAGGGAGGTAGATATTTCCGCGGAAGCCGAAAATTTGGAATCGCTTCAGCGAAAAAACTGGCGCGCAAAGTGTCATCAGACACGGTCCCTTATTCATAATTGTGTATGATATGTGAACATCAAAAAAAATTCAGATAGCTTAACCCGTGTGTGTGTTGAGTTTGAACGTCAAAAATTTTGGTTCGACCCTAGTTACAGTGGTCATCCATGTCACTGCATAATTTGGGTACACAAAGGAGACTACAGCACACCCACACTTCTTAATCGAGCAAGTTCAACAATTAAACAAAGCTAGCTGACCTAAACATTACTCTAACAAATTAAAGACCAGCGCTCTTAATTAAACAAAACAAAGAGTACTACTACAGCTAGTGCTCGTCGATCTCTGCCGCCACCTCCATGTCCAGCTTGCGCCCGACGGTCTCCTGGGGAAGCGGCTCCATAGCATCAATTGCACCATACTCGGCAAGCATCTTGCCATCTGCGTCTGCCATATCTTTGGAATAGGCTGCCACGAGCTGGGCATGGGCGGCCGCGGTCTGGGCTCTAGCGGGCTCCGTCGTGGCAAGGTATGCTGCGCAGGAACGGACGGCTGCTCGAACTCTCTCGGCGATTGCCAACTCTTCGGTCATGGGTTTCCGACCGTTGTCGGAGAAGCTTCATTCGATTTGTGTGGTGACCACCACGAGCTGGGTGTGGACGGCCTCGACATGGTAGCGGGCGGCGTCCATCAGGGCTAAGGCCGCCGCCACGGAATGGATAGCTGTTGTGCCGCTCTCGCCAGTTGCTATCCCGGAGGTAGATGTCGTTATCTCCGTTTGAGAAGCAACATCGGCCATTTAGGATGCCTTGGCTGCCCGGACGCAGAGAGCGGTCGCCCTCACGAACCTTGTTAGCATGCGCTTGGCAGCTGCGGCCGCGCTCTCGCCGGAGTGGGCCGCCGAAGTTGCCCTCACGACATGGGTCCACGTCCCCATCTTTCACCGGTGACGAATGAACAGTGAAATGATATTTGGGGAGTGAGCTAGTGTGCTTGACACGCCGACTGTGGACTGTAGCCGACACACCTGCTCGCGTAAGCCATAGGCGTAGTATACACCGACGGTGCTCCAAGATATTTTGTGCTGCATCTCACATGGTTGGTGATAATAAACTGTGTGTGATCTACTTGATTTATCGTCTTGATTCGAATTATGTAACGGGGTCACAGCTGCAAAGGATGGTGTTTGAATTGCTAGAACTTTTATTTGCAGTGAACATGCAACTATAGGTGTGTCGTCAAAAAAATTGGAATTATTGAGGGGTCCTTTGGACGTTTTCATACATTAACTTGGTTTTGTAGGCATTTCAGGTGCATAATTCAAATTTGAACTACATGCACATGCTCCAGTGCATATAAACGGGTTGAAAAATCAAATATGTGTCCTTGGTTGCATGCTTAGGTCCCATGCAAGAAATGGGAATGAATGTCACACACCCTGGCACCGTCACTCAGCCGCAAACATTGAGATACCTGGTTTTTAAATTCTAGTAAATCCAAAACTCATTTGAAATTCATGAAACTTGGCATCCTATCATGGATCGGCATCAACATGCCGTGGTAGTAGTAGATGCAGAATTGTTTCGGTCTACTTGTCACGGACATGATGCCTATATACATGATCATGCCTAGATATTCTCATAACTATTCGCTTTTCTATCAATTGCTCAACAGTAATTTGTTCACCCACCATGGAATATGCTATCTTGAGAGAAGACACTAGTGAAACCTATGGCCCCTGGGTCTATTCTCCATTATATTATTCTCCCAACAACTAGCTATTTCTGTCGCCATTTATTTTGCAATCTTTACTTTCCAATCTATACAACAAAAATACCAAAAATATTTATCTTATTATCTTTATCAGATCTCACTTTTGTAAGTGACCGTGAAGGGATTGACAACCCATTTATCGCGTTGGTCATGAGGTTCTTGTTTGTTTGTGCAGGTACTAGACGACTTGCGTGTAGTCTCCTACTGGATTGATACATTGGTTCTCAAAAACTGAGGGAAATACTTATGCTACTTTGGTGCATCACCCTTTCCTCTTCAAGGGAAAACCAACGCATGCTCAAGATGTGGCAACATGCTATCATGGAGCAGCATCAACATGCCATGGTAAAAATTTTGTCCCATTTGGGGCAGGTTTGGGTATAATCTTCTCACAAACTAGAGCTTCTCACAACAAGCGTGATGGTTTCGCTAGGGAATGTGCAACCTTTGGGGACGAAACGATATCCGTTGCCTCTTATTGCTTTCAAAAAAAATTGAGTGTAAATATAGAACAACAGGAGTGTTGTGTTTAATTTTGGAATTTTCAGGGTTCGTTCGGACATTTTTATACATTAACTGGGTTTCCCAGGCATTTTATGTGCATAATTCAAATTTGAACTACATGCACATTCTCCAATGCATATTAACTGGTTGAAAAATCAAATATGTGTCCTTGGTTGCATGCTTACGTCCCATGCAAGAAATGGGAATGAATTTCAAACACCCTACCACCATCACTAGGCCTTAAACATTGAGATACCTGGTTTTTAAATTCTAGTAAATCTAAAACTCGTCTGAAATTCATGAAACTTGGCATGCTATCATGGAGCAGCATCAACATGCCATGGTAAAAAAATTGTCCCATTTGGGGCAGGTTTGGGTATAAGCTTCTCACAAACCAGAGCTTCTCACAACAAGCGTGATGGTTTCGGTAGGGAACGTGCCACCTTTGGGGACAAAACGATATCTGTTGCCTCTTATTGCTTTCAAAAAATTTCTAGTGTCAACATAGAACAACAGGAGTATTGTGTTTAATTTAGGAATTCTTTGGTATTCGTTTGGACATTTTTATACATTAACTAGGTTTTCCAGGCATATTATGTGCATAATTCAAATTTGAACTACATGCACATTCTCCAATGCATATAAACTGGTTGAAAAATCAAATATGTGTCCTTGGTTGCATGTTAGGTCCCATGCAAGAAATGGGAATGAATTTCAAACACCCTGCCACCGTCACTCACCGCACACATTGAGATACCTAGTTTTTAAATTCTAGTAAATCCAAAACTCGTCTGAAATTCATGAAACCTGGCATGTGATACGTCTCCAACGTATCTATAATTTTTTATTTTTCCATGCTATTATATTATCTGTTTTGGATGTTTAATGGGCTTTATTATGGACTTTTATATTGTTTTTGGGACTAACCTATTAACCGAAGGCCCAGTGCAAGTTGCTATTTTTTACCTATTTCTGTGTTTCGCAAAAAAGGAATATCAAACGGAATCCAAACGGAATGAAACCTTCACGAGGATCATTTTTGGAACAAACGCAATCCAGGAGACTTGGAGTGGACGTCAAGAAAGAAGCAAGAAGGCCACGAGGCAGGAGGGCGTGCCCCCACCCTTGTGGGCCCCTCGCAGCTCCACCGACCTACTTCTTCCTCCTATATATACCCATATACCCTGAAAACATCCAGGGGCACCACGAAACCCTATTTTCACCGCCACAACCTTCTTTACCCATGAGATACCATCTTGGGGCCTTTTCCGGCGCTTTGTCGGAGGGGGAACCGATCACGGAGGGCTTCTACATCAACACCATAGCCTCTCCGATGATGTGTGAGTAGTTTACCATAGACCTTCGAGTCTATAGTTATTAGCTAGATGGCTTCTTCTCTCTCTTTGGATCTCAATACAAAGTTCTCCTAGATTCTCTTGGAGATCTATTCGATGTAATTCTTTTTGTGGTGTGTTTGTTGAGATCCGATGAATTGTGGGTTTATGATCAAGTTTATCTATGAACAATATTTGATTCTTCTCTGAATTCTTATATGCATGATTTAAATATCTTGGCGAGTCTCTTCGAATTATCAGTTTGGTTTGTCCTACTAGATTGATCTTTCTTGCAATGGGAGAAGTGCTTAGCTTTGGGTTCTATCTTGCGGTGCTCGATCCCAGTGACAGAAAGGGAAACGACACGTATTGTATTGTTGCCATCGAGGATAAAAAGATGGGGTTTATATCATATTGCTTGAGTTTATCCCTCCACATCATGTCATCTTGCCTAATGTGTTACTCTGTTCTTATGAACTTAATACTATAGATGCATGCTGGATAGCGGTCGATGTGTGGAGTAATAGTAGTAGATGCAGAATCATTTCGGTCTACTTGTCATGGACGTGATGCCTATATACATGATAATGCCTAGATATTCTCATAACTATTCGCCACCCACCATGGAATATGCTATCTTGAGAGAAGCCACTAGTGAAACCTATGGCCCCCGGGTCTGTTCTCCATTATATTATTCTCCCAACAGCTAGCTATTTTTGTTGCCGTTTATTTTGCAATCTTTACTTTCCAATCTATACAACAAAAATACCAAAAATATTTATCTTATTATCTTTATCAGATCTCACTTTCGTAAGTGACCGTGAAGTGATTGACAACCCCTTTATCACATTGGTTGCGAGGTTCTTGTTTGTTTGTGCAGGTACTAGACGACTTGCGTGTAGTCTCCTATTGGATTGATACCTTGGTTCTCAAAAACTGAGGAAATACTTACGCTACTTTGCTGCATCACCCTTTCCTCTTCAAGGGAAAACCAACGCATGCTCAAGAGGTAGCAAGAAGGATTTCTGGCGCCGTTGCTGGGGAGGCTTACACCAAGTCAAGTCAAGATTTGATCTCCCGCCAATGTGTGATTTCGGGCGTCGTTGCTGGGGAGATCTATGTACAAGTCAAGACATACCAAGTACCCATCACAAACTCTTATCCCTCGCATTACATTATTTGCCATTTTCCTCCGGTTTTCCTCTCCCCCACTTCACCCTTGCCGTTTTATTCGCCCTCTTCCGTTCGTCCTTCTGTTTGCTTGTGTTACCATGTGCCTTCTATTAGCTTGCATCTTCGCTTGCTAAATATCTATTGTTATGGATCCTCATCCTCTTGCTAATCTTTTTAAAAGATCCAATTATGATGAACCAATTGCTAGTGAGTTGAGTGCACTAGATTATCTTTATGGAGTTTTGCTTGAAATTCGTGAATCTGAAAATTGTGATGAAGTGCTTTATAAAGTGATTCATGATAGATCTTTGAATAAAAAGCATGATTGCAATGATGTTATTATAAATTCTATGAATGTCAGTTGTGCTAATAATATGCAAAACCCTAAGCTTGGGGATGCTAGTTTTGCTATTTCCACTACTTGTTGCAATGATCATGATTGGGGTGATTCTTCTTATGATCTTGAAATTTAATTCAAGCCCCATGATGAATATAAGATTGATAATAATGTTTGCAATATTGAAACTACGTTTGGAAGAGTTTCAACTTTAGATCCCACGTATTTGGAGAATGTTCAATCTTATGCAATTTTCGATAAAAGTGGGTTTGGAGAGGTCATGACTTTAGTTAATGTTAATCCCATTATTTTGGAAGCGTGTCAACTTTGCATGCATGTGGATCGTGTCGAAAATAATTTATGTGATAGCTATTTTTTTGAATTTTCTTATGATCCCACATGTAATTATAATGAGAGAGTAAAATATGATTTAAAAATTTTTCATGTTACTAAATTACCTCTCGTTATGTTGACATTGCTATTGTTTCTTTCCGCTTCCTTGCATATGCTAGTTTTTGCTTTCTATGATAATTTGTTTTCCTATAAGATGCCTATGCATAGAAAGTATGTGAGACTTAGATGTGTTTTTCACGTGTTTTATGATGCTCTCTTTGTGCTTCAATTCTTGTCTTTCATGTTAGCATCATTGAAATTGTCAATGCCTAGCTAGGGGCGTTAAACGATAGCGCTTGTTGGGAGGCAACCCAATTTTATTATTATTTTTTGCTTTTTGTTCCTGTTTAGTAATAAATAATTCATCTAGCTTCTGTTTAGATGTGGTTTTATGTTTAATTAATGTCTGTGCCAAGTAGAACCTTTGGGAAGACTTGGGGGAAGTTTTTGCGATCTTGCTTTAAAAAATAGAAACTTTAGCGCTCACAAGATTAGCTGCCATTTTTTTACTGGAGAGTGTGATTAGGTTGATTATTTTTTCATATTATTAATAGACAAATTCCTCATGTCCAAAAATTTATTTCAGAATTTTGGGGGTTACATAAGTATTCGAAACCTACAGATTGCTACAGACTATTCTGTTTTTGATAGATTCTGTTTTTCGTGTGTTGTTTGCTTATTTTGATGAATCTATGGCTAGCATCGGGGGGTATGAACCATAGAGAAGTTGGAATAAAGTAGGTTTAACACCAATATAAATAAAGAATGAGTTCATTACAGTACCTTAAGTGGTGATTTGTTTTCTTATACTAACGGAGCTCATGAGATTTTTTGTTGAGTTTTGTATTGTGAAGTTTTCAAGTTTAGGGTAAAAGATTTGATGGATTTTGGAATAAGGAGTGGAAATAGACTAAGCTTGGGGATGACCAAGGCACCCCAAGGTAAAATTCAAGGACGACCAAAATCCTAAGCTTGGGGATGCCCCTGAAGGCATCCCCTCTTCCGTCTTCGTCCATCGGTAACTTTACTTGAGGCTATATTTTTATTCACCATATGATATGTGTTTTGCTTCGAGCGTCTTGTATGATTTAAGTCTTTAATTTTTAGTTTACCACAATCATCCTTGCTGTACACACCTTTTCGAGAGACACACATGAATCGGGATTTATTAGAATACTCTATGTGCTTCACTTATATCTTTTGAGCTAGACAATTTTGCTCTAGTACTTCACTTATATCTTTTTAAGAGAACAGTGGTGGTTTTATTTTATAGAAATTATTGATCTCTCATGCTTCACTTATATTATTTTGAGAGTCTTTTAGAATAGCATGGTAATTTTCTTTGGCTATAAAATTAGTCCTAATATAATAGACATCCAAGATGGGTATAACAAAAACTTTCATAAAAAGTGCATTGAATACTATGAGAAGTTTGATTCTTTATTATTCTTTTGAGATATGAAGATGGTAATATTAGAGTCATGCTAGTTGAGTAGTTGTGAATTTGAGAAATACTTGTGTTAAAGTTTGTGATTCCCGTAGCATGCACGTATGGTGAACCGTTATGTGATGAAGTCGGAGCATGATTTATTTATTGATTGTCTTCCTTATGAGTGGCGGTTGGGGACGAGCGATTGTCTTTTCCTACCAATATATCCCCCTAGGGGCATGCACGTAGTACTTTGTTTTGATAACTAATAGATTTTTGCAATAAGTATGTGAGTTCTTTATGGCTAATCTTGAGTCCATGGATTATACGCACTCTCACCCTTCCACCTTTGCTAGCCTCTCTAGTACCGCACAACTTTTACTGGCACCATAAACCTACCATACATATTCCTCAAAACGGCCACCATACCTACCTATTATGGCATTTCCATAGCCATTCCGAGATATATTGCCATGCAACTTTCCACCGTTCCATTTATTATGACACGCTTCATCATTGTCATATTGCTTTGCATGATCATGTAGTTGACATCGTATTTGTGGCAAAGCCACCATTCATAATTCTTTCATACATGTCACTCTTGATTCATCGCATATCCCGGTACACCGCCAGAGGCATTCACATAGAGTCATATTTTTGTTCTAGTATCGAGTTGTAAGTAAATAAAAGTGTGATGATCATCATTATTAGAGCATTGTCCCATGTGAGGAAAGGATGATGGAGAGTATGATTCCCCCACAAGTCGGGATGAGACTCCGGAAGAAAAAAAGGCCATAAAAAGGAGAAAAGGCCCAAATAGGAAAAAATGAGAGAAAAAGAGAGAAGGGGCAATGCTACTATCCTTTTAGAACACTTGTGCTTCGAAGTAGCACCATGATCTTCATAATAGAGAGTCTCCTATGTTGTCACTTTCATATACTAGTGGGGATTTTTCATTATAGAACTTGGCTTGTATATTCCAATGATGAGCTTCCTCAAAATGCCCTAGGTCTTCATGAGCAAGCAAGTTGGATGCACACCCACTTAGTTTCTTTTTGAGCTTTCATACACTTATAGCTCTAGTGCATCCGTTGCATGGCAATCCCTACTCACTCACATTGATATCTATTGATGGGCATCTCCATAGCCCATTGATACGTCTAGTTGATGTGAGACTATCTTCTCCTTTTTGTCTTCTCCACAACCACCATTCTATTCCACCTATAGTGCAATATCCATGGCTCACGCTCATGTATTGCGTGAAGATTGAAAAAGTTTGAGAACATCAAAAGTATGAAACAATTGCTTGGCTTGTCATCGGGGTTGTGCATGATTTAAATATTTTGTGTGGTGAAGATAGAGCATAGCCAGACTGTATGATTTTGTAGGGATAACTTTCTTTGGCCATGTTATTTTGAGAAGACATAATTGCTTAGTTAGTATGCTTGAAGTATTATTATATTTATGTCAATATTAAACTTTTATCTTGAATCTTCCGGATCTGAACATTCATGCCACAATAAAGACAATTACTTTGAAAATTATGTTAGGAAGAATTCCACATCAAAAATTCTGTATTTATCATTTACCTACTCGAGGACGAGCAGGAATTAAGCTTGGGGATGCTTGATACGTCTCCAACGTATCTATAATTTTTATTGTTCCATGCTATTATATTATCTGTTTTGGATGTTTAATGGGCTTTATTATGCACTTTTATATTATTTTTGGGACTAACCTATTAACCAAAGGACCAGTGCAAATTGCTGTTTTTTGCCTATTTCAGTGTTTCGTAGAAAAGGAATATCAACGGAATCCAAACGGAATGAAACTTTCGCGAGGATCATTCTTGGAACAAACGCAATCCAAGAGACTTGGAGTGGACGTCAAGAAAGAAGCGAGGAGGCCACGAGGCAGGAGGGCGCACCCCCACCCTCATGGGCCCCTCGCAGCTCCACCGACCTACTTCTTCCTCCTATATATACCCATATACCCTGAAAACATCCAGGAGCACCACAAAACCCTATTTCCACCATCGCAACCTTCTTTACCCTTGAGATCCCATCTTGGGGCCTTTTCCGGCGCTCCGCCGGAGGGGGAATCGATCACGAAGGGCTTCTACATCAACACCATAGCCTCTCCGATGATGTGTGAGTAGTTTACCCCAGACCTTCGGGTCCATAGTTATTAGCTAGATGGCTTCTTCTCTCTCTCTGGATATCAATACAAAGTTCTCCTCGATTCTCTTGGAGATCTATTCAATGTAATTCTATTTGCGGTGTGTTTGTCCAGATCCGATGAATTGTGGGTTTATGATCAAGTTTATCTATGAACAATATTTGATTCTTCTCTGAATTCTTATATACATGATTTAAATATCTTTGCAAGTCTCTTCGAATTATCTGTTTGGTTTGCCTACTAGATTGATCTTTCTTGCATTGGGAGAAATGCTTAGCTTTGAGTTCAATCTTACGGTGCTCGATCCCAGTGACAGAAAGGGAAACGACACGTATTGTATTGTTGCCATCGAGGATAAAAATATGGGGTTTATATCATATTGCTTGAGTTTAGCCCTCTACATCATGTCATCTTGCCTAATGCGTTACTCTGTTCTTATGAACTTAATACTCTAGATGCATGCTGGATAGCGCTCGATGTGTGGAGTAATAGTAGTAGATGCAGAATTGTTTCGGTCTACTTGTCACGGACGTGATGCCTATATACATGATCATGCCTAGATATTCTCATAACTATTCGCTTTTCTATCAATTGCTCGACAGTAATTTGTTCACCTACCATGGAATATGCTATCTTGAGAGAAGACACTAGTGAAACCTATGGCCCCTGGGTGTATTCTCCATTATATTATTCTCCCAACAACTAGCTATTTCTGTCGCCATTTATTTTGCAATCTTTACTTTCCAATCTATACAACAAAAATACCAAAAATATTTATCTTATTATCTTTATCAGATCTCACTTTTGTAAGTGACCGTGAAGGGATTGACAACCCCTTTATCGCGTTGGTTACGAGGTTCTTGTTTGTTTGTGCAGGTACTAGACGACTTGCGTGTAGTCTCCTACTGGATTGATACATTGGTTCTCAAAAACTGAGGGAAATACTTATGCTACTTTGGTGCATCACCCTTTCCTCTTCAAGGGAAAACCAACGCATGCTCAAGATGTGGCAACATGCTATCATGGAGCAGCATCAACATGCCATGGTAAAAATTTTGTCCCATTTGGGGCAGGTTTGGGTATAATCTTCTCACAAACTAGAGCTTCTCACTGTTGGGGAACGTTGCAGAAAACAAAAATTTTCCTACTCGTTTCACCAAGATCATCTAGGAGTTCATCTAGCAACGAGTGATTAGATGCATCTACATACCTTTGTAGATCGCGCACGGAAGCGTTCAAAAGAACGGTGATGATGTAGTCGTACTCGACGTGATCCAAATCACCGATGACCAGCGCCGAATGGACGGCACCTCCGCGTTCAACACACGTACGGGACGGGAGACGTCTCCTCCTTCTTGATCCAGCAAGGGGGGAGGAGAGGTTGATGAAGATCCAGCAGCACGACGGCGTGGTGGTGGATGCAGGGCGTCACAGCAGCAGGGCTTCGCCGAGACTACGAGGGAGAGACGTAACGGGGGGAGATGGAGGCGCCAGGGGCTGGTGTGAAATCCCTCCTCTCCCCCCCACTATATATAGGGGTGCCAGGGGGGCGCCGGCCCTAGTAGATGGCATCTACTAGGGGGGGCGGCGGCCAAGGGGAGGTTTCCCTCCCCCCAAGGCACCTAGGGGTGCCTTCCACCACATGGACTCTTCCATGGTGGAAACCCTAGGCGCATGGGCCTATAGGGGCTGGTGCCCTTGGCCCATCTAGGCCAAGGCGCACCCCCTACAGCCCATGTGGCCCCCCGGGACAGGTGGCCCCACCCGGTGGACCCCCGGGACCCTTCCGGTGGTCCCGGTACAATACCGATAACCCCGAAACTTGTCCCGATGCCCGAAATAGCACTTCCTATATATAATTCTTTACCTCCGGACCATTTTGGAACTCCTCGTGACGTCCGGGATCTCATCCGGGACTCCGAACAACATTCGGGTTTCTGCATATACATATCTTCATAACCCTAGCGTCACCGAACCTTAAGTGTGTAGACCCTACGGGTTCGGGAGACAAGCAGACATGACCGAGATGACTCTCCGGTCAATAACCAACAGCGGGATCTGGATACCCATGTTGGCTCCCACATGCTCCACGATGATCACATCGGATGAACCACGATGTCGAGGATTTAATCAATCCCGTACGCTATTCCCTTTGTCTATCGATATGTTACTTGCCCGAGATTCGATCGTCGGTATCCCAATACCTCGTTCAATCTCGTTATCGGCAAGTCACTTTACTCGTACCGTAATGCATGATCCCGTGACCAGACACTTGGTCACTCTGAGCTCATTATGATGATGCATTACCGAGTGGGCCCAGTGATACCTCTCCGTCATACGGAGTGACAAATCCCAGTCTTGATCCATGTCACCCAACAGACACTTTCGGAGATACCCGTAGTCTACCTTTATAGTCACCCAGTTACGTTGTGACGTTTGGCATACCCAAAGCACTCCTACGGTATCCGGGAGTTACACGATCTCATGGTCTAAGGAAAAGATACTTTGACATTGGAAAACTCTAGCAAACGAACTATACGATCTTGTGCTATGTTTAGGATTGGGTCTTGTCCATCACATCATTCTCCCAATGATGTGATCTCGTTATCAATGACATCCAGTGTCCATAGTCAGGAAACCATGACTATCTGTTGATCAACGAGCTAGTCAACTAGAGGCTCACTAGGGACATGTTGGTGTCTGTTATTCACACATGTATTACGATTTCCGGATAACACAATTATAGCATGAATAAAGACAATTATCGTGAACAAGGAAATATAATAATAATGCTTTTATTATTGCCTCTAGGGCATATTTCCAACAGTCTCCCACTTGCACTAGAGTCAATAATCTAGTTACATTGTGATGAATCGAACACCCATGGAATTCTGGTGTTGATCATGTTTTGCTCTAGGGAGAGGTTTAGTCAACGGATCTGCTATATTTAGGTCCGTATGTACTTTACAAATCTCTATGTCTCCATCTTGAACATTTTCACGAATGGAGTTGAAGCGACGCTTGATGTGCCTTGTCTTCTTGTGAAACCTGGGCTCCTTGGCAAGTGCAATAGCTCCAGTGTTGTCACAGAAGAGCTTGATCGGCCCCGACGCATTGGGTATGACTCCTAGGTCGGTGATGAACTCCTTCACCCATATTGCTTCATGTGCTGCCTCCGAGGCTACCATGTACTCCGCTTCACATGTAGATCCCGCCACGACGCTTTGCTTGCAACTGCACCAGCTTACTGCCCCACCATTCAAAATATACACGTATCCGGTTTGTGACTTAGAGTCATCCAGATCTGTGTCGAAGCTAGCGTCGACGTAACCCTTTACGACGAGCTCTTCGTCACCTCCATAAACGAGAAACATTTCCTTAGTCCTTTTCAGGTACTTCAGGATATTCTTGACCGCTGTCCAGTGTTCCTTGCCGGGATTACTTTGGTACCTTCCTACCAAACTAACGGCAATGTTAACATCAGGTCTGGTACACAGCATGGCATACATAATAGAACCTATGGCTGAGGCATAGGGGATGACGCTCATCTCTTCTATATCTTCTGCCGTGGTCGGACATTGAGCTGAGCTCAATTTCATAACTTGTAACACAGGCAAGAACCCCTTCTTGGATTGATCCATATTGAATTTCTTCAATATCTTACCAAGGTATGTGCTTTGTGAAAGACCTATGAGGCGTCTCGATCTATCTCTATAGATTTTGATGCCTAATATATAAGCAGCTTCTCCAAGGTCCTTCATTGAAAAACTTTTATTCAAGTAGGCCTTGATGCTGTCCAAGAGTTCTATATCATTTCCCATCAAAAGTATGTCATCTACATATAATATGAGAAATGCTACAGATCTCCCACTCACTTTCTTGTAAACACAGGCTTCTCCATAAGTCTGTGTAAACCCAAACGCTTTGATCATCTCATCAAAGCGAATTTTCCAACTCCAAGATGCTTGCACCAGCCCATAAATCGAGCGTTGGAGCTTGCACACTTTGTCAGCATTCTTAGGATCGACAAAACCTTCCGGCTGCATCATATACAATTCTTCCTTAAGGAAACCATTAAGGAATGCCGTTTTGACGTCCATTTGCCATATTTCGTAATCATAGAATGCGGCAATTGCTAACATGATTCGGACGGACTTCAGCTTCGCTACCGGTGAGAAAGTCTCATCGTAGTCAACCCCTTGAACTTGTCGATAACCCTTAGAGACAAGCCGAGCTTTATAGATGGTCACATTACCATCCGCGTCTGTCTTCTTCTTAAAGATCCATTTATTTTCTATGGCTCGCCGCTCAATGGGCAAGTCAGTCAAAGTCCATACTTCGTTTTCATACATGGATCCTATCTCGGATTTCATGGCTTCTAGCCATTTGTCGGAATCCGGGCCCGCCATCGCTTCTTCATAGTTCGAAGGTTCACCGTTGTCTAACAGCATGATTTCCAAGACAGGGTTGCCGTACCACTCTGGTGCGGAACGTGTCCTTGTGGACCTTCGAATTTCAGTAGGGGCTTGATCAGAAGTATCTTGATCATTGTCATTAACTTCCTCTCTAGTCGGTGCAGGCACCTCAGGAACATTTTCTTGAGTTGCGCCATTTTCCGATTCAAGAGGTAATACTTCATCAAGCTCGACTTTCCTCCCACTTACTTCTTTCGAGAGAAACTCTTTCTCCAGAAAGGACCCATTCTTGGCAACAAAGATCTTGCCTTCGGATCTGAGGTAGAAGGTGTACCCAATAGTTTCTTTTGGGTATCCTATGAAGACGCATTTTTCCGACTTGGGTTCGAGCTTTTCAGGTTGAAGTTTCTTGACATAAGCATCGCATCCCCAAACTTTTAGAAACGATAACTTAGGTTTCTTCCCAAACCATAATTCATACGGTGTCGTCTCAACGGATTTCGACGGAGCCCTATTTAAAGTGAATGCGGCAGTCTCTAAAGCATAGCCCCAAAAAGAAAGCGGTAAATCGGTAAGAGACATCATAGATCGCACCATATCTAACAGAGTGCGATTACGACGTTCGGACACACCATTACGCTGAGGTGTTCCAGGCGGCGTGAGTTGTGAAACTATTCCACATTTTCTTAAGTGTGCCCCAAACTCGTGACTCAAGTATTCTCCTCCACGATCTGATCGTAGAAACTTGATTTTCCTGTCACGTTGATTTTCAACCTCACTCTAAAATTCCTTGAACTTTTCAAAGGTTTCAGACTTGTGTTTCATTAAGTAGATATACCCATACCTACTTAAATCATCAGTGAGGGTGAGAACATAACGATAGCCACCGCGAGCCTCAACACTCATTGGACCGCACACATCAGTATGTATGATTTCCAATAAGTCGGTTGCTCGCTCCATTGTTCCTGAGAACGGAGTCTTGGTCATTTTACCCATAAGGCATGGTTTGCATGTGTCAAATGATTCATAATCAAGAGACTCTAAAAGTCCATCAGCATGGAGCTTCTTCATGCGTTTGACACCTATGTGACCAAGGCGGCAGTGCCACAGGTATGTGGGACTATCATTATCAACCTTACTTCTTTTGGTACTCACATTATGAACATGTGTAGCATCACGTTCGAGATTCATAAAGAATAAACCATTCACCATAGGAGCATGACCATAAAACATATCTCTCATAAAAATGGAACAACCATTATTCTCAGATTTAAAAGAGTAGCCATCTCGAATTAAACGAGATCCCGATACAATGTTCATGCTCAAAGCTGGCACTAAATAACAATTATTAAGGTTTAAAACTAATCCCGAAGGGAGATGCAGAGGTAGCGTGCCGACGGCGATCACATTGACCTTGGAACCATTCCCGACGCACATTGTCACCTCGTCCTTTGCCAGTTTCCGCTTATTCCGCAGCCCCTGCTTTGAGTTACAAATGTGAGCAACTGCACCGGTATCAAATACCCAGGAGCTACTACGGGCACTAGTAAGGTACACATCAATTACATGTATATCACATATACCTTTTGTTTTGCCGGCCTTCTTATCCGTTAAGTACTTAGGGCAGTTCCGCTTCCAGTGACCGCTTCCCTTGCAATAAAAGCACTCAGTCTCGGGCTTGGGTCCATTCTTTGGCTTCTTCCTGGCAGCTTGCTTGCCGGGCGCGGCAACCTCCTTGCCGTCCTTCTTGAAGTTCTTTTTACCCTTGCCTTTCTTGAACTTAGTGGTTTTATTGACCATCAACACTTGATGTTCCTTCCTGACTTCTACCTCTGCTGATTTCAGCATAGCAAATACTTCAGGAATGGTCTTTTCCATCCCCTGCATATTGAAGTTCATCACAAAGCTCTTGTAGCTTGGTGGAAGCGACTGGAGGATTCTGTCAATGACCGCATCATCCGGGAGATTAACTCCCAGCTGAGTCAAGCGGTTATGCAACCCAGACATAGTGAGTATGTGCTCACTGACATAACTGTTTTCCTCCATCTTACAGCTGAAGAATTTGTCGGAGACTTCATATCTCTCGACCCGGGCATGAGCTTGGAAAACCATTCACAGCTCTTCGAACATCTCATATGCTCCATGTCTCTCAAAACGCTTTTGGAGCCCCGGCTCTAGGGTGTAAAGCATGCCGCACTGAACGAGGGAGTAGTCATCGGAACGTGCCTGCCAAGCGTTCATAACATCTTGTTCTGCAGGGAGAACGGGTGCGTCACCAAGCGGTGCTTGTAGGACATAATCTTTCTTGGCAGCTATGAGGATGATCCTCAGGTTCCGGACCCAGTCCGTATAGTTGCTGCCATCGTCTTTCAGCTTGGTTTTCTCTAGGAACGCGTTGAAGTTGAGGACTACGTTGGCCATTTAATCTACAAGACATATTGTAAAATATTTAGACTAAGTTCATGATAATTAAGTTCAACTAATCAAATTATTAATGAACTCCCACTTAGATTAGACATCCCTCCAGTCATCTAAGTATTACATGATCCGAGTTTAACTAGACCGTGTCCGATCATCACGTGAGACGGACTAGTCAATGTCGGTGAACATCTTCATGTTGATTGTATCTTCTATACGACTCATGCTCGACCTTTCGGTCTTCTGTGTTCCGAGGCCATGTCTGTACATGCTAGGCTCGTCAAGTTAACCTAAGTGTTTGCATGTGTAAATCTGTCTTACACCCGTTGTATGTGAACGTCTGAATAAAACACTCGATCATCACGTGGTGTTTTGAAACAGCGAACTGTCGCAACGGTGCGCAGTTAGGGGGAACACTTCTTGAAATTAGTATGAGGGATCACCTTATTTACTACCGTCGTTCTAAGTAAACAAGATGCAAAACATGATAAACATCACATGCAATCAAATAATAAACGTGACATGATATGGCCAATATCACATAGCTCCTTTGATCTCCATCTTGGGGCTCCATGATCATCTTGTCACCGGCTTGACACCATGATCTCCATCATCATGATCTCCATCATCGTGTCTCCATGAAGTTGCTCGCCAACTATTACTTCTACTACTATGGCTAACGCGTTTAGCAATAAAGTAAAGTAATTTACATGGCGTTTCTTGATGACACGCAGGTCATATAAAAGAATAAAGACAACTCCTATGGCTCCTGCCGGTTGTCATACTCATCGACATGCAAGTCGTGATTCCTATTACAATAGCATGAACATCTCATACATCACATATAGATCATTCATCATTCATCACAACTTTGGCCATATCATATCACAAACCACTTGCTGCAAAAACAAGTTAGACGTCCTCTAATTGTTGTTGCAAGTTTTACGTGGCTGAATTAGGGTTCTAGCAAGAACGTTTTCTTACCTACGTTAAAGCCACAACGTGATTTGTCAACTTCTATTTACCCTTCATAAGGACCCTGTTCATCGATTCCGCTCCAACTAAAGTAGGAGAGACAGACACCCACCAGCCACCTTATGCAACTAGTGCATGTTAGTCGGTGGAACCGGTCTCACGTAAGCGTACGTGTAAGGTTGGTCTGGGCCGCTTCATCCCACAATACCGCTGAAGCAAGAAAGGACTAGTAACGGCAAGAAAGTTGACAAATCTACGCCCACAACAAATTGTGTTCTACTCGCGCAAGAAGAACTACGCATAGACCTAGCTCATGATGCCACTGTTGGGGAACGTTGCAGAAAACAAAAAATTTCCTACTCGTTTCACCAAGATCATCTAGGAGTTCATCTAGCAACGAGTGATTAGATGCATCTACATACCTTTGTAGATCGCGCACGGAAGCGTTCAAAAGAACGGTGATGATGTAGTCGTACTCGACGTGATCCAAATCACCGATGACCAGCGCCGAACGGACGACACCTCCACGTTCAACACACGTACGGGACGGGAGACGTCTCCTCCTTCTTGATCCAGCAAGGGGGGAGGAGAGGTTGATGAAGATCCAGCAGCACGACGGCGTGGTGGTGGATGCAGGGCGTCACAGCAGCAGGGCTTCGCCGAGACTACGAGGGAGAGACGTAACGGGGGGAGATGGAGGCGCCAGGGGCTGGTGTGAAATCCCTCCTCTCCCCCCCACTATATATAGGGGTGCCAGGGGGGGCGCCGGCCCTAGTAGATGGCATCTACTAGGGGGGCGGCGGCCAAGGGGAGGTTTCCCTCCCCCCCAAGGCACCTAGGGGTGCCTTCCACCACATGGACTCTTCCATGGTGGAAACCCTAGGCGCATGGGCCTATAGGGGCTGGTGCCCTTGGCCCATCTAGGCCAAGGCGCACCCCCTACAGCCCATGTGGCCCCCCGGGACAGGTGGCCCCACCCGGTGGACCCCCGGGACCCTTCCGGTGGTCCCGGTACAATACCGATAACCCCGAAACTTGTCCCGATGCCCGAAATAGCACTTCCTATATATAATTCTTTACCTCCGGACCATTCCGGAACTCCTCGTGACGTCCGGGATCTCATCCGGGACTCCGAACAACATTCGGGTTTCTGCATATACATATCTTCATAACCCTAGCGTCACCGAACCTTAAGTGTGTAGACCCTACGGGTTCGGGAGACAAGCAGACATGACCGAGACGACTCTCCAGTCAATAACCAACAGCGGGATCTGGATACCCATGTTGGCTCCCACATGCTCCACGATGATCACATCGGATGAACCACGATGTCGAGGATTTAATCAATCCCGTACGCTATTCCCTTTGTCTATCGATATGTTACTTGCCCGAGATTCGATCGTCGGTATCCCAATACCTCGTTCAATCTCGTTACCGGCAAGTCACTTTACTCGTACCGTAATGCATGATCCCGTGACCAGACACTTGGTCACTCTGAGCTCATTATGATGATGCATTACCGAGTGGGCCCAGTGATACCTCTCCGTCATACGGAGTGACAAATCCCAGTCTTGATCCATGTCACCCAACAGACACTTTCGGAGATACCCGTAGTCTACCTTTATAGTCACCCAGTTACGTTGTGACGTTTGGCATACCCAAAGCACTCCTACGGTATCCGGGAGTTACACGATCTCATGGTCTAAGGAAAAGATACTTTGACATTGGAAAACTCTAGCAAACGAACTATACGATCTTGTGCTATGTTTAGGATTGGGTCTTGTCCATCACATCATTCTCCCAATGATGTGATCTCGTTATCAATGACATCCAGTGTCCATAGTCAGGAAACCATGACTATCTGTTGATCAACGAGCTAGTCAACTAGAGGCTCACTAGGGACATGTTGGTGTCTGTTATTCACACATGTATTACGATTTCCGGATAACACAATTATAGCATGAATAAAGACAATTATCATGAACAAGGAAATATAATAATAATGCTTTTATTATTGCCTCTAGGGCATATTTCCAACACTCACAACAAGCGTGATGGTTTCGCTAGGGAATGTGCCACCTTTGGGGATGAAACGATATCCGTTGCCTCTTATTGCTTTCAAAAAATTTCTAGTGTCAACATAGAACAACATGAGTGTTGTGTTTAATTTAGGAATTTTTTGGGGTTCCTTTGGACATTTTTATACATTAACTGGGTTTTCTAGGCATTTTGTGTGCATAATTCAAATTTGAACTACATGCACATTCTCCAGTGCATATAAAATGGTTGAAAAATCAAATATGTGTCCTTGGTTGCATGCTTAGGTCCCATGCAAGAAATGGGAATGAATTTCAAACACCCTGCCACCGTCACTCGGCTGCAAATATTGAGATACCCGGTTTTTAAATTCTAGTAAATCCAAAAGTCGTCTGAAATTCATGAAACTTGGCATGCTATCATGTAGCGGCATCAAGATGCCATGGTAAAAAATCTGTCCCATTTAGGGCAGGTTTGGGTATAAGCTTCTCACAAACCATAGCTTGTCACAACAAGCGTGATGGTTTCGTTAGGGAACGTGCCACCTTTGGGGACGAAATGATATCCGTTGCCTCTTATTGCTTTCAAAAAAATTCGAGTGTCAACATAGAACAACAGGAGTGTTGTGTTTAATTTTGGAATTTTTGGGGGTTCATTTGGACATATTTATACATTAACTGGGGTTTCTTGGCATTTCATGTGCATAATTCAAATTTGAACTACATGCACAAGCTCTAGTGCATATAAATTGGTTGAAAAATCAAATCTGTGTCCTTAGGGGAATGCTTAGGTCCCATGCAAGAAATGGGAATGAATTTCAAACACCAGGGCACTATTGATTGCCGGAAAACATTGAGATACTTTGTTTTTAAATTCTAGTAAATCTAAAACTCATCTGAAATTCATGAAATTTGGCATGCTATAATGGAATAGCACCCGAGATGTTGTGGTATTTTTCGTGTCCATTGTGAGAGAAGGCGCACTCGAGTAACAACCAACAACGGCATTTTAAAACAAATAGCTGCCACTTTAACATCTCAAATGTTTTGTACAATTTAAATTGTGTGCATTCTGTTAACCATTCACGTGACACCACGCCTCACTCTTTTAATGGCTAGGAGGTGCCGTGTGGACAGGTGCTTGAGTGCTTGATTAAATGGAAGGCGTGCGAGTTGTACTCCAATGTGGAGGCTCATTGGGAAGCGTGCGAGCTGTACATCGCGCAGGCTCACCGGGAAGTGAGCCCTTTGACTTCCATGGCCACCCACCTTGCTCGCATCCTCTACATTAGTGGCGCCCAAGCCGCAGTTTAATACAATTTTTAAATATAAAACACTCATCACAAACATTTTAGTTAGAACACCCGTATGCAAAACCGACAATTTTCCCGGGAAGCCAAGGGAAAATGTGCCTAGCGGGATTTGTGCAGCTCTTGATCACAAACATTTTTAGGTAGAACACCTGTATGCAAACCGACAGCTTCCCCAGGAAGCCAAGAGAAAATGTGTCGAGCAGGACTTCTGCAACTCTTGATCGCAAACGTTTTAGATAGAACACCCGTATGCAAAGTGAGGGCTATGGTCTTCCCCCTTAAGTCGAGGGAAAATCCGCAGTGCGGGATTTGTGCATCCCTTGAATGCAAACGGTTGTTTTGGATGACCCGTGTGCAACCACGTACAAACAATTTGGTAAGATCTGCATCTGTCATATTGGGTATGTTGCCATTTGTCAAACTGGAAAGATTGACATTTGTTGATCTAGTAACATTGCCATTTGTCAATCCTTGTAACACTCTGTCAAAATATGCAGTTAGAAATCACTAGCACTATCTAATTTTTGCAACTGAAATTCTGCAATTAAGCATAGATTTCATTCATAGATTAAGCAATCGTTCTTTATACAAACAGTTCAATTCGACAGCTGAACCGACGAAACTTTTCCCCAATTGTTGCCAACCACGTACTGAAATAGCTAGTACAACTATATATACTAGCTAATTTTAAGTACGTTGTAGAATTCGACCACACATCTATAGTCAGATGAACTGAACAAAATAGCCCCTAAATACTACTACTACCACGGAGGGGCTTTCTGCTACTTCCGGCAGCCTCTCCTCTACCGAGCGTGCTCAATAAGAGGCATGGAGAAGGAGGAGCCTACCAACGAGCTGGAGAAATGCAATACGGTGCATGCCGCTGCTGCACGTTCAGCGATGCTCGCTGGCTCGAACGGCCACTGCCGCTCCAGACGATCCCTCTCGAAGCGGCCGGACTGCTCGTACATCTCCTGATTCCTCGCCTCTGCGTTGGCGTGTACTGCGTACACGGCTGCGGTAAGGCTCTTTGCGTGCTCGACAAGGCGCTCCTCCTCCTCCTGTAGGAACTTGATGTGGCGCGCAAGGTCACTGACGCACATGCGGGCCTCCACCTCCACCTCCCTCCTTCAGGCGGCGGTGGTGGAGCGGGTGATGATCCCGGCGGTCGATTGTGGGCTGGCGGCCACGATGGCCGATGATGGGGTGGCGGCCATGACCACCACCTCCCGCCTTCGGGACGCGGTGGCGGAGCGGGTGATGGCCACGGTGGCCAGCAGTGGGGTGGCGGCCACAACGGCCACCTCCCGCCTTTGGGCCGTGGCGGCGGAGCAGGAGATGGCCCTGGCTTTCGATGGTGGTGTGGCGGCAACGGTGGCCTGCAACAGTAGCCAACGGGTACCGACGGTGGAGCGTGGGTGGGTGTTCCACGCTGATACGTCTCCAACGTATCTATAATTTTTGATTGCTCCATGCTATATTATCTACTGTTTTGGACATTATTGGGCTTTATTATCCACTTTTATATTATTTTTGGGACTAACCTATTAACCGGAGGCCCAGCCCAGAATTGTTGTTTTTTGCCTATTTCAGGGTTTCGAAGAAAAGGAATATCAAACGGAGTCCAAACGGAATGAAACCTTCGGGAACGTGATTTTCTCACCGAACATGATCCAGGGGACTTGGACCCTACGTCAAGAAACAAAGGTGGAGGCCACGAGGTAGGGGGCATGCCTACCCCCCCAAGCGCGCCCTCCACCCTCGTGGGCCCCCTGTTGCTCCACCGACGTACTCACGAGATCCCATCTTGGGGCCTGTTCCGGAGCTCCGCCGAAGGGGGCATCGATCACGGAGGGCTTCTACATCAACACCATAGCCCCTCCGATGAAGTGTGAGTAGTTCACCTCAGACCTTCGGGTCCATAGTTATTAGCTAGATGGCTTCTTCTCTCTTTTTGGATCTCAATACAATGTTCTCCCCCTCTCTTGTGGAGATCTATTCGATGTAATCTTCTTTTTGCGGCGTGTTTCTTGAGACCGATGAATTGTGGGTTTATGATCAAGTATATCTATGAACAATATTTGAATCTTCTCTGAATTCTGTTATGTATGATTGGTTATCTTTGCAAGTCTCTTTGAATTATCAGTTTGGTTTGGCCTACTAGATTGATCTTTCTTGCAATGGGAGAAGTGCTTAGCTTTGGGTTCAATCTTGCGGTGTCCTTTCCCAGTGACAGTAGGGCAGCAAGGCACGTATTGTATTGTTGCCATCGAGGATAACAAGATTGGGTTTTCATCATATTGCATGAGTTTATCCCTCTACATCATGTCATCTCGCTTAAGGCGTTACTCTGTTTTCATGAACTTAATACTCTAGATGCATGCTGGATAGCAGTTGATGAGTGGAGTAATAGTAGTAGATGCAGACAGGAGTCGGTCTACTTGTCTCGGACATGATGCCTATATACATGATCATACCTAGATATTCTCATAACTATGCTCAATTCTGTCAATTGCTCAACAGTAATTCGTTCACCCACCATAGAATACTTATGCTCTCGAGAGAAGCCACTAGTGAAACCTATGGCCCCCGGGTCTATCTTCATCATATTAATCTTCCAATACTTAGTTATTTCCTTTTGCTTTTACTTTGCTTTTTTTTACTTTGCATCTTTATCATAAAAATACCAAAAGTATCATCTTATCGTATCTATCAGATCTCACTCTCGTAAGTGGCCGTGTAGGGATTGACAACCCCTTATCGCGTTGGTTGCGAGGATTTATTTGTTTTGTTAAGGTGAGAGGGACTCGTGCATAGCCTCCTACTGAATTGATACCTTGGTTCTCAAAAACTGAGGAAAATACTTATGCTACTTTGCTACATCATCCCTTCCTCTTCGGGGAAAACCAACGCAGTGCTCAAGAGGTAGCAAGAAGGATTTCTGGCACCGTTGTCGGGGAGGTCTACGCAAAAGTCAATATACCAAGTACCCATCACATACCCTTATCTCCCGCATTACATTATTTGCCATTTGCCTCTCGTTTTCCTCTCCCGCACTTCACCCTTACCGTTTTATTCACCCTCTCTCTATCTTCCCTCTCTTTCTCTATTTGCCTCTTTTTGCCTGCTCTCTTTTTGCTTGTGCGTTAGTTCATTTGCTTGTCGTTGTGGTTAGTCCCTTATCTTCTCCGTTGTCTCCCGAGAATGAAATTCTAAATTTTAAGCAAAGGGAGGGGGAAAATCTAAAAGACACTTGGTATAGAATTTGCAATGCTCAAAATAGATCTACCAGGAAGCAATCTACTTCCGTTCTTCTTTGCAATTTTTATGTAGGCATTACTCCTTGGCACAGATATGTCCTTGATACTATTATCGAAGGGAACTTCTTGGGTAGCCATACGTTTGATTCTTATAATGCTATGATAGATTTGTTTGGCTCACTCCCTCTTTTGGTTAATGGAACTGTATTAACTTTGGAGCATGTAATGCAAAGGCTTGAAATTATTGAAAATAAGGTTGCTACCGTAGAGTTGATTGAAAATTTGGATAAAAATATCCACAACCGAATCTCTCAATATGGATCTAAAGTAGGAGACACTTTGAAAAATATTAAAGAGAAGGAACCCATAGTTAATGAGAAAATAAATCACGATTCCACTAGAATCGGTAAACTTGAGGATATTATTACCAACTTGGGAACCGCTTTTTCTTCCGTAAAGAATACTCCAAGTGCTCCCACTAAAATTTCCAAGCTTATGTATGTTCCTAAAAATAAGGGTGAATCCTCTAGTAGAGAAACTGCGGATCTCAAATCTATAAGTATTCATCCCAATCTTTTTGCTATCATTAAGGAACCATTTGTTACAAATGAATTTTTCAATATTGTGCCTAAAAATTTGATAATCACTAAAAAGAAAGAAATTCCTAAATATGGTAGATACCTCATTGAAGAATTGCCTACCAAAGATGGCAATACCTAGATCTATCCTTTCTTGTTATGCCTAGCTAGGGGCGTTAAACTATAGCGCTTGTTGGGAGGCAACCCAATTTTATTTTTTATTCATTGCTTTTTGCTCCTGTTTAGTAATAAATAATTTATCTAGCCTCTGTTTTGGTTGTGTTTTTTGCGTTTAATTAGTGTTTGTGCCAAGTAGAACCGTTGGGAAGACTTGGGGAAAGTCTTGTTAAACTTGCTGTAAAAAACAGAAACTTTAGCGCTCACGAGAACTGCTGCCATTTTTTATTTGGAAAGTTCTATTTATTTAATTATTTTTTAATATGATTAATAGATAAATTCCTCACGTCCAGCAATTTATTTTAGAATTTTTGGCGTTCCAGATCTTGCGCTAGCAACAGATTACTACAGACTGTTCTGTTTTTGACCGATTCTGTTTTTTGTGTGTTGTTTGCTTATTTTGATGAATCTATGGCTAGTAAAATAGTTTATAAACCATAGAGAAGTTGGAATACAGTAGGTTTAACACCAATATAAATAAAGAATGAGTTCATTACAGTACCTTGAAGTGATCTTTTGTTTTCTTTCGCTGACGGAACTCACGAGATTTTCTACTTTGAGTTTTGTGTTGTGAAGTTTTCAAGTTTTGGGTAAAGATTTGATGGATTATGGAACAAGGAGTGGCAAGAGCCTAAGCTTGGGGATGCCCATGGCACCCCCAAGATAATCTAAGGACACCTAAAATCCAAATCTTGGGGATGCCCCGGAAGGCACCCCCCCTTTCGTCTACTTCTCTCGGTAACTTTACTTGGAGCTATATTTTTATTCACCACATGATATGTGTTTTGCTTGGAGCGTCTTTTATGATTTGAGTCTTTGCTTTTTAGTTTACCACAATCATCCTTGCTGTACACACCTTTCGAGAGAGCCATACATGATTTGGAATTTGTTAGAATACTCTATGTGCTTCGCTTATATCTTTTGAGTTATATAGTTTTGCTCTAGTACTTCACTTATATCTTTTAGAGCACGGTGGTGGATTTGTTTTATAGAAATTATTGATCTCTCATGCTTCACGTAGATTATTTTGAGAGTCTTAAATAGCATGGTAGTTTTCTTAAAATCCTAATATGCTAGGTATTCAAGATTAGTAAAATTTTCTTATGAGTGTTTTGAATACTAAGAGAAGTTTGATGCTTGATGATTGTTTTGAGATATGGAGGTAATAATATCAAAGTCGTGCTAGTTGATTAGTTGTGAAATTGAGAAATGCTTGTGTTGAAGTTTGCAAGTCCCGTAGCATGCACGTATGGTAAACGTTATGTAACAAATATGAAACATGAGGTGTTATTTGATTGTCTTCCTTATGAGTGGCGGTCGGGGACGAGCGATGGTCTTTTCCTACCAATCTATCCCCCTAGGAGCATGCGCGTAGTGCCAAGGTTTTTGATGACTTGTAGATTTTTGCAATAAGTATGTGAGTCCTTTATGACTAATGTTGAGTCCATGGATTATATGCACTCTCATCCTTCCATCCTTGCTAGCCTCTTCGGTACCGTGCATTGCCCTTTCTCACATTGAGAGTTGGTGCAAACTTCGCCGGTGCATCCAAACCCCGTGATATGATACGCTCTTTCACACATAAACGTCCTTATATGTTCCTCAAAACAGCCACCATACCTACCTATTATGGCATTTCCATAGCCATTCTGAGATATATTGCCATGCAACTTTCCACCATTTCGTTTATCATGACACATTCATCATTGTCATATTGCTTAGCATGATCATGTAGTTGACATAGTATTTGTGGCAAAGCCACCATTCATAATTATTTCATACATGCCACTCTTGGTTCATTGCATATCCCAGTACACCACCGGAGGCATTCATATAGAGTCATCTTTTATTCTAGCATCGAGCTGTAATCATTGAGTTGTAAATAAATAGAAGTGTGATGATCATCATTTTCTAGAGCATTGTCCCAAGTGAGGAAAAAAAAGAGAGAAAGGCCATATAAAAAAGAGAAAGGCCAAATAAAAAAATGAGAGAAAAATAGAGAAGGGACAATGTTACTATCCTTTGGCACACTTGTGCTTCAAAGTAGCACTGTAATCTTCATGATAGAGAGTCTCTTGTTTTGTCACTTTCATATACTAGTGGGAATTTTTCATTATATAACTTGGCTTGTATATTCCAATAATGGGCCTCCTCAAGTGCCCTAGGTCTTCGTGAGCAAGCAAGTTGTATGCACACCTAGTTAGTTTCTTTTGTTGAGATTTCATACATTTATAGCTCTAGTGCATCTGTTGCATGGCAATCCCTACTCCTTGCATTAACATCAATCGGTGGGCATCTCCATAGCCCATTGATTAGCCTCGTTGATGCGAGACTTTCTCTTTTTTGTCTTCTCCACATAACCCCCTCATTATATTCTATTCCACCCATAGTGCTATGTCCATGGCTCGCACTCATATATTGCGTGAAAGTTTATAGGTTTGAGATTACTAAAGTATGAAACAATTGCTTGGCTTGTCATCGGGGTTGTGCATGATGAGAGCATTCTTGTGTGACGAAAATGGAGCATGACTAAACTATATGATTTTGTAGGGATGAACTTTCTTTGGCCATGTTATTTTGAGAAGACATAATTGCTTTGTTAGTATGCTTGAAGTATTATTATTTTTATGTCAATATGAACTTTTGTCTTGAATCTTTCGGATTTGAATATTAATACCACAATTAAGAAGAATTACATTAAATTATGCCAAGTAGCACTCCGCATCAAAAAATCTGTTTCTATCATTTACCTACTCGAGGACGATCGGGAATTAAGCTTGGGGATGCTTGATATGTCTCCAACGTATCTATAATTTTTGATTGCTCCATGCTATATTATCTACTGTTTTGGACATTATTGGGCTTTATTATCCACTTTTATATTATTTTTGGGACTAACCTATTAAGCGGAGGCCCAACCCAGAATTGCAGTTTTTTGCCTATTTCAGGGTTTCGAAGAAAAGGACTATCAAACGGAGTCCAAACAGAATGAAACCTTCAGGAACGTGATTTTCTCACCGAACATGATCCAGGGGACCTGGACTCTACGTCAAGAAACAAAGGAGGAGGCCACGAGGTAGGGGCGTGCCTACCCCCCCCCCCAAGCGTGCCCTCCACCCTCGCGGGCCCCCTGTTGCTCCACTGATGTACTCCTTCCTCCTATATATACCTATGTACCCCCAAACAATCAGATACGGAGCCAAAACCCTAATTCCACTGCCGCAACTTTTGGTATCCACGAGATCCCATCTTGGGGCCTGTTCCGGAGCTCCGCCGGAGGGGGCATCGATCACGGAGGATTTCTACATCAACACCATAGCCCCTCCGATGAAGTGTGAGTAGTTCACCTCAGACCTTCAGGTCCATAGTTATTAGCTAGATGGCTTCTTCTCTCTTTTTGGATCTCAATACAATGTTCTTCCCCTCTCTTGTGGAGATCTATTTGATGTAATCTTCTTTTTGCGGTGTGTTTGTTGAGACCGATGAATTGTGGGTTTATGATCAAGTCTATCTATGAACAATATTTGAATCTTCCCTGAATTCTTTTATGTATGAATTGTTATCTTTGCAAGTCTCTTCGAATTATCAGTTTGGTTTGGCCTACTAGATTGATCTTTCTTGCAATGGGAGAAGTGCTTAGCTTTGGGTTCAATCTTGCAGTTTCCTTTCCCAGTGACAGTAGGGGCAGCAAGGCACGTATTGTATTGTTGCCATCGAGGATAGCAAGATGGGGTTTTCATCATATTGCATGAGTTTATCCATCTACATCATGTCATCTCGCTTAAGGCGTTACTCTGTTTTCATGAACTTAATACTCTAGATGCATGCTGGATAGCGGTTGATGAGTGGAGTAATAGTAGTAGATGCAGACAAGAGTCGGTCTACTTGTCTCGGACGTGATGCCTATATACATGATCATACCTAGATATTCTCATAACTATGCTCAATTCTGTCAATTGCTCAACAGTAATTCGTTCACCCACCATAGAATACTTATGCTCTCGAGAGAAGCCACTAGTGAAACCTATGGCCCCCGGGTCTATCTTCATCATATTAATCTTCCAATACTTAGTTATTTCCTTTTGCTTTTACTTTGCTTTTATTTTACTTTGCATCTTTATCATAAAAATACCAAAAATCTTATATTATCATATCTATCAGATCTCACTCTCGTAAGTGGCCGTGTAGGGATTGACAACCCCTTATCGCGTTGGTTGCGAGGATTTATTTGTTTTGTGCAGGTGCGAGGGACTCGTGCGTAGCCTCCTACTAGATTAATACCTTGGTTCTCAAAAACTGAGGGAAATACTTCCGCTACTTTGCTGCATCATCCCTTCCTCTTTGGGGAAAACCAATGTAGTGCTCAAGAGGTAGCACGCGCACACCCAACAGGGACGCCACGAGCACTACACTACGCTGGGGACTGCGCCGCCACCGCGGTGTAGCCTCCCAGTTGGAGCTGTCCTCTGATGACGGCGGAGTGGCTGAGTGACGACGATGGACCGGTGCTATTGGCGATTGTGGGAGAAGCACACGAGATAAGCTACAGGGAGGGAGGGGAAAATGTGACGCATGACTCGCCGGCCATGAGGGTTTATATAGCAGTCGGTAAGCATCCAGATTTTGGGGGATTTCACCGAGTCGGGCGGTAAGCTTGCGTGGGAACCTGCGAGGTTGCGCAGGAACGGGCTCACCGATGATTCATTGGCGCCACTTCGAGCCACCGTTTGGCCAAAAGAACGCCCCCACGCGTTGCGCAACCTTGCGCTGTAAGCCGTCTGCGGCAGCAGGGTGACAAGACATGCGAGAGGAGGACGAAAGGACACATACATATACGGTTAATACAAAAAAACATTTGCGATTTAATTACCTACTATACCCCCGTCCTGGTTTATAAGTAGGATTTAACTAATAAAATATGAATGCATGTCGCCAAAGATTATATCGTTGGAGTCGTATTTGAACATAGTTTCTAGCTATACAATTTTTGCAACATGCATTAACATTTTTTTGGTTAAATTTAAGGTTATATACCAGCAAGCGTTTGCCCGCAACACACACAGCTTATTCCATCACAAAGAGCTCGAATGGATTAACTATATGCTACGTATCGCAAACTCAACTCACTACAAAAAAATACACTTCCGTGATGATACATGTTTGTCACAGTAGGTCACGTTTTCTGTCATGCATGTACATCCATGACGATTTTATGACAGAATCAAGATAGTCATACATGTGCTGTCGTAGAAGTGTTCCATGACATTACCAAAATTATCATCACAGAAGTGTTCACTTCCATGACGATAAATGCCGCGTCATGGAAGTGCTTTCGTCAAGGGTGACCGTCACGTGGCATCCACCGTAACGGGGCGCCGTTAAGCTATCGTGTCCGGTTTTGGATCCGATAACCCACTAACAGCCATGACCAATATGATTTTCCATGTGTAAAATTCTCATTGGCTGACGGAACCACGTGTTAGCTTCGCGTTGGCACAGGTGTCACTCATCCAATGGACGAGATGCGCCTATGATATGTTGACATGTGGACCGGCCCAAAAGTGACCCATAAACATTAAATGGGCTGGCCCAACTAAAGGCCCGCGAGATTTAGCGGACCATAATGGGCCAGCCCAGCTAAAGGCCCACGAGATTTCGCCGACCATAATGGGCCGGCCCAGCTAAAGGCCCCCGAGATATCGCCGACCATAATGGGCCGGCCCAGCTAAAGGCCCACAAGATTTTGAGGACACTAGTGGGCCGGCCCGTTAACATGCTGCCATGTTTTGGGCCAAATGTCGGCCCATATTTGATCCGGTCCATTAACAACCTGCCATGTTCCGGGCCCAATAAAGGCCCATATGAGATCTGGCCTGTTAAAAGCCTACCATGTTCTGGGCCAAATTACGTCCCAGATCAGATCTGACCCTTTAAGAGGATTTGGGCTAAATTATGGCCCATATTAGATTCGTCCCGTCAACTAGACGCTATGCTTTTGGGCCCACTTGCTAAAGGTCCATTTAGTAATTTGGCCTGATATTAGTTTCGGCCTGTTAAAGGCCTGTTTAACATTTCGGCCCTATATTTATTTCGGCCTGTTAAAAGCCCATCATATAGTTGGGTCTAACTACGGCCTGGTTTGCATTCGGCCTGCTCACAGCCGATAATCTGATTGGGCCAAACAAGGACCGAGACAATTTTGGCATGTTAATGGCCTGTGATGTGATTGGCACAATCATGGGTCGGGTTCTATTTCGGCCTGCTGCCAGCCCATGAGCTGGTTAGCACGTTTCAGGCCCAACCTACTTTTCAGTCTCCTAAAACCCCATTGAGTTTTCTTGCAAAAATAGGGCGGCGGTTTACTCGGCCTATTAGAGGCCCGAATCTACTAGTGGGCCAGTTTACATTTAGGCCTGTTAATGGACCGATTATGTAGTGATTTGCATGACGGCCTGATTATGTATCGTAATTTTATGGTTTAGCCGTTTTACTGCAAAGACAGGATATATATAGAGTAAAATAACTGCAGCATCGTGAATAAGAAAAAACCTAGACAATACAATAAAGAAATTACGGCATATTACATCCACTGTGCTTCAAAGTTCGCCACTATGATAATAAAGCACAAGCAGATGGCGGATTACATACACTGGGCATCAAAGATCGCCACCAGTGCAAATAAACACGCCGACAAAATAATATACAAAACCGACATCACTTCAATAGAGTTCAAGAAAGGCTAGCCCTGCTCGGGAGCTGCAGCGCAAGCAGCTGAGCAAGCTGATGAGACTGCGCTTGTTTGACACTTATATCCTCCTCACTCTAAAAGATAAACAAGCAGACAGATGACAGGTTTTGCACATATAAGTATCAATGCTGACAATTCATCACATTTCTTACTGACGAATAAAGTGACACAGTTTAAAATAGCATTAACACAATATAGTATTGTTCAAGTTAAGACATGACAGGAAATGACATTGTGAAGGAGTTGGCGGCTTCATGACACCACTGGATTATAGATCAAGAACTCATAAGTATCAATGGTTAGTGTGCTGCCAATTTATCGCATTTAAGATTGGCAAATAAAGAGACGGTTTAAATAATAGTAGAATGATATGACACTGTTCATAGTTAAGACATTGCAGAATATGATTGTGTTGTAGTGGGTACGTTCATCACACCACTGGATTACAGATCAAGAACAGAAGCATACAGGCAGTGCAAAATAAGATCACTTGCTTTGTATAGTTTAATTTACATGGTATGAAGAAGAAACTTGGTTTTACAACTAAAAACATAAATTGAGAAGGACAAACTTTTGTTTATGAACTACATAATAAACTTTAAACATGCAATTTGATGCAAACACCAAAAATAAACAGTTGTTGCAGTCATGCCTAACCAAATATACACAACAAAGTTTGAAGGCTTGAGAAGGACAAACTTACATTATTGGTGAAGACAGATTCTATAAAGTCCTTGTCCATGCTGATGGGGGGCAATTCAAAAAGTTTACCATAGAATATTCTTCATAAGCATTGCCTTTATTCTACATTTTGTTAAGAGTAAATATAGATGTGATAATATAAGAAAAATGGAGAATATTTAAGATAAGATGAAGAGTGATGCTACATAACCAAGTAGCTATAAATGTAAGTACAGCAATACAGGCAAAAGGTACAACTAAGAGCAATGCAGAGCTAAACTTCTTCAGGACCATCGGTGTTATCCAACCTTATGGTAAGAGTAAATGTAGATCTGATGTGTAGAAAATGGAGAGCAAAGGAAAATAAGATGCAGAGTGATGGTACATGAACAACTACCTGTCAATATAAGTACACTGATAAACGACAATAGGTGCTTACAAGAACAATGCAGAGCTAAAAAAATTCATTGGCATTGGATATATTCTACACTAATGTAACCATTCAAACAGATCAGATAATTTGAAGCGAACAATTGATAAGCAAGTTATCATGCATACTGCTGTCACATAATGAACCAGGTATGAATGCAAGTACAGTGATATAGGACAATAGGTACTAACAAGAGCAAAGCAGTGGGCAACATATTTGCGATATCCTATCATTCTTTTCAAACCAAAATTCTTCTTTGAGCTGATTTCCTGCAAAAAGTAGAAGTTCAAATTGTCATGTGATATCATAGACAGTACCTCATTCTGGGAATGAGACCAGTACATAACAAGGTTTTTCCATTCAACGTATTCTAAATTTATCACAGGAGACTTCACCGGAAATTCGTTTATAGACTTGCCATCAAAGTGTGATTTCCTCAGGTAACACCGATACTGCTGCAATGCTTCCTTGAAAAGCGCAAGCAAGATTTTCTCATCATGACTATCCATATTGACCCTCGCCTACTTACAATAATGTAATGTAAATCATTATTGATGTGTTAAATCAACAGAAAATAGGAAAATAGTCACCATGAATAATAGCACTTACACGTAAGTGGGACAGGAAGATGTGAAAATGGTGTTTGTCTTCACTATAATCTTCCCATGATGGGAATATATGTACGTAGTCCCTAACAACATTGAAAGCATTGTCTTTTAAACTGGGAATAACTGGAATGGGGTTCCAATCTGCAGGAATTGGCCATCTCTACAATTGGGATAGGTCTTCGGCCGGTGGACTTGCTGTACTTTTTGCTGGAGTGGGATTTTTCTGTGGTATGGCTGGTGCTATGGCAACTAAAATCGGCATACCTTTTGCTAGAGTGTACGTCCTGTGTGGTGGGGCTAGTGGTGTGGCCAGTGAAGTATGGGTATAGTCTGCTGGAGTCTGTCCTACGTTTTGGGTCACTAGTTGTACATCCAATATAAGTGGGGTGTTGTCTGATTTCTCCGGCACCACCATGTTTTTCAAGGACTTTGCTGGTGCTCCTTCAGGTTCGGCAATCACCCTCTTCCTTTTTTATGTATGATGAACAAGAACAACATTTGAGTGGAAAAACATGGTATGATGACAGATGGAATATGTATTGATAATGGATGGGCATGGCATCTTGACATATATGATGAGTAAACTAAGAAGATAGTGGTGCAACAAAGTAGAAGAAATGCAAGACAACATATGCAAGATACGCGCAATCAATAAAACCTTGCCAAATTAGAATAGGCACCTTGATGGGTGAATAGGACAGGCCATCTGCCTTTGACTTCTCGAGGTTAGAATAGTCATTAGCATAATCTGAACAAGAATCTACAGGTGGGGAGTGTATGAGTCTCATTGCATCTAGAATAGCACTCAATGCCTTGGTGCCAAATTCGTTTATAGACTTGCCATCAAAGTGTGATTTCCTCAGGTAACACCGATACTGCTGCAATGCTTCCTTGAAAAGCGCAAGCAAGATTTTCTCATCATGACTATCCATATTGACCCTCGCCTACTTACAATAATGTAATGTAAATCATTATTGATGTGTTAAATCAACAGAAAATAGGAAAATAGTCACCATGAATAATAGCACTTACACGTAAGTGGGACAGGAAGATGTGAAAATGGTGTTTGTCTACACTATAATCTTCCCATGATGGGAATATATGTACGTAGTCCCTAACAACATTGAAAGAATTGTCTTTTAAACTGGGAATAACTGGAATGGGGTTCCAATCTGCAGGAATTGGCCATCTCTACAATTGGGATAGGTCTTCGGCCAGTGGACTTGCTGTACTTTTTGCTGGAGTGGGATTTTTCTGTGGTACGGCTGGTGCTATGGCAACTGAAATTGGCATACCTTTTGCTGGAGTGTACGTCCTGTGTGGTGGGGCTAGTGGTGTGGCCAGTGAAGTATGGGTATAGTCTGCTGGAGTCTGTCCTACGTTTTGGGTCACTAGTTGTACATCCAATATAAGTGGGGTGTTGTCTGATTTCTCCGGCACCACCATGTTTTTCAAGGACTTTGCTGGTGCTCCTTCAGGTTCGGCAATCACCCTCTTCCTTTTTTATGTATGATGAACAAGAACAACATTTGAGTGGAAAAACATGGTATGATGATAGATGGAATATGTATTGATAATGGATGGGCATGGCATCTTGACATATATGATGAGTAAACTAAGAAGATAGTGGTGCAACAAAGTAGAAGAAATGCAAGACAACATATGCAAGATACGCGCAATCAATAAAACCTTGCCAAATTAGAATAGGCACCTTGATGGGTGAATAGGACAGGCCATCTGCCTTTGACTTCTCGAGGTTAGAATAGTCATTAGCATAATCTGAACAAGAATCTACAGGTGGGGAGTGTATGAGTCTCATTGCATCTAGAATAGCACTCAATGCCTTGGTGCCAATTTTGTAAGTCGTTGTAGTGTTCCAGAATATTCTTCTGATGCGCGGATTCTGATACTCACTGTAATTACGTATAATATATGAGAACCATGAAAACATAAATAGTAGTGAGATTATCTTTGTAATGCAGAGGATATTCTAATATAGGGGCGCCCCTGTAAACCCTTGTGTGCTATCACTGGATTCTGATGAGAGAGCTCATGTGTGTTGTAATATGGTGTGTGCATTAATATAATCTGGCACAAGTACACAAAAAAATAGGCTCTAGAAGTAAGGATAGTTGGCAGATGATAGGTTCATAATATACTGTATAGAGAGTTTATTGCCAAACCATGATAACAAGAGCGCACAACAACTAGGCAGATCGTAGTGTACATAAAAGGGGTACATCATAACCACGATATATAAATCGGGAAAGTGGAACTGGCTGGAAAATACGGTATTGTATTGCCGCTACTAATTGAAAGCATATCGATCACGTACAGGCCAGCTGTATCAGCTGTTGACTGCATATGTCCCTGCACCCCTTCCTGACAAGGAACATACTATACGTACTAAATACAGAATAACAAAAGAGGAACATGTTAAAGAACAGAAGAGGAAGCATATTCTTGAGGTTCCGCTTCATTGCATACAATGTTGGTTGCCCACACATGATGAATCACAGTGCCCAAAGAAATGCAATTCCATGTTGTCTCTCTATATGTGGCCACATGCATTTGGAAAATCAAGTGGGAGCATTACCTGACCAATTAAATGTGTGTCTATTAACTAATATCAGTATCATATCACAAATCATATTTGAAGAAGTAAGCTTTGGACTTATGATTGGTGTGTTGTTTAGCTTCAAGAGTGGACTACTGCTAGTGCGACACAAAGCAGCTACATAGATCATAGTGTAGATATAATGGGAAAAATGTAAGCATCAGGAGTAAAATCAGCAAAGTAGAATTTGCTGGAATATATGTGCTAGTATTGCCGGTACAGCTAGAAAGGCTTCGGATGCCAGCTCTCTTCAACTGAAGGTGCGATACTATTACTATTAGTGTAACTCTCAAAGGCGACACAGCTCCCCGCATTTCCTTGCTAATCTTATAGGATTCAAGTGGGCAGGCCACTACAAATCCTATTCCTATGTTTACAAAATCCTACAAATCAAAGAGGCCCGAAGAGTTCAAAGTGTCCATCACAACCGACCGTATAGACCTCTACAATGCCAATGTCCCTGCTCATCTTCACTACAAGGAACATACTATACTACTATCATAATCCCTCCGTTCCAAAATATAAGTCTTTGTAGAGATTTCCACTATGGATCACATACAGATGTATACAGATACATTTTAGAGTGTAGATTCACTCATTTTGCTCCATATGTAGTCCATGGTGGAATATATACGAAGACTTGTATCTAGGAACGGAGAGAGTACTTATTAAAGAAGAACGGGAGAGGAACATGCTAAAGAAGAGCAAGCAGATTTTGGATAATAAAATGTTCGTTGCACAGTGCCCACACATGATGAACCAGAGCGCATTAAGAATGCAACTCCCTGCTGTCTCTCTATATGTGGTGCACGTGCTTTTCGAAAGTAAAGTAGGAACATTAGCTGACCAATTAAACGTTATCTGTTTTAGTAATATCAGCATCATATCAGATTCGTATTTAAGCAACAAGTTTGGAATTATGAGTGGCACATTGTTTAGCTTGATGGATTCAGGAGTAGTGCTAAGCAGGTACCATGATGGTACTGGATATAAAGGCATGTCTGCATGCAAGTCGTGTGACTTTTGTCATTTGGGTCAGTCGACCATTTCAGGCGGTTGGATGAAGATCCTACGTCGCCTAACCCTTCTTCCTTGTCTCTAACTCTTCCCATACAGAACACCGCACGGGCCGCTGGCCGAACCACCAGCCCCGACCCCCACCCTCCCCTGAACTGCCCCCACCGCCTGTGTTCCTCTGCCACCCACACCCCCACCCCTGCTCCCAACCCGCATCAAGTTTTCTTCATTCGGCGAGGCCCCACCACCGCCCCCCCACAACCACCGTCCCCACCTGAGCCCCTTCCTTTTGCACCGGCGAACTCCGGCGAGCTCTCAAAAATCGACTGACCCAATTTTGAAATTTAGTCTATTGTCATTTAACTAGTGTGGAATATAAAAGGGGAAAACCATAAGCATTGCGAGTATAGTGTTGAGCATGCCATGGTGGATCTGAATGTGCAAACCGGACAAAGGCAACTTCGCAACCAATGTTTTCTTTCAACTAACAAGTAAGTGATGGACAATAAATCAGAATAAATCAATGGCGATCTATTTTCTTGCTGCGATAAATAAGTTGAGCAGATACGAAAGAGTACCGCCTATGGTGCGGCGCCGTGTATGCATCTGCTGAGAATTTGACGGTGATGCGGTAGCGATGGCTGTCGGCGGCGTGGAATCGGATCTAGGAGGGTAGACGGTGGCAGTAGGGCGTGGTGGACGAGACAGTCGTAGGAGCGGCGTGCAAGCTGGATGACGGCGGGGATGAAGCGAGAGGATGGGATGCAAGGATCCCGGTCCGAAGCCGTGGATGAGAGAGGTCGATCTCTTGTAATGAACGACGGCATCGAGGTATCAGCTCCGGCATGGTGGAGGATGACGGTGGTGGATGGGGTGGCAGACGGAGGAGGTTGGGGTGGAGAGGGTGTTTTGGCACCCACGGAGTACGAATGGGGAAATGGAGGGTGAGAGGAAGGGGGAACCATGTCTTCAGGGCGCGCTTGTCTCAAATGCGAGGAAATTTACAAACTTAGCCCCTGTTCAAAATTTCCTACATCACAACAATATTAGCCAGTTGGGGATAGGACGGTAATCTCGCATACACTGAATATTTGTCGATGTGTGACGCCCCCGATTTGACCGTAGACTAATCATACACGCAAATGTGTACGATCAAGATCAAGGACTCACGGGAAGATATCACAACACAACTATAGACACAAATTAAAAATAAAACAAGCTTTATATTACAAGCTAGGGGCCTTGATGGCTCGAATACATAAGCTCGAAACAAAAGAGTCAGCGGAAGCAACAATATCTGAGTACAGACATGAGTTAAACAAGTTTGCCTTAAGAAGGCTAGCACAAAAACAACATCGATCGGAAAGGCAAGGCCTCCTGCCTGGGACCCTCCTAACTACTCCAAGTCGCCAGCGCCCGTCACGTAGTAGTACGCACCCTCGGGGTAGCAGTAGTCTTCAGTGGTGTTGTATGGCTCCTGGGATCCTTCATCTGGTCACAACAATCGGTTATGGGAGAAAAAGAGGTAGCAAAGCAACCGTGAGTACCCATCCAAAGTACTCGCAAGACTTACATCAGATCTAAACTAAGTATGCATCTGTATCAAAGGAAATGGGTTGTATCTGTAATATCAAAGGATTTTTTTTTGAATTATTGCTACATTCATATGTATGGATCAGTAATATCTACATATTAAATAACATAGATGCGCGTGAATTCATATGAGTATGCATGTTTGATAGATCAATTTTGGTTCAAGTATGAATTACATGTATCATCATCTCGAATTCAAATATTTGAATCCCTTTTATGTTGACTCCTTTCACGCCCATCTCTCTCGCATGCTCCTTCATGTAGCTATCATTCTCTTTTCTCCAGCTCACCCGCATGCTCACTTCATGTTTCTCCTATCTTCGCAAACATGGTCTCTCGACGCTCCCTTGAGAAGTGTCACACTCTCCCTATCATTATACATTACATGGTTTTCATTATCTCTCACGTCTCTACCATTCTTTGGTATCACTAGGTACCTAAGCTTTCTTTTTCACCACCACACAGTGGCGTAGCCAGCACAACGACACGTCCAGTGCCAACTTCACTAGTACACTATGAAACAATACCAAACGGTGAAATTTTAGCTACAGTCAACAAAGAAAGTTACTGCCACGCCCCGGGCCAAGGCCCTTGTTGCCCGGGGACTGGCTACGCCACTGTCGCCACACACACAGTCTCACTCGTCTTTCACTTTGTCTTTCTCTCTATGGGGTTCTCTCTCACACCCTATATGTCTCTAGATATGACTCATACCACTAAAATTACTCTCTCCTGCAGACACAACATTTGTTGCGGTCTCCTTTCCGTCTCCATCCCAGTTATAAAACTGTCATTATTCATTTGTTTACCGATCATACAAACTCCCCCCCACGGGCTCTCTCTCTCTCACACACACACACAACTCCTACTTCCACTCCCCTTCCCGACTACCATCTCTCTCTCACACACAAAAAACTCTCTCTTTCGCACCCCCGACTCATATTTCTCTCACAAGCATTGATCGACTAGCCTCCAGATAGGTTTATACACCCGCACACTCGTGCTTCCACTATTGCGTACATGTCTCTCTCGCGCTCCTTGTATCTATGTAGATTTTACGTCCCTTCTTGAGACACACCCTCTCGATCATGCACACACACACTATCGCCTCATTTTAAGCCGATACCTCTCGCACACACTATTTGTGTCTTTGTCACACATGCGCTCCATCCTCCTCCTCTCTCCCTCTCTCTCACACACACAACACACACACATGGGCTTTTTGCAACAACTAGCAAGATGCCCTTGCGTTGCACGGAATATCAAGATGCATTTGTATGAGTAGTTTATCTCGTGGGAGAAAATGATGAACGAGGGAAGGCCTTATTTGCAAATGTGGAGAGGGGTGTGGGTATCTTTTTGCAAAATTGTCATAGTTTCCTTCCTATCCGTGAGATATAAATCGGAGAGCCTATATTGCAGGATGGCAGGCACACCATCATCACTAACTCTGTTTTTTATCTCTACTCTTATAAAAAGCATAGTCGGTGATGATGGTGTGCCTGCCATCCTGCAATATAGGTCGTCCGATCTATATCTAACGGATAGGAAGGAAACTATGGCAATTTACCCGCAGTCCTCTCCACATTTGCAGAATAGAAATTAGAGATATACCACTTCTCGAATCTTGAAACCAACAACATTCCTCCCTTATCTCATCAAAACTGCCAAAGGAATATATTTTGAGTGAAACATAACATATTTTTAGTGATACACGTATTTAAAAACTAGACACTTTTTTCTATCAAATCGGTGAATATGTATTAATCTACTTTGATCGTGTGGTAATGCATTGACACATTGCTAGTAGTTATTACTACTGTATAATTTTTTGGACACCAGACAAACGGTGGAGTGCATATATGAAGAGAAGAGGCGCACGCACGCAGTCGGTCTCTCATTGTCTCGCACACATGAGAGTTACGTAAAGGCACCGTTATCAAATAAACCCTAAAACCCTAGGTGCACGATTGCTGCATGCGCGGGTACCGGGTACGTGGAGGAGCGCACCTTTATAGAATAGTCAGCTCGCGTGATAATTTGATCCGTAGGAGTTGATGGTCAGGACCACAAGTGAACGACCTGGAGGCGGTGGCTCGCCAGTTGCCACAGATCGAGTAGCCATGTTTAAAATATCATTTTTTAGCGGGGTAAGAGTTCTGATTTTCAATGGCGAGTTATAAGTACTTACGTAGTTTTTAGAACGATTGGTATGGAGCGAAAATGGAATTCATAACTACTAGCTCCTTGGCGTATGGTTGTATGGGTTTATGTTGCGAGATGTTGAACCTGGTAGTTCTAGGGCAAATACTATGGTTTAGATGTTGGTTTTCAGTAATGAAAATCGGAAGGGGGAAACCCTTCTTTGATAAAAAAAACTACTACCTCCATCCTGTTTTACTAGTCCCCATCGTATTTTGGGTCAAAGTTTGTCCATGAATTTTACTTGTAACTAGCAAGATGCCCATGCGTTGCATGGACCATCCTGATGAATTTATATGAGTAGTTTATCTTGTGAGAGAAAAGGATGAACGAGGGAAGGCCTTATTTGCAAATGTGGAGAGGGGTGTGGGTATCTTTTTGCAAAATTGCCATAGTTTCCTTCCTATCCGTCAGATAGAAATCGGATGGCCTATATTGCAGGATGGCAGGCACACCATCAACACCGACTCTGTTTTTTTTAAGAGTAGATAAATGTGAATGGAAAACAAGATTTTGTTATACCCAAACAAAAAAGGACTGGAGGGAGTGATTGCTCTGACAGAGACGCGACCTCTCATAGCATAGGCATTGAACCGACGCGCTGGCCAAGAGGGCCCCACTCGATGCAGGCCCGGCTGAACACGCATCCTCACCACATGCAACCGGCTTTAGACTGCCCCGCCTGCGTCCATTGAATCCGTGCGTGTGCCGGCAACACGTCATTCCGCGAGCCAGCCGGCATTTTAGAACACAAAAAATGATCAAAATATAATTAATTACGCATGTTCTTGACTTGTTGTGCTTGCACTGGTAGCAGGAACTAGAGGTTTTTCTTTATTTATAACTCTCCTCACATTTTTTTGGCTTTGAAGTGAATCGTGGTTGTGGACATTATCTATGAATGTGCAGATATCCGTGAACATGAATTTGATGTGGAAGTTGAACTTGGAATGTTGGGCTTGCGCGTGAACTATACCAGGTCCAATGCTTCGTCTGCTATTGTTTGGAAAGTAATTGATGTTATTACATGACCCTAAAAAATTATTTTGTGCCACATCAGTAGATGCACGGACATCACAACAGGCATGGTGACTGGATAAACATTTGAACCTAGATATTATGAAGGAAAATTTGTATTGAAAACAATTTTAGATAGCAGGAGACACCTAGCCTCCTCTGCCTCTGCTAGCTTCTTTCTGGCTTCTTCCATCTCTGCTTTGGCTTGGGTGAAGAGAGCATCTGATTGCTCTTTTCGCTTCTTTAGGAACTTAGCTACATTCTCAAGGGCTGCTGCACGCTTTCTTTTAGCCATTACTAGAGCCACGAGGACACGAACAGTTGATGACTCCACCTGGCTTGTGTGTAATCCAGCATCATCTAGGAATTTGCACCTTGTGTCTAATACAACATCATTAGGGAACTGGCACCTTGTGTGTAATCCAGCCTCATTTTGGAAACATGATCTCGAGGTTGACCATACTAGCCTCCTCGCAGGAACTGCATCCTGACATGAAGTTACTTCTTTTTTAGATCAATACTCAGAGCAACCCAGATCCATTTAGTAGAAGCCAGATAAACAGGACTCGGAGAAGTGAATTCAAAAGGAAAAATATAAAAATAGACTACAACGTGAGAACACCCACTTCTTACATCAAGCTAAAAACGAAAGCACTAGGACGATTAAGACTCTTCTTATTACACATCGAAGAACACGAGGCTAATAGAAACATAAACTACAACATATACACATCGAAGAAGACGAGGCTAAACGGAAGTAATTGAAAGGGTGTTACTTACCAAAGCTTGTTTTACAGGTTCAGTGCAGCTCCTCTTTAACTTGCCATGCTCCTTGAAGATGTCCCCAATATCTCGTGTTTGGTCTTCATTGCTCCTCTGCATGTTCGCACTCGTGGTTTTAAAATCTCAACATGGCAAGAAAAATATACTAGTAATACTCACGCATCTTGTGGGCAACATTAAAGAACTTGTCTACCATGTTAGAGCATCTCCAACAGAAGCGCAACGCGTGGCGCTTTAAAAAAGCGTTTACAGTGCTGAGATCAAGAAGTAGAGATAGAGAGTAGAGACATAGATAGTTCTTAGCATAGATATAGAATAGATAGATAAAAAATAGATAGTTCAACTACTCCTCATCGTCCGACTCCTCCTCGGTGATGTCCTCCTCCGACGTCTCAATGTAGGCGTGAAGATACCAATCGCCGTCGGATTCCCAGGGCGACACTTCTCCAAGTCTCAGGTTGACTTGAGCGTCCTCTTTTCATGTACGCTTGTCCTCGCGATAGGCGGCTCGCTCCGCCCTCCTCTTCTCCCTCTCCGCCCTCCTTTGCACGTAGAACTCGCGCTCGTTGATGATGTCATGTGGGAAGCGTTGGCGCCACAACGCCATGGCTTCCTTGTACATCACGTGGATGTCGAGACGGTGCTCCCGCCTCTGATGGTCGCGACGATCCTCGTCGATGATAAGCCACGGCAGAGGTGCGAGCTCCTGCGCCCGCTCCCGCGTTGGCACGTTGGGGAAGTTCAATGTTCTATGAGGCCACCGGAGGCGCCACACCGATGCGTCATACGCGCGGGCGGCATCGTTGGCGATGTCAAAATTGTCGAGGCCGAGGCGCATCCCACCGGATCTCGGCGGAGAATCCGACGGAGGGGCGTGCGCGGACGCCACGGTATCCCCTAGTTTACCAGCGACGCAACAACATGGTGGCGCGGCAGCGAGGCGAGGCGAGAAAGAGCGGGGAGAGAGCAGTGGCGAGGCGTAGAGTGGGGAGAGAGCGGTGGCGGGGCACGGAGCGTGGAGAGAGCGGTGGCAAGGCACAGAGCGGTGGGAGGGAGTTGGATTTTATAAAGCGCACCGGACGCTGCGCGCCAAAACTAGCACGCGCCCGGCCGCTTTTTTCCCCCGCGCGCGATCCTTTCTCGACGTCCCTACTATATCTACTCTCTTCTCTACGGTTATATTTATTTTATATTTTATATTTATCTCTACTCTATTCTCTACTATTATATTTATTTTATATTTAATATTTATCTCTACTTCTCTACTCTCTACTATCTACTCTTTTTTTTCTTTTAAAACACAGAGTTGGTGATGATGGTGTGCCTGCCATCCTGCAATATAGGTCGTCCGATTTATATCTGACGGATAGGAAGGAAACTATGGAAATTTTGCAGAAAGATACCCACACCCCTCTCCAGATTTGCAAATAAGGCCTTCCCTCGTTCATCCTTTTCTCCTACAAGATAAACTACTCATACAAATGCATCTTGTTGTCCCGTGCAACGCACGGGCAGCTTGCTAGTTCTAAAAAACTTTCCATCATTTGCCACAATACTGGTTGCAGATGAAGAACCTACCCAAGCACAGCGCAATACAATAGCGATGCACAATTACAAGCTGATATTTTGGACAATGGAGGCTATAACCAATTACTTTTACAGGAACAATAGCAACCAGGAAATTTGAAGGGTAGGTATGAACAAAATTGGAACTGCACATGTACTGCTAAGTGATTCAATACACACATTACCAATCGAGGAGGAGAACGATGGTCGCGGTGGCCTCTATGCATCATGGTCGGCAACGGGAGTTAGTTCATTGTCCACGACGATGGTGCTTCTGCGCTTGGCGTCGGCTTCCGGGAAGCAGATCCAAGACCGTGGAAGACGGTGCCGGGGAAGAGGCTCCGTGTACGACGATGACAGTGGACCGGCTCCAGTGCGGCGTATGAGCTCGTCGATGAGGCAAATGCGGTGCGGTGGATGAGTGCGCCAATGGCGAAGGGGAGGAGCACGAAGGCTTCGGTGCCATGGAGAAGTCTATTTTGCTGTGGGGATAGAAAATGGGGAGTATTCAGGTGTACTACTCTGGGTGTCGGCGTGGGGTTGGCTGGGTAGGGTGAACCTGAAGTTACGAAAACAGCCCCCTACCAAGCATCATCCGTAGGCCTATTCTGAAGGCTATGATGGTAACTTCGCACTACTCGAATTAGGGTTGTGGGAGATTTTTCCGCCGACCTCAAAATTTTGTGACACTGAACTCCCTGTGTGGCGTGTTGGGTGATTGGGCTAAGAAACTAGCGAGTAGTACTAGTAACTACTAGTACTCCCTCTGATTTTATTAACTCTGCATATAGGTTCGACCAAAGTCAAACTTACTAAAGTTTGACAAAGTTTATAGAAAAATATAAAAATTTACCGTAACAAATATGTATGATGTGAAAGTACATTCAATAAAGAACCTAATGGTATTTATTTGTTATTTTATATGTTAATATTTTTAGTTATAAACTTTCTGAGAGTTTACAAAACTTGACTTTGACCAATGCTAATACGCGGACTTAAATAAAAACGAAGGGAGTACACATTTTATTGTTAGTTTGTAGTGAATTAATCATTTGTTGTAATTGTGAACTAAATATATTCGGCTATTGACTTCGAATGTAATGGTCTGTATAATTCAATAGTTACAATCATTGTTGAATTCCAAGATGTATACGAGGTCTATAGTACTTCAGAATATGCTCAAACTCACATAATCCCAATCAAATGAGAATCTAAATTCATTTCATAGTAATTACGTTGTAGGATGCAACAAAACCAACCATAACTCTACATCATCCATTATAAAAGCTACATTTTGAACACATCACAATGTGTGAATGAAACGTGTAGAGAGAGCTTGCAAAGATGGAGCAAATAGGGCGGTAAAGATTATGTGTGTGGACAAGAGACTAGGAGACAAACCTAACGAGAGAGAGAGAGAGGAAGAAGTTAGGTCTGTGAGAAAGATGGAGACATGTAATATACGTGAGATGTGTGTGCATCTGGATTCTGTAGACATGGAAGGAGAAGAGACCACATGTTTGATGAGAGAGCTGGAAAAATATGGACGAGAGGGGAAGGATCTCGTGGGTTGAGGGATTGATAATTTTGTGCGGGAGAGAGAGGGATTGGTTATTTTGTGCGGGAGAGAGAGGGGGGAGGAGTCAGTCAGCTGTCATCACATCATCCTTCTTCCAAATGGCCCCGCATTCTCTAGTGCAATGTGGTCGCCATCTTCGATCTCCTCGATGCCCTCTTTGAAGATTGAGGTGTTGTGCATGCTGGGGTGCAGAGAAGCATAAGCGAGAGTGGTCACCATATAGCCTTGGATGGGGATGAATTGTGTGCTCGGGGGAGGGGGAGTGTGTGTGCGGTGTGTGTGTGTGTGTCAGGTATTGAGAGAAATCAAACCTATGGAGAGAAATGTGTGTGTATGTGATGGAAAGCTACATGCTAAATAGGGTTTTCACGAAGAGATTGTGCGTGCGAGATAGAGAGCGATGTGCAGGCCTTGAGGTGGGCAGACGCCGGGTGAGGGTGTCAAAATGTGTGCGTTGATGCATGTGTTACATGTGATCATGCGAGGGACGAACGAATCGAGAGAGATGGTTGTTGTGTTACGGATGCTCCTCTCTCTCTCTCACACACACACACACACAAGTACAAATAGAAGACAGTTCTCTCATGTATACACAACGTATCAGCATCTGTCTATGTCTCACTCATGCATGATCATTTGCACATCCACACCTCTCTATGTCTCTATCACACGCACACCGTCTGCACATTGCCCTTCCGCCACAAGACACATATGGACACATACACACGTTCTCTCTCAGTCACACACACAAAACCAGTATTAAAAAAACTAGGGCGCACCTAAAACATCCAAATCCAAATAAACACGAACTGGAGCTAAATTCAAATATATGGAAAATATTGTAGCGTCAAGAACTTTTCCACGAAAAAAAGTTGAGTAATATTCGGGGATTGTTTTCACACACAAAAAAAAGGTTCGGTGGATGTCCTTCGAGCGCGACACGGTGACGCACCATTCGATTGACCGCACGACCGCGGTTCAGGCGCTTGCATAGGGTTCCATATCATGGTTGTGGTAACTAATATAAGCGCTGCCTCAGTCTAATGTTTACGTGTACTAGTACGGTTTTCTTTTAAGTTTGACCAACTCTATATAAAACTAAACTAAGCTCCCATACGCGCACTCATCAATATTCCGCCGCCGCCGTTGCGCATGCCGGCGCCCGCCTGCTCCGACCAACCATTTCTCACCCATCATCACCGTGTCGCCGCCATCCTGTACCATGAAGCCGAAGGCTCATCCGCTCATGTCGTCTGTAGTCCCCCCTCGCGATGCCGCCGCGCTGCCAAGCATGCGAGCAGCTGGTGGAGCCGCATCTATGCATGCAGCGTACGAAGAGGAGGACGAGCACGTGCTCCAGCATGCTGGCGAGGAGGAACTAGCGTGTCATTGTCGTCTCCACCCGCGTGGATGAGGCGCGCATGGTGGCTCTTGCGGCGGAAGCCGGTCACACTCGCGCCGAGCCCGCAAACCAGGTGCGGACGCGGAATCTACCTTCGAGACCTTGAATGCCACGTGGATCATGCAATCTGAAGGAGAAATTTGGGTCAGTCAACTCGTGTGAGCCGTTGAATGCAACATGGATGGCTAGAAGGGCTTTTTCAACCTCCAAAATTGATGCATTGTTCATCTTCTCAGCCCGCCACACGCCTAATCACCTGCCGCCGCCACCCCGCCCTCCCCTGAACCGCCTGCCACCGCCATGCTCCCCCCACCACCGCCATCCATTTAACCCCGGGCGCGATCCATTTTTTCCGGTGAACTACATTCCACACCCAACACTCATAAGATAGATCATGGGCACCCTGCCACCCTAATATAATACTGGGGTAGCTTCTCTGCAGTCTTCTTCCTTCGCTCCGTAGAACTTCTTTCACAAATCGACTGACCCAAATTATACTACTAGTACGAACATATTAAGTACAGTAGGAACACGAAGATACGAGAAGTAGTACCAACTGCAAGAAGAACAGTAGTAAGACATAGTACTAGTACTACTGTACGTACTACAGAGTTCAAATAATAAGAAAGAACATAAAGTTCAAATAACGAGAAAGAACATATACATAGTTCTGCTAGGGCCTCAGCACAACACACCCTTGAAAATAAACTAAGCAACTAGTCTGCTTGACACTGAAGTAGAACCAGCATGAGTGACGGCACTGCCACCTACTTGGAGTCTGAGTCCATGTCCTCGACTTTGTCCTCGTCCCTCTTCTTCTTCGTTGACGCTTCTTTGCTTGAACCGGACACTGGGCTCTGCTTCTACATCCAACCCTTGTAGATATTTAAACAAAGGTAGGCATCCATTGCAGCGTACAGGATGTGATCTTCATCTATTGTCTTCGACTCCCACGCATGATGAAACTCGTGGTGAGGTTTCTTCAGTTTAGTGTATGAAGGATCAATCATGGCTGCTGCCAGGGTCAGCATTGAAGGCTGAGAGGAGGACACCAGGCTTGCCTTCTGGAGATCGAAGGGCTGGCCTACAACGAGGCCTATCCGACCCTGGACATCCCTGTCATTCCTAAAGTCTATAGTAACAAATTTCACTCTTTTATCCTTGAGGAAGTTCTTAAAATCCTGGCACTCAACGTCGGCATGGCATATGTGGTAGACCAAGCACACGTTATGTATGCAAACCTGGATCACGGCGGGCTTCTTCTTCTCTGCCTCCTTTAGAATCTTATGGCTTTCCACGACCATGGTGTACTCAACATCTAGCCCAGGGACCCACTCATCCTTTGAACTGTTAAACATGCATAGGAAGCGAGCAAGGCATGCTTTCACTGTCGCGGATCCACGGGTGTAGATGACGATGAACTCATTGTCGGTGATGGCTCTAACCTGGTACTCAGCGGCAACCATGGAGATTTGGGAGGCCATGGATTTTGGAGGAGGGTTAGGAGAAGTTGAACTAGTGTAATGTGAAAGGACGGGACGACTGGGAGCAAACTATTCTAAGGTAGAAGACGGGGATGACTAGGGCGTGCGAATGGCGTGGGGTTGTTGGCTTGCCCGATGGAAAAACGGCTACAAGCCCCCAAAGAGTTCTCGAGTACTATGCGGGACCCACAAGATGCCATGTCTACTAGACCCATATCGTAGGCCTGAAGGTATAGCTTCTCCCTGTTCGCACGCCATGCCGGCGCGTGGATGTAACTTCACTTAATTCCCTCAACCGTCGCGCCTCCCACGTCCTTCGCCTCCCCTGCGTGGTCGCGCCCTTTGAGACTTTGACCGGCTATAAATGAGCAATTTTTTTGCCTACTCCGCATGCATGATACTCCCTCTGGTCCTTTTTAATTCCATCAACCGTTTGCAAAGTTTTTGACCAAATTTATACTAAAAATATCAATATCTACAATACTGATTATAATGGGTATAAAAACTACGTTTTATAATGAGTATAAAAATATTGATTTGACATTGTGAATGTTGATGTACATTTTTCTATAAGTTTGGTCAAAGTAGAGGTACATTGACTTCAGACGAAACTTAAATGCACAATGCAGACTAGTTCCTCCGTCCAAGTGCGTACCATGTCCTATCTAGTCATCACAACAAGGTTAGCTATTAGAGTACTACTACCTTCCTTCTAGTTTAAAGGGCTCGATTCAAAAATTTCACCTACTCTTACTAAGATAGAGGCGGTGGAATAGTTTTTGTAGTGGTTTCTAGAATCTGGACTCCATCTTCAGGAACCTTCGCCACGCCGGCAAGAATGCAACGAGATGAACCAAAAAGGAAATGAGGCTGGAATGAGTAGTTCTGTATTTTATACAGTGGTAGAGGTGGGTAAATATGTGCCATACACTACCTCCGGTGGCAAGGCCATGTCTCTATGCACGCACATCTCAATCGTTGGTTGCAAGTAGATCGAACGGCTCATGTTCTCCAGAGGTAGACATACCATCACCGCCAACTGAGATTTTTATAGGAGTGGTCATGCATGCATGTGGTGTAATTAATGCATCGGTTTACACAAATTTTGAGAAAAACGAGAGTACTAATTAAGTACTTTTGCAAAGTATGGAATTAATTCCACCATTCATCATCTACCTTGGTTGAAGAGATTTTCAAATTAAGCCGTATAAACTGGAAAGGAGGGAGTACCACATTACCACCACTATGGTCAGCCTTAATCATCGCATGCAATAACTTAGTGCACCTTGAAATTTGAACGCCTGCTTGACTCTCCTTCTCCCTCCAGCAGTCCCACCACTCCACCCCATGTGGGAAAAATCTGCATGCATGACTCTCCTCCCCCGCGCTCATCCAATCCGTTGTGACCAACTATATTTCCACCCCTTCCCTCACTCGTAATTTACTCCAACAAATATGCCCACATAGCTACTTCAGTTACTTAACTGTAGATGCATTGGGTCACTGACATGTGGGCCCAACAGGCACCTGGCCCGCATGTCAGTGATGCAACTGGACCTGAAGTTAAGTCAACGAAGCTCAGTCCACATATTACGTAGGTGTGCCATTGCTCGCTATAAATATTGCGCGTCCCACGGCATTCGGAAGAACGCTCATGTTCATCGCTATCTCCTCCCCCTCCCTCTCACATCGACCACCATGGCATCCCCCTCCCAAGCCCTAGGCACCCCTCGCTGCACCGCGTGGACGGTCTCGCATCGCCATTCCGTTCCTCGCCGCCACTAGTCGAGGAGGACACGTCGCCATTCCGTTCCTCGCCGACACTAGTCGAGAAGGACGCGTCGGTGTTCCGCTCCTCGCCGTGACGCGTTGAGGAGGACGCGTTGGTGTTACGCTCCTCTCTGCGACACGTCAAGGTGGACGTGTCGAGGTGGACACATCGACGTTCCCAATCTCGCCAGCACGCCCATTGGAGGACGCGTCGGCTCCCCGCTACGACAGAATGTTGCGCCGGCTGCCGAGCCCCCCAACCTCGAGGATCTTTGGAAAGAAATGGATGTCTCCTTTTGGGAGGCTTTGCCTCGGGCGGAGCGCGCCAGAATAGAGGCGGAGAATAAGGTCGAGGAAGAGAAGCACACCGCGGGGCAAGCTACCTGGCAGGCATATGTCGCGTCCGAGAGATTCAGGCAATTGGCTCTTTGGCAGAAGGCTCGTGCGAGGGCCATGAGGGTGGCAGAGGACGCCCGTGCCAAAGCCCTGAGTGCAGTCAGGCCCAAGCGTCTCATCTATGCTTGGCGGTACATGGACCGGGTGCATACTTCCAGCGAGGAGTACGTATTGGCATCGGATCACCACACCGGTGAGACCGTGCTCACCTGCCGGCAAGCCGCCAATCAGCACCTCGCGAGTTGCGAGGCTAAGGAAGAGGCGTTGTGTCGGCGTGCTGGGAAACGGCCGCACACCAGGGCACTCGTGGCGCGCCGCAAGCACTCCTGCTAGCACTATGGCTTTTATTAGGAATATAATTTAGCTTCGTAAGGCGATCTCATTAGTTTTGGGACGCAAATGATAAATCTCAAACCTTTGGGAATTATTAGCGTCCTTAATTAAGTATGTAAAATGAAAAATTTGGAAACCTTGTGTATCCGTACGCATTTTGTAAGTACGTGCATATAGCACAAACTTTACTATATACTATCACACTACACGTCTCTCTATATATATGCTTGTAGACTGTGCTACTCCCTCCATCCAGGTGAATACGTCATCTTTGGTTTTGCACTGTGACCAAGAAGGAGAGAAGACTTATACACCTAGATGGAGGGAGTACTACTATTACTTATGTACGTGCAAATGCACGTTTTAACATTACGATGCACTTTTTGTAAAAGCAGACAAACAACACTAGTCAAGCTTGTGAAACGATTAAATTCAAAACAAATGCAAAAATGCTCGTTTGATTGTTTACTTTTAGCTTCCTTCTCTGTGGTTACTTCTCTATTGTACTTTGTACGGAGTAGTATCTCACTGGTCAGGAAGGCATGCAAATTCCCAAACCGCTTCCTACACCCTGTATCAAATTTTTTGCCTAGCAAGTTGTGTCGTGCAATTGGAATTCCAACTTGAGTACTACTACTAGGAGTACCAGGTGATGAATCTACGTACCTAGGGTAGGGTCATAGACCTGACCTAGACATCCTCCCCTAGGATAGCACCCTAAAGCCAGGATCATCCAAAGGGTACCATCATCCACTCGACCAGAGACATTCCACTCGGAAGAATCAATGTCACTCGACCGTCGCAGAAGTCACTCGACGGATAGAAGAGCTAAAGCCACTCTGCATGAGCAACGGTCGAGCATTTACTTATAGGCTTAATTGTCATTTGTAGCACTTTAGTGCGGGCGTTACCAGTAATGTTCTCTCTTCAATGTACCTTAAACCCTCTATGAAGTGGGTTGGCCGGGGTCCTGGCACACTCTATATAAGCCACCCCCCTCCACAGGCTCAAGGGTTCGCCCCCCTGTAACTCACACGCATATAATCCAGTCGACGGCCTCTAGGCTCCGAGACGTAGTGCTGTTACTTCCTCCGAGAAGGGCCTTAACTCGTAAAACTCGCGTGTACAACTCCTCCATAGCTAGGATCTTGCCTCTACATTCATACCCCCCTATTCTACTGTCAGACTTAGAACCACGACAGTTGGCGCCCACTGTGGGGCAGGTGTCTTCGCGACTTGTAGGAGAAGTTGCAATTTTCCCGATCCCCATCAACATGGTTTCAGGTGGAGGTTTGGCCGAGGGCCGCGAGATCCTTCTCGGCGCGCTCGTGTTCATCACCGATGACTTCGCTTGGCTCCAGGAAGCGCCACTTGACGTCGAGGTGCTCCCCGTCCATGGGGCAACGCACTTTCGCGCGTGCATCCATGGCGTCCTCCTGCGGCAGCCGTTGACTCAGTATCGGTCGGCTCCTATGCTGACTTCCCTCCCTGCAGCCCGCCGGAGCAAACGTTCCGGTCGACCGAGGCTTCAGCGGTGGGTGAGCCATGCGGTGGCTCTCCAGTCGGCGACCCCCCAAGTCGCGGCAATCGAGCCCGACGAAACTCTCTACGGCCTGTTTGACTGGCTCCGTAGAGACTACATCCGAGTGCGACAGCAGCGACCCCGCGGCAGAAGTTTTGATGGTCAATGGACCACGTAGCCCTCCTGGCTTCACCCATGAAGACGGAGGCGATGGGGACGGTGATCCGTCGCGTGTTCACGAAGAGTACCGCCCTGAACCCCTCTATTCACAGCGAAGGGAAGAACTTCGCCACCGGAACATGGATGCACTTCACACTCCTATCGTTTGGAGAAACCCTGAGGCCCAGGCCTTGGAGGAAGCGCGCCTGGCCAACTTGGCTGAGCGCACTCGACAGGAGAACCTCCAGCGCGCCCTCAACGAGCGTGCTTGGCAGCGTATCCCCGAGTCCAATCGACGCCAACTTTTTCCGCCTCCAACTCAGGTATACTGAACTCCGATCCGGAATCTCGCAGCTGCGGCCCAAACAGCGGAGTCAATCCAACCTTCCTAGTCAGAAGCTGGTCGAGGTTTGGTGCAGATTCGGGCTTTGCTCCGTGCGGCGTGAGAGCAGAATACAACAATTTCTCAGTCGTGGAATAGGAACCATAGCAGATCCGTTGTTGCAGACACAGTCCAGTCGGCTCATAGCCCAAGATCGCCCTCGAGGCATGAAGGACGTGAGGACCGGCGAGATCAGTACAGAAACCGCGACCAGTATGATCACCAACTCGATCACGATGATCGTCGTCGAGTGCCCACGCCTCCCCCAAGGAGTGGGTCATACATGCCTCGGCAGCATGATGACAGACGTCCTCAAAGTGGTGGGCGAAGGATTCTAGTCGACCCTAGGGAGCCAGGCTTTGATGCGAGATCTATTCTCGTTTAGGGTCTGGTTGACAGAAACAGAGCTCACAGAGAAGGTCACGACAGAGATTTCCCAACCAGCAGCAGGGTACATGTCTCAGGTCTAGAGTGTTTCAGAAGAGCCATCAGGGCTGCGGTGATTCCTCCCAACTTTAGGTTGGTGACTGGAGTCAGTAAGTTCACTGGCGAGTCCAAGCCTGACACTTGGCTTGAGGATTATCGAGTGGCTATACAGATTGGTGGTGGCAACGATGAAGTGTCCATGAAGCACCTTCCTTTGATGCTGGAGGGCTCGGCCAGAGCGTGGCTGAATCAGTTAGCACCTGGTAGTATTTATACTTGGGAAGATCTTGCCCGAGTATTTGTCAGAACATTTGAAGGTACTTGCAAATGGCCAGCAGGGCTGACAGAATTGCAGTGTTGCGTTCAGAAACTGAATGAAACTTTGAGAAATTATATCCATAGATGGATCACGTTGCACCACACAGTGGAGAATGTGTCGGATCACCAGGCAATTTGTGCCTCCAAAGAAGGCGCTAAATATCGGGAGTTGAATCTGAAATCCGGTCAGACAGGAGATATGACTCTAACTCGGATGATGGAGATTTCCACCAAGTACGCCAATGGTGAAGAAGAAGACCGACTCCGGAGTAGCAAGAACAAAGCAGTCGACCACGAAACCAGAGGAGGGAACTCCAGTCGGAAGCAGAAACACAAAGCCGAGCCAGCCACACCTGGTGAAGCCTTAGCCGTGACTCAAGGAAAGTTCAACGGGAAACCCAAAGGGTCATGGAACCCCAAGAAAGAAAAAGATCAAGATGGAAATGATATGCTAGATTTGCCATGCCACATTCACACCAAAAAATATGAAGAGGGTAATTTCATTTACCCGAAGCATACCACTCGACAGTGTCGACTCCTAATCCAGCAATTCCGAGAGAAACAGCCCAAGGAAAAGGAGAAGGAAGCGGACAAAGTTGAGGATGAGGAGGAGGACGATGATGGTTACCCCCACGTCAATTCCACTCTGATGATTTTCACTGATGTTGAGAGTAAGAGTCGACTGAAAGTCATCAACAGAGAAGTGATCATGGTCGATCCGGTGACACCCAGTTATTTGAAGTGGTCTCAGACTGCCATTACCTTCGACCAGTCCGATCACCCAACACACATAGCCACCCCTGGGAGGCAAGCGTTGGTGGTCGACCCAGTAGTCGAAGGCACTCGATTGACTAAGGTTCTGATGAATGGTGGCAGTGGCTGAATATACTATATGCAGAGACGTTGAAAGGAATGGGCATTCCGATGTCCAGACTCAGTGAAAGTAATATGAGTTTCCATGGAGTTATTCATGGCAAGAAGGCTGCGTCACTCGGTCAGATCGCCCTTGATGTAGTTTTCGGTGATTCCAAGAATTACCGCAAAGAAAAGTTGACATTTTAAGTTGTGGATTTCCAGAGTGCTTATCATGCTATTTTAGGCAGCCTAGCTTATGCACGTTTTATGGCTTGACCATGTTACGTGTACCTCAAATTGAAGATGCCTGGTCCTAAAGGGGTGATCACTATCACTGGCAGTCGAAAGAAGGCAGAAGAGTGCTTCCAGGAGGGCTTAAAGATCGCCGATGCACAGATGGCAGTAGTGGAGTTGCAGGAGTATCAAAAAAATGCAGATCCGAGTGATTTGTTGCGAGCTAAGAAGCCTGCCACAGATTCAGCATTCCAGTCATCTGGTGAAACGAAGCCGGTTCATATTCATCCAACGGATCCCAATGCTACTCCGACTCACATTTCAACAACACTCGACTCCAAATAGGAAGAAGCGCTCATCTAGTTCCTCTGTGAGAACTGGGACATCTTTGCATGGAAACCTTCTGACATGCTAGGTATTCCCAGGGGACTAGCTGAGCATCGTTTACGAGTCGACCCAAAGGTGAAACCAGTCAAAGAACATCTTCGACGGTCCACCGTACAAAATAGGAAGGCAATCATTGAAGAAGTGGCTCGGCTTCTGGCAGCTGAGTTTATCCAAGAGATTTACCACTCCGAGTGGTTAGCTAATGTTGTCATGGTCCCAAAGAAGGACGACTCACTTCGCATGTGCATCGACTTCAAACATATCAATCGGGCCTGCCCAAAGATCACTTTCCTCTCCCTCGCATCGACCAAATAGTCGACTCGACTGCGGAGTGTGAGCGTTTGTCCTTTTTGGACGCTTATTCCGGGTATCATCAGATCCGTCTGTATGGACCCGATGACATAAAAACAGCTTTCATCACCCCATTTGGGTGCTTTTGTTATGTCACTATGCCATTCGGTTTGAAGAACGCTGGAGCCACATTCATGCGGATGATTCAGAAGCGCTTGCTCACTCAGATCAGTCGGAATGTGGAAGCATACATGGATGACATTGTGGTCAAGTCACGTAAAGGTTCCGACCTACTAGATGACCTTGCTGAAACCTTTACCAACCTCAGAAGGTATGATATCAAGCTTAATCCATCAAAGTGCACGCTTGGAGTTCCAGGCGGAAAATTACTCGGTTTTCTCGTTTCCGAACGAGGGATCGACGCTAACCCAGAGAAAGTAGGTGCCATACTCCGGAAGAAACGCCTTGTGTGTGTGCATTATGTCCAGAAGCTTACTGGTTCTTTGGCTGCCCTAAGTCGATTCATTTCTCGCCTCGGTGAAAAGGCACTGCCTCTTTACCGACTGATGAAGAAGTCCGATAAGTTCGAGTGGACTCCTGAAGCTGATGCAGCATTTGCAGAGCTTAAAGCCCTGCTTTCCACCCAGCCGGTGCTTGCTGCTCCAATCAGCAAAGAGCCTTTACTACTTTACATTGCAGCCACTGGACAAGTCGTCAGTATAGTACTTACGGTCGAGCGGGAAGAAGAAGGAAAAGCCTACAAAGTTCAGCGCCCAATATACTATGTCTCTGAAGTTTTAACTCCATCAAAGCAAAGATATCCACATTATCAAAAGCTTGTTTATGGGATTTACATGACCACGAAGAAGGTTGCACATTACTTCTCTGATCACTCCATTACAGTCGTCAGCGACGCTCCATCATTAGAGATTCTGAACAATAGAGATGCAACTGGTCGAGTGGCAAAGTGGGCGATTGAACTCCAGTACTTGCCTAAGTTTGTAAAATCCTACCGAGTGGTGAGCAAGCCTCTCACTCGGGAGCTTAGCTGCAGTCCAGTACTCGCCTAAGTTTGTAAAATCCTACCGAGTGGTGAGCTAGCCTCTCACTCGGGGGCTTAGCTACAGTCCAGTACTTGCCTAAGTTTGTAAAATCCTACCGAGTGGTGAGCAACCCTTTCACTCGGGGGCTTAGCTGCAGTCCAGTACTCGCCTAAGTTTGTAAAATCCTACCGAGTGGTGACAAACCCTCTCACTCGGGAGCTTAGCTGCAGTCTAGTACTCGCCTAAGTTTGTAAAATCCTACC